>NW_006797481.1:222838-228205 GCF_000442215.2 Lipotes vexillifer | reverse complement strand
GCCCCGGCCCAGGGCACGAACCCGTGTCCCCTGCATCGGCAGGCGGACTCTCAACCACTGTGCCACCAGAGAAGCCCAATAATTGTGTTTTTAAGCCACTAAGTTTGAGGGCAGCTTATTACCCAGCAATAATGCTGAAAAACACGCTCTTTTGATTGAACAAATACACTTTAGTCATTTACACTGATGAAAGCAAAATCCAGAAAAGAGTCAATGATTTAGTTACGAAGGTGTTCCTTGCAGCATTGTTTATAGTGCAAAACATCAGCATGATCTTAGCTGTCCAACAGTAGGAGTTAGAATACTGTACACTATGCAATTATTGAGAAGTTATTGTTGAAACATTCTAGTGGCAAGATTTCCAGAATATGCCAATAATTGGAAAAACAAAAATTCTAAAAGCATGTGTGATCCCCTTAAAATATGCATATTTTAAATATATTTTAATATGAAATTGGTGGGTCCAAGGGCATGTGTAACTTCAGTTCGATCACATAAAATCACTCTGTAAAGTGGATGCTACAGTTTTTCTTCCTGCCAGCAGTGATGAGCTTTCCTGCTTCTCTGTGTCCCAGTCACTTCCTGCCAGCCACGTTTGAGAGGCAGGTCAATCCATTCTCAGAGCTGATGTGACATAAAGCAAAGATAGCTTCAACATTTATTTCACTGAACAAGATTTCCCGGTTTCTTGGCCACCCAGAGACATCTTCCCCGGACCCATTTCTCACCTGAACAAAGGGGCCTGATAGGCTCCTGGACTCCCTTAAGGAGAGGGACCCATCAGGCCCAGCATCACACAAAACCGGCAGGAAGCCAGGCTCCATGGGCATGGGATGGGATGGCAGCTGGCGGCAGGGGAGCCGTCATGTGTCCACCCAGAACACCAGAAAGGGCTCAGCGAGTCTCGAACACAGTGATTAACTTCTCTTTATCTCTGCATCACTGAACAGCATGGCCAACTGCTTGGCTTCCCCAGCAAGCTCTGCATGAGTCACCCAGTGTCTTACTGTGACCTGAGCATGTTTCCTGGCAGGCAGGTGCAACTGTTCCTTTATGCACCCTTGAGATACCCAAGGAGTGAATAATACTTGCTGTCCCCTGCTCTAAACACCAACTAAATATTGAATCTATAATGCCTTACTTAAAACAAAATAATATTGCCCCCGAGCCTTTTTTTTCTGCCGGTTCAGTACCCAAGAGATGAGTCACCATTTTTCCCCCTTCTCCTGGCCATTGAATCAAGGCTGAAGGTCCCTGGGGTCTGGGACATCTCCTTAATTAACAGGAAGCTTATTAACTCATGGGTTAATTGAGAAAATCATTTACCAAACCACATGTGAGCGTGCGTGCAAGAAACCCTCGAACTGCCACAAAGACCAGAGACCCAGCTGTGGCTTGCTGAGCTCTTTCTTCAAAAGTGGGTCACTCCCTGAACTAGGACAGGCTGCAGGTGTTCCCTTTGTGCTCAGACAGACACTCAACTCTTAACCCCTGAAAAAAGAAGGAGGGACAAAGGCCTTCCCAGGCACGTTGAGGAGCAGAAATCTCAGAAGGAAAAGCCGAAGACCTCTTCATGTTGAAGTGCCTTGTTTTCCTCTTACATGACGATATAATCTGTTAAATTCGGTTAGAATCACAAGGACCTGGATTCCACCTCCCCTTTCCTACAACTTTCTAGCTGTGTGACTTTCAGCAACTCACCTAACCTTTCTGAGCCTCAGTTTTTCATCCTCCCAGAGCCACTGCGAAGATGAGATGATATGATGAATGGGGGTGTGTGGTAGGCAGAATAATGGCTCAAAGATATCCATGTCCTAATCCCCAGAACCTCTGAATGTTACCTTACACGGCAAAATGAACTTTGCAGGTGTGATTAAATCAAGGATTTTGAGCTGGTGAGGTTATCCTGGATTATCCAGGTGGGTCTGAAGTAGGCATCGGGGTCTTTATAAGAGGGAGGCAGCAGGTCGGAGAGGTGGAAGGTGAGGAGACTGTGGAAACGAGATTGGAGTGATGTGGCCACAAGCCAGGGAATGCCAGCAGACTCTAGAAGGTAGAGGAGGTGAGGAGTAGATTCTTCCCTAGAGCCCTCAGGAAGAACGAGCCCTGCTGACACCTTGACTTGACCCCAGTGACACAGGCCATCATAACTGTAAGAGGATAGATGTGTGTTGTTTTATGTCACTGAGATTGTGGTAATTCATTACAGCAGCCACAGGAAATGAATACAGGATGATGTGTAAATATAAAGTCCTCCACAGTTGGAAGGATTTGCTGTAATATTGCCAGAGCAGGTGAGGCCAAAGTCAGTGGGTGTGGCTGATAAGCCAGCAGGGTGGAAGCCTGCAGGTGTCTATTTGCATGGGACCAGCTGTGCTGCTCTGAGGCCCAGCGACAAGGCAGGACACAGAGGAAGTAGGGAGCATTGGCCCCATTTCCAGGCACCACGGCCTGGCTGCAGTGCAGGAGACACTGCCTGGCACATCCTGCACCCTGAAGCCTGCAGCTCAAGACCGCTGGCTGATCTCAACCTCGACCTGGGTCACTGTCCAGGTGGCAGTGGAGAAACGTCCCCCTTGGGGCCTTGCGGGCCGCAGGCATCACTAAGAGGTTTGAGCCAGAAGACACAAATTTCCCCTGAAACTTCCTCAAAAACATAATGAAGTGAGCCCTGCGGGGGTGGTGAACACCAGCCCTTGGCATTTGGACAGCGTGCGATGGTGCCGCTGATGAGGCCTTAGGACCCTCAGGCTACTATCTGGCCTTCCTGTCACCCATCAAAGTTTCTCTCCGGGACACCTGTTCCCTGGAAGCTCCACTGACCTGGTTCACGGCCACCCCTCCAAGCCCTGCACAGGTGTGACCACACCTAACATTTCATAACGTGGCTTATTCCCTGGAACTCATGTATGAGTCTCTGGGAATTCCTCCCCCTCTTGGCCACACGCATTCTGAGTCCACTTGGAGAACCATCAACCACGGTGGCAGAGCGGAAGCGGGATGCTGGATGTCACAGGCTTCTCGTGCTCCAGGTGCCTAGGACAGTTTTGTTAACCCAGCAGCACTGCAGCTGATGGCAAGGGCGCCCTGCCAGCCAGGGGCTGGACTAAGGATTGGGGTCCCCTCTGCTTAATTATTCAGTCAACAAACCCCAAGTGGGTGGCCTCGGGCCTCTTCCTTGCGAGCGTACACTCACCTCACCTGCGTTCCTTGGGTCAAGGCGCCTCTGCTCAGGCAGCGTCTTCTCCCTCCCTGTCTGCAATTCTTACTTCTCCATCCACAGCCCACGGTCCACATGGCAGGTCCAACAACCCAACTAGGCTATAAATTGGATCAGATTGTCATTTCGTTGCTTTAAAACCCTCTACTGCCTTTCAAATAGGACTTGGAAATACATTTCCCAAGTAAAAATACAGGATGCCAGTTAAATTTGAATTCCAGATAACGCATGAATAATTGTTTAGTATAAAACTTATCTGAAATTCACATTTAACTGGGTGTCCTATATTTTATCTGGCAACCCTTATCGAATACGATGAATGTGATCTCAACTCCTTGCCTCGGCCGCCGCGATCCTGGGGGGCCCGCTTCACCATCCTGGTGGATTCACGTTATGCCCTCACCTGCTCTCCATACGTCCCACCACCCCATGTTTCTTCCTGCTGCTTGAACATTGAATCCCTGCTCTGAGCCCTTGCGCTTTCTGTTCTCTGCCTAGAACATTCTTCCCCAGGTCCTCACACAGATGGCCTCTACTTCTCAGGTCTCAGCTCCGGGTCACCCCCAGGGTGGCTTCCCTGAATCCCTCCAGGCTCTCTCTGCCCCATCACTCTCTCATATTTTCTTCTCGTTGCACATCTAAATCCACTGCTCAGTGGGCTGGAAAATCTCAGAAACTAGCCAAGTGGAAAAGGCACAGGAAACCCGGGAAGTGATTTTCCATCAGGAGGGCCTGAGCCAGGGTCAGCGGAAAGCTCTGCAAGAATCGACCTGGTACTCCTGCCACGCTACAGTTTCCTCTTCCCCGAGGGGCTGGAGAGACCGGGGCGGGAGAGGGAAGTGTGTCTCCTTCAGGGTCTTACTCTCCCCACTTCCTCCGCGGCCTGGTTTTGTAGCATTGTCACGGATGGCATCTTTCTGTCCTCACCACCGCTCTGCCTGTTCTCTCTTCTCAAGCTGGGCTGTGGCTCCTCTAGTCAAATGTTAAGGAGACTCTGGAAAGTTCCTCCTGGTCACTCGGTGTTTAGGAAGATCTCACAAAAGGGTCTTAACCTCACTATGAGTTTTCCTCTGAGCACCATTCTCAGAACAGGGCATCCTGAGCGATTCTAGAATTTCAAAATTTGTGGTGCCATGAGAGGCCAGGGGGAGGGGAGCGAGCCTGAGAACTCCTTTTTTTATACAAGGTCATCTCCTTCTGGAAGTTGGGAGCCAGTCGTCAAAATTCCAAACATTCTTGATCTGAGCCTTTAGTAGGTGTTTGCTAAATGCCCCGGTAGATTCTCTCCAATGAGCAAATCCTGTGAATTCCAGTATATTGCCCAGGTGGGAGGAAGAGCCGATAATACTTTCCTCCTCCCCCATCCCCTTTTAAGTATCTTCAGAATTAGGAGATGTACCAACCCAGCCCAGAGATGACAAGGAAGGCAGTCAGAAAATGGGATTCCATATGGGAGTGGAAATTTTATGCAAGAAAATCAGGAAGTCAGCTCGGCACTGCCTCAGCTCAGTCACTCAATGCACTGGATCCCAATTCTGCATATGCAGGGGGTGCACGCTGCCTGTGGCTGGGCAACTGACTCTGACCAGCCTGAAACGTAACCTGCTCTTGTGGGATCATGCCAACATTAGTGCAGGACAATTTTAAGATCATCTTGGACCTAATCTTACTCTCAGAGGCTCTGCTCCTTATCACATCAAATATATTAAAACTCAGCCCATTCCACATCAAAGCTAAGCTGTTTTGCTACAAATTTTGAAAGAGCTTTTATAATTTTGCTTTTGAAATTATTTACCTGTGATAAATATTTAGTTTATAATGTCTATGATTTCTTAGAAGTCATATATGTTTGGGAACTTTTTGGGAAGTGAAAGAAATCTAATCTCTGTTATCTTTAAACGTCAAGGTGTTCGACCACTCAATTAAGGAACTCAGCAATTAAGGAAGTTGACAAAATATTACATTATGGGTGGGCATATAATTAAATGTTTATTAATTCCAATATTGCCTTTTTTTTATTTTGAAGCTAATAGATTTTTTTTTCTGGCTTTAATCATTTTCAAAGACTCATAGGTCCAGGTGCTGTCTTCTTTTTTTTTAATTTTTTTAAAAATTTATTTATCGGGCTTCCCTGGTGGCGCAGTGGC
>NW_006797481.1:219952-222828 GCF_000442215.2 Lipotes vexillifer | reverse complement strand
GGATGCTCAACATCACTAATCATTAGAGAAATGCAAATCAAAACTACAATGAGGTATCACCTCACACCAGTCAGAATGGCCATCATCAAAAAATCTACAAACAATAAATGCTGGAGAGGGTGTGGAGAAAAGGGAACCCTCTTGCACTGTTGGTGGGAATGTAAATTGATAAAGCCACTATGGAGAACAGTATGGAGGTTCCTTAAAAAACTACAAATAGAACTACCATACGACCCAGCAATCCCACTACTGGGCATATACCCTGAGAAAACCATCATTCAAAAAGAGTCATGTACCAAAATATTCACTGCAGCTCTATTTACAATAGCCAGGACACAGAAGCAACCGAAGTGTCAGATGAATGGATAAAGAAGATGTGCACGGGCTTCCCTGGTGGCGCAGTGGCTGAGAGTCCGCCTGCCAATACAGGGGACACGGGTTCGTGCCCCGGTCCGGGAAGATCCCACATGCCGCGGAGCGGCTGGGCCCGTGAGCCATGGCCGCTGGGCCTGCGCGTCCGGAGCCTGTTCCCCACGACGGGAGAGGCCACAGCAGTGAGAGGCCCGCGTACGGCAAAAAAAACAAAAAAAACAAAAACAAAACAAAACAAAAAATTTATTTATCTATTTATGTCTGTGTTGGGTCTTCGCTTCCGTGCAAGGGCTCTCTCCAGCTGTGGCAAGCGGGGGCCACTCTTCATCGTGGTGTGCAGGCCTCTCACTGTCGCGGCCTCTCCTGCCGCAGAGCACAGGGTCCAGACGCGCAGGCTCAGCAGTGTGGCTCACAGGCCCAGCCGCTCCATGGCATGTGGGATCCTCCCTGACCGGGGCCCGAACCCGTGTCCCCTGCATCAGCAGGCGGACTCTCAACCACTGCGCCACCAGGGAAGCCCCTTTGTTTTAACATTAATAATTATGTTTGTCCCCCCAGCTTTTAAGAGTCATCAGTGTTCTGGGAAAGCATCCCCATTTATTGTGTGTTTTTCCTGTATCCTAACATACCACCTCGTGTCCTTGGTGGGAAGTGATGTACTTAGTGGTTGGAGAAACTTGGGACTGGAGGATTCTCCTGCAGAATCTCCAAGCTGGGTGCACTTGGCCTCACTGGGCACCTGTGGAATTGAGCTCCAAGCACATGCACCAGGATATGCTGGACATCCGTTTAGCCCACAGGCAGGGCCCATAGCCCATCTTCCAGCTGCACCTCCTACGCCATGCAACAGGGAACATTACCTGGTTCTCCTGCCCTCAGTAGCAACCCAACCACCACTGGAAGATGTGGGGAGGGAGTAGCCAAACCATAAGAGATAAAGGCTTGATAAAGGGATAAAGGATGGAGAGATACACCATGAGACCTTGTGACAACAAAATAAACATAATGCCATGTTTGTATTAGAATAATAACAATAACTAAGATTCATTGAGTTTACTATGTGACAGACCCCTTGATAAGTGCCTCACATACATCATTTCATTTAATCTTTAAACAACCCTGCAAAGTTCCAGGTAACATCTTTATCTTCACTTGACAAATAAGGGAAGGAGAGAGGCACAGAGCAATCTCTAAGTCATAGAGCTAAGAAGCAGCAGAGCCAGGACATGAGCCTGGGACTGTCAGACTCCAGAGCTCTCAGCCACTGCCCTGCTGGAGAAAAAGACCCACCTCTTGTTATCCAGCTGAAAACTGTGTTGAGGCTGGCTTTGAACAAGGCAAGAGATGCTGTAAGAACAGCTTGGAGCCGTGGAAGGTCAATGGCTTACTCATGATTGATGAAATTAATAAAAAACTATAGCCCACGAACAATGTTTAAATTCATTTTGGCTGAAATTTACTCCATCATTATGAGGGGAAAGAACCATTATCTTCCCGATAGTCCTGAGTTGGTTGATGCATTTAAAAAGCAATTTTGGTAAATTAAAGGATATTTTTGCCCTCTCTTCCTGAATGAAAAGCCAATAGAACACAGAAAAGAGCACGTTTGTCCTAAGAAAAATGAAAAGTGATACACTTGAGGGAGAATTATGCCTGGACGGAGTTAGTAATGACCATGTGATGAAACCTCTGAAAAGAGCCTGTGGCCTAATTATCTGTCCCCAGGCCCATCCAACTGCCTAGAATCCCACCTTTAGAAATCTGGCTTTTCCCGGTAAGTGGCCTGAGGTGACCTCTAAAAATGGTTCGCTATTCACTTGACCCAGAAAACCCCACAAAATCATGCAAGTGAAGAGGTTCAAATCTTCATGTTCACTTTAAGAACGCTCGTGAAACTGCCCAGGCCATTAAGGGTATGCATATCCGAAAAGCCACCAAGTATCTGAAGGATGTCACTTTAAAGAAGCAATGTGTGCCGTTCTGTTGTTACAATGGTGGAGTTGGTAGGTGTGCCCAGGCCAAACAGTGTGGTGGGATGCAGGGTCAGTGGCCCAAAAAGAGTGCTGAATTTTTTACTTCACATGCTCAAAAATGCAGAGAGTAATGCTGAACTTCAGGGCTTAGATGTAGATACTCTGGTCATTGAGCACACCCAGGTGAACAAAGCCCCCAAGATGCTGTGCAGGACTTACAGAGCTCATGGTCGGGTCAACCCATACATGAGCTCTCCCTGCCACACTGAGATGCTCCTTACTGAAAAAGAACAGATTGTTCCTAAACCAGAAGAGGAGGTTGCCCAGAAGAAAAAGAAGAAACAAAAACGTATGGCCTGGGAATAAATGCCACAAAAAATAAATGCAAATAAAAGTAAAAAAAGAAAAGAAAAGAAATCTGTACTTTTGGGTTAAGACACTGTTGTTTCTAGAAGTCTTCTGTTTTCACCTCCTGACAAAACGGACTATGTCTTATTGGGCTGCATATCTTTGGGCCACCCAGCTCTTTCC
>NW_006797481.1:195621-219927 GCF_000442215.2 Lipotes vexillifer | reverse complement strand
TTCCCTAACTTGCTGTGGAAACTTTGGTGGCTACTGCGGACCGTGTTACATGTGCCAGGTGTGGGGGGAGGACAGGGGAGGGGGAAGAGGACGGGCCCTCCACGGAGGTGATCACTCCCAGTAGCACGGAGAAGACAGGACTTAAATAACTGCAACTCAGGGAGGAGGAAAGAGGGACTTGAACAAAGTGACCTTAGACTTCAGAGACAGATTCCTCTCAGCTAGTTGGGGAAGTGACCCAGGCAACAGGTTCAGTACAATTTTAGAGGAACAGCAACAAAAAGCAACCTCTTTGGGGTGGCCAGAGGGTGTCATCCTCGCCATCCCCTTTGTAACTGAATCCCCTGTAGCCCGTAGAGAAGGGTGGAGGTGTCGAGATTGGAATTATTTTTCATTCTCTGCTGTTTCTCTTGCACCCTGGGCAAGCCTTTTCTCCTATCTGGGCCTCTTTATCTATAAATAGGTTGACGGAGAGGCAAGCACTGCCCAGCTGCCTCCCAGTGAGGTTATAAGAAAGAGGCCCGCGCTGTGAATGGCTCTCAGTCAGGGTGCCTTCACAGATGGGTCTTTGCTCCTTGCCCCAAGGGCGATGCTGTGACTGATGGAGCCGTCTCCTGACCCACAAGCTCACCATCAGCAGGATGGGGCCAGGCCCCAGCTCTCTGCAGATCCCCCCCCTTCCTGGGAGTCTAACCCGCCTCCCTAGCTTGCTTAGGCCATTGCATCTTCTCTAGTGGAACTAGTGACGCCCCCTTCCTCAGCAGGAGGTCGGTGACCACCAAGGACACCACCCCAGCCCAAGGTGGGCAAGCACCTGGCCTGATCTTGGCCACTGGCCGCTCAGAGGGGGCACTGTCTCCAGTCTGTGCAGTCCCAGAACGTTTGTCCTTGTTGCCAAGGTAGGCCGAGATGGGACTTCCAAGGAGCCAAATGCTGCTTCTCTTCAGGCACCAGGTTACCCTGGTTACCTGGCAGGGGCATCTGCCTGCCGCTAAGAGAGAGCCTGCAAGGTAACTGGTGCCTTACACACAGCACAAAGGCCGGGGGGAGGGTGGGCCTCTGGGCTGAAGGAGAGCAGTCATTTACTGCCATGTCCCAATTGTCACTCATTTAGTGATGTGCTTACTCCATTCGTTATTCATTCATTCAGACATTCGTTTGCTCCTTCATTTTTTCAGCTATCCATTTGGTCATCCACCCATGGATTTATTTGTTGATTCAGTTAGATATTTGTCTCCCAGTCCACTCATCTATCCATCTACCCACCCATGTATCCACCAATACATCCATCCCTTTATTTGGTTGGTCAGTAATTAAATCAGCCAGGCAATCAGCGCACATATACGTACTCCCACGTCCAAAGCACTGGACAGGGGAGGGCAGGGCGCTAACATCCATTGCCAGGCTACTATGTGCCCGGCAAGGTGCCAACCTCTTAACATATTTGATCCTCACATTAATCCCGGAGGCAAGTACTAAGCTTCCCACCTACAGAGGAGAAAAGTTAGCCCAGAGACACTGGATGGCCTGCCTAGAGACAGTCAACCAGTGGGAGACAGAGCCAAGGTCCCACCCCGGGTCTCCCTGGCTCTACAGCCCATGCCTTTTCCCCTTTTTGTTTAACATCACTGTTTACACAACAACACAATCACAACAGTAAACATTGTAATTGCCCCCAAACTGTGTAATCCCTCCTCTTGCCTCTCTTTACCTTTCCATCCTCTGATTTCTCTGTAACTATAAATTCGTTTGCATTTTCTACAGTTTATACAGTAGAACAGGAATCCTGGAGTATGTTTTTTGGAGGGAGAGTAGTGTTTTGTTTGTTTGTTTGTTTTTTCTTGGCCGCTCTGCGCGGCTTATGGGATCTCAGTTCCCCAACCAAGAACTGAGCCTGGGCCCCCGGCAGTGAAAGTGTGGAGTCCTAACCGCTGGACCGCCAGGGAATTTTCATGGGAGAGCAATGTTCTTTTTCTCTTTATGTTTTCCTTGCGTATGGGTCTGGCTTCTCTCACTTGCTAATATATAGAAATAAAATTGGTTTTGTGTATTTGCTCTTGTATTCTGCCACCTTAGACTCATTCTACTAGCTTTTCTTGTAGATTTCTTTGGACTTTGTGGACAGACAATCATGTTATCTAGGGATAAAGATCATTTTCTTTCTTTCTTTTTTTTTTTTTTTTAAATCACTGTTTCCAGAGTGCTTTTACGTTCTTTTGATACTTACCCCAGTCCTGGGAGGTGTCTATCGAGCAAATGAGCCTGGTGTGGCTCAGAGAAACTGAGTGAGAGGCTGAAGATCACAAACTGCTAAGGACAGAATCTGAACTTGAACTTGGATTTTCTGACTGCAAAGTTTTTTTCTTTCCACAGCATTGTGTGCTCCAAGAATTAGCCACATAGAGTAGCAAGTTCTGAGTGGCTCTGGCTGCTGGGTGTGTGGGAAAGAACCCTGGGTTCTGGGAAGGGAGCAATGAACGTGTGCTGAGGGGCAGGAAAGGATTTCTGGAGGCGAAGAACCAAGCCAGGCCTTGAAGTGCAGGGAAAACGTTGCCATGTGGAGAGCGCTCCAATGGGGCAGAGGTGCAGAGAGTCTGTGTAGGGGCTTGGCTAGAGCAGAAAACCTGTACTGGGCAAAGGAAGAAGATGCTAGAATATAGGTGGGGTTTTCATCGAAGAGCTCGGAGGACTTTTCTAACCCACGAATCTGATCATGTCCCTTTCTTATTTAAAAACTTTCAATGCCCCTTCTCCGAACCCCCCAAGATAAAGCCTATACCATGTGCTGGGCTTATAGGCCCTCTGTACCCCATAACTCTGCCTGTGCACCCACAGGGTATCCTACCTCTGACATGCCTGTATAGGTGCTTGGATGTACTGGCTTCTCCCAGCAATGACTCAGGGAGCAGCTTTGGTTTCAAGGAACTGCATGGGCAGGCCTGCCACTCCCTGGCTGGCCTCCTGCATCCAAAACAAACAGTCTGGCGGGCAGCATGTGGGCAAGAGAATGAAATGGGGGAGAGCATTTCAGGATAACCAGGACAGCTTCCAGAGCAAAGCTTGTTTGCTGTTAGGAAATAAAGATGATGAATCCAGGGATGGGGCTGAGGCGGGGAGGGGCGTGAGCCTTCTTCAATGGCCAGGTGGACACCATCGTGGTAGCTGTTATTGAGCACTGCCATGCACTAAGCCCCATCCTCACAACCGCTACACAGCAGAGGGATCATCTGGAAAACCGGAAACTGAAGCTCAGAACATGCAATTGAGTGGCTCAGTTACACAGCCAGCAAGTGGTAGATTTGAGCTCAGGTCTCTCTGGCACCAACAGCATCCCTTTGCAACAGCATCGTGGGTCAAAAACTTAGATCACAGACATGTGAAGGACATAAACTTATAAACCGTTAGTGAGCTAATCATTTTAAGACGTGCAATCATTTAAGTCTTTGTGAAAGCAGATTTTCTAAACAATGCTAATCATCTTTCTGTGACAAAAAGCGTGAATTGTTGAAGAGCTGTTAATTCAGAGACTGAGCTTTCTAAGTAGTGCTGTTGCCATACTGGATTGAGAACTATATTGGTGGCCTTATGTCAGTGACTTAAATGAAGGACAAGAGAGAAATCAGAAAAAGGAATCCTGCAGCAGCAAACCCAATGAATCCCACTAACCCAGCTCCTCTAACCCAGCTTCCTGGGTAACTCCGAATGTCCCACTGGAAGGGGAGTGGCAATCATGAGGGATCAAGGGCCATGTGGCAGTTCTTAAGACAGAGTTCCGGGCCATGTCAGGACTTAGGAGCTCCCAGTCCCTTGGAGCTGGCTGGGCCCACTGATACCCCGCCTAAGGGCTCCATTCTCCCAGCCTCCTGAGCCCATCTCCACAGGTGCCGCATGGGGCTCAGCATCTGGAGCTAAGCCTGGGGCTTGGACTTAGGACACTGGGGCTGCTACTGGGTGTGAGCCCTGGGCAGCTGCATGCTGTGCTCACACCCAGTCTGTCCCACTGGACTTCCTGTCAGGTGTCTTTCGTGGTCTCTGGGCCATTTCTAGGCCTGGAACCTGCTTAGTTTCTGCTGGCCTCCCTTTGCAAAGCCAGATCTGCCCCCAGGCGTCCCCACCGTCCCTAGTAGGGGGCCTGCCTCCCAGAAACCAGCCACTCTTTCTTTCTGCCTTCTTTCTTCCTTAAATTAATTTAATTTTTAATTAATTTACAATGTTATGTCAGCCATTATTTCTTGAACCCCTCCTATCTCCAGGGCACTGTGCTGAGACTATAGAGATAATTAAGACATGGTCCCTGCACTTGAGGAAATCATGGTCCCTTGACAGAGATGCCCCTATAATTTCAACCTGGGGAGCAGTGGGGTCACAGAGGAGAGAGGGTCATTTCTCTATGAAAGGTCAGAAAGATTCTAAGAGACAATGAGTTTCGACTGGGGTCTTAGTGGTAGGCAGGCTTTATTTGTAAGAGATCAGGGTGCCGAATGGAGCTGGAGGAAAAAGCCACTCTGGGCACAGGCCGCAACATGGAAAAAGAAACAGGAGGGGAAACAACCCAAATGGCCACCTATAGAATAGATAAATTGTGCTTTATTCACAAAATGAAATGTTACACAGCAATAAAAGAACAAATTGTTACAATACCCAATGACATAGGTAAATCTCACAAACACAAAGTTGAGCAGAAGACGTTAGACCCCAAAGAGTATACAATATGGTGTGTAATTACAATTACGTGAAATTCAAGAACAGGCAAAACTAATCTATGGTGATAGAAATCAAGCAGTGGTTACCTCTGGCTGGCATAGGAAGACTTTTGGGGTGTGAGAAATGTGTCTTGATGTGGATCGTGCTTACATAGTTTGTTGGCCTTTAAGTCTAAGAGCTGTAGACTTTACTATGTGTCTTAGTCAGCTCCAGCTGCTGTAACAAAATACCACACAGACTGGGTGGCTTAAACACAAATTTATTTCTCTCAGTTCTGGAGGCTGCAAGTCTAAGATCAAGGTGCTGGCTGATTCCATTCCTAGTGATGGCTCTCTACCTGACTTGCAGATGGCCACCTTTGTGCTGAGTCTTCACAGTTTGGAGAGATGGGATCTCTGGTGTCTCTTCTTGTATGGACACTAATGCTATTGGATCAGGGCCCCATTTCTATGACCTCATTTTTTTTAATACATTTTTTAAAATTAAGGGTACTTTAATTAATTAATTAATTTATTTATTTATTTATTATTTTTGGCTGTGTTGGGTCTTCGTTTCTGTGCGAGGGCTTTCTCTAGTTGTGGCGAGCGGGGGCCACTCTTCATCGCGGTGCACGGGCCTCTCACTATCACGGCCTCTCTTGTTGCGGAGCACAGGCTCCAGACGCGCAGGCTCAGTAGTTGTGGCTCACGGGCCTAGTTGCTCCGCGGCATGTGGGATCTTCCCAGACCAGGGCTCGAACCTGTGTCCCCTGCATTAGTAGGCAGATTCTCAACCACTGCGCCACCATGGAAGCCCTCTATGACCTCATTTAATCTTAATTACCTCTACAAAAACCCTATCTCCAAATATAGTCACATTGGGAATGGGGGCTTCAACATATAATTTTGGGGGGACACATTCTTGTTATACTTCAAAACAAAACAAAAGAAAAAAATAAATAATACTAAGGTCAATTCCTCATCGCCAGAGATTCTGATTCAATTGGTCTGGGATGGGGTCTTGTCCTAAGAATGTTATTAAAGCACTCGCAATGATCCTAACATGCAGCAAGGCTTGAGACCCACTGGAATAGTCCCTCTTAAAGACCTTCTCTCTCCGAGGTTCTAGGACTTGAAACTGGCAGGAGAAGCCAGCTGCTGGGCTTACCCTGGAATGCACAGACTGCAGTGCTGGATAAGAAAATCAGTGCAAAGCTCTTTTTTATCTGAAGGAAGTCTTGCATGAATTGCTGGTTCTGAGACAGCTGCTGAAGCCTCCAGCCTTGGGGCGGTCTGGCCCTGTCACGGAGAGACCGTGCAGACTTCTCAGGGCCAGCCCCCTCGTGCACACCTGCACGGGCTTCTCTTGGCAGGGGCTCAAGCTTGGCATCCCTTTTCAGCGTCTCGAAAGCCCCGAAACCCCCGCTGAGGAGCCAGGAAAGCTGTTTTTTTGTTTTTTGTTTTTTGTTTTTAACATCTTTATTGGGGTATAATTGCTTTACAATGGTGTGTTAGTTTCTGCTTTATAACAAAGTGAATCAGTTATACGTATACATATGTTTCCATATCTCTTCCCTCTTGCGTCTCCCTCCCTCCCACCCTATCCCACCCCTCGAATAAGCGGCAGTGGGACTAGGACCAGGCAAATAATTGTGAATGGAATTCATGCTTGAGACTTCTGGTTCTCACAGCTGCGGATTGGGGGCGGGGATCACCATGGGGATTCTGAGTATTGTTCAGCGCCGGCTGCAGCTTCCATTGTTGGACTGATTGCAGCTTTTGTTTCACCATAAAGTACAGTTATTAAATGCCAGCCGAGAACAAAGATGTATTTACTTGCCAGGCGGTCTGGAAGGCAAGCTATTTTTAGAGCTGCCCTGCTGTTAGGTCTGCTGATGGGGGAGGGGCCAGGGGAGGTGGTTCCAGGTGAAAGTGAAATGTTTCTGAAGGAGCGAAGATGATCGAAAATGATGACGAAGTCTTCACAATCCTGCTCTAATCTATTTATGTTTATGTATTTTTGTGGCCAGGAGAAGGGGGTGGGGGGTACTTGGGAAAGCAAATTGAAGTCCCCCTGTATTAGTCAGGGATCTCCAGAGAAAAAGACAAATAGGAGACAGGTAGATAGATAGGTAGAGTTATGGT
The DNA here is from genome assembly GCF_000442215.2 of Lipotes vexillifer. Lineage (NCBI taxonomy): Eukaryota > Metazoa > Chordata > Mammalia > Artiodactyla > Lipotidae > Lipotes > Lipotes vexillifer. The sequence goes on along the minus strand of NW_006797481.1, from coordinate 213,100 downwards.
AGCATGTTTATTATAGGAAGTGTCTTGCATAGTTATAGAGAAGTCCCATTACCTGCTGTCTACAAGCTGGAGAGCCAGGAAACCAGTGGGTGTAATTCAGAATGAGTCCAAAGGCCTGAGAATGTCTCAGCTCAAGTAGGGAGAATGAATTCACCCTACTCCTGCCTTTCCATTCTACTCAGGCCTTAAAGGGATTGGATGGTGCCCCGCCTTACTGGAGAGGGTGATCTTCTTTACTCTGTCTACTGATCCAAATGTTAATCTCTTCCAGAGACACCTTCCTCAACACACCCAGAGATAATGTTTTACCAGCTATTTGGGCATCCCTTAACCCAGTCAAGTTGAAACATAAAATCAGTCATCACATTCCCCCAAGACTGGCATCCTGGGTCCTTCCAAATCAGGCCCCTTATTCCCCAGCACCATATCCACATGGCCCTGCTCCCCAGCCATATCAAATTTCCCAAGGTCCTAGACCACAATGAGTACTTCTATCCTGGTCATCCAGATATGTGGGCGGTCCACAGCATACCCACTGCCCAGGTGAGAGACTCTGAATGTGTCATCCACCTTGCTCAGGTGGGCTGAGGAATTGGGCTAAACAAGGTACTATTGATGGAGCCAGTAACGTGTGCCAGGCACTCGGCTAAGAGCTTTACGTGCATTATTTCATTTAAGACGTATGCAGAGGCTGTGAAGTAGGAATTGTTATCAACTCCATTTTACAGACGGGGAAATGTTGAGGCTCAGAGAAATAAGGTAACAAGCCCAAGGTCATGGCTAGTCAGCTCAGATGGACTCCGGAGACCAGGCTTTTTGCTTGTGCCCATAGGGTCAGCTGGTGGAAGCTGTCACCTCTGCTTCCCTTCCCCTGGGGGTCACAGCACGGCACACGTCAGCCTTCCCGAACACTTGAGGCACTGGTTCTTGTCGAACGTAAACAAACACTTCTGACAAACGGCAAGATGGATGAGAGAAACCACTGGCCTCCGACTTGCGGAGGAGCTTGGCTAGCACTAGACAGGTGAGTTGCCGGGGTCTGAGGAGGAATTCCCAGAGCCCAAGACGGAGTCATGCCCAGATCCTCCCCCAGCTTTGTCTGGAAAGAGCCCTTCACCCTCATGAATGTTCCCACTTCAGTATATGGCAATTAGCTACCCGGCTGTGGCCCTGGACACGCACCTTGGCTTCAGAAAATCTTCCTTTTCGAGTTTTCTCGCCACACTGGAGCAAGAATCCACGTGCTTGGAAGATACAGGCATTGTGTGCTCCACAATTTTAGGGCTTCCCAGAATCCCAGACCTGCCACATGTAGTCAGGATAATTAATGTATGACCTAACTGGGGTGTCTGATGGGGCTGGAACCTCACCAGACCCCAGAGATCACGTGGGTTGCTGGGGACCTTTAGGGGTCTTGTGGTGTCAGGCGATATTCAGTGCCAGGTTCCCTTTTTTGTTGCCTGTTCGTCCTAAGGCAGGAAAGTGCACCTAGGGCAGGTGGTCCTGTTCTCTAAAGGTCTTGGAGGCAATCATCTCCCCTGACCCTCGATTTTTTTTCCTCCGTGAGCCTGGAATTCGAGATTGGTTGCTGACCTGTTTGGAAATCCTGCTCTGGTACCTCAGTAAGCATGGCATATGGACGGTCCCTCAGAGCTCCTCCCTGAAGGAGGATTGTGTTCCAGCCCTGGAACACGAGAATTAGCTCCAGAAGGAGAATCAGAACCTGATCTGTATTCTGGGCAGGTCACCTAATCCCACCCCATCCTGGGTGATGACTGAGAATCACCCTTCCTATGGCTTGGCTAAGGGTACAAGGGAGGGCCACTCTTCTGACTCCTTAACCTCAGAAGCAACCCCACCGACTCCCTTCCCAGGGTGTGAGTTTCATTTTTACACTGAAAAATAGGAAAGAGCTGTCTTTAACTCTCTGTTCCCCAGTTTCTGGAGGGAATAAGAAAGGAAGAAATCTGGGTTCAGAGAATGTTTGATTCATGTTTGATTCTTGTTCTCTCTGCGTCCTGACTTCTAGTAAAAACAGGAGTTTTACTGCTGGAGTTGCTTCTTCTGTTGACTTCTGATTCTGACTCTGTTCATAAAGGGGGCTGGTGGCATCCATCATTCAACAAATATTTCTGTTCTAGGCACTGAGGATACAAAACAGATAAAATCCCTGTGGGTGTGGACGTTACGTTCTAGTGCGACACGCAGAAAATAAACCAGATAAATAAGTAAAATATATGATGTGTGGGAACGTGATCATTGCTAAGGAGAAGAAAGTAAAGCAGAAAAAGTAGAGCAGGGAAGGATCTAGGAAGTGCCTGTGAGGGGAGGGAAAGTCAAGTGCTCAGTCCCTTTCTGTGACTTTGGATCATTCTCCTGATTTCACTGTTCTAATTTGTGTTGTCAAAGAGGATAATGCCTGTCTGGAGGATCCAGGGCCCAGCATGTAAGCATACAGAAGGGGCTCAATAAATATTTTTGCTGGAAACATACAAGTGCTTTGCACATGCAAGGCAGGATGATGATGATGACAAGGATGTTTGAAAGGTAAACTGCAGATTCTTGAATTCAGAGTCCTCTCCTTTTTCTTCAGATGACAAGTATCCATGGAATATTCCAGCATTCCTCAATGCCGTCTGTGGGTCCTGAACGTTCTTGGTTTGCTCCCAGACTGTAATTTCAATAAGGGAATATTCCACATACTTTTTTTTTTGTTAAATAACACTGAAAGTACTGTTATGTAATAAACGTCTCCATCCAAAAAAAGACCAGAGGAAAAGCAGAGAGTGTTTTTTTGTTTTGTTCTGTTTGTTTTTTCTTTTTTCTGTTTCTGTTTATTTGTTTGTTTTTCTCATTGTGTTCCTTGGCTGATCCAGAGCCTTCCACACAGAGGGATGCTAAAAGGTTCTGGTTACACTGCAACCTCAAAGTAGCCCTTACCTTGGTGTGTGTCCTTGGGCAACTTGAGTCACTTCTCTGGCTTTCCTCATTGTCTGTAAATGTGACTGTCAATATCGGAACACCCTTTGGGGCTTGTTAGGCAAAAAGAGCAAAGGAATAATTGAAAACCATTCAGTCAGTAATGTCTAATGATAATAACCCTCAGGAGAAAGATTCCCTCTGGGTCCCATCTGGAGGGAGTGAGAGCTCTCTGCTTCAGTGGTCTGATCTCTGAGCTAGGGTTTTCAGATCAAACACAAGACATTAAGGTTGAATTTGAATTTCAGATAAACAAGGAATCTTTTTTTTAAGTTTAAATATGTCCCAAATATCCCATCTAGAATCTTCTAGGATTCGGGAGCTGGAGACCCTTCTAGACCCCCTAGCCAGGGACAACAAGCTCAAATATCCAGAGAGACCAGGCAGGTGACACCTGGGTTTTTATGTGAAATCTCCCTATTTTTAACTGTTAGCTACACATTCAGTTAAAAATAAAACCCACTGTGTGGACAAAAGGAAACAGCTCTGGCCAGTTTATAAACTATGATGAGGCCAAATCCTTTCAAGCATTGTAAAGATGAGGAAATGAGGCCTCGGGAAGACAGTTGTCAGCAGGGCTACACAGCTAAGGTTTCTCAAAAGATAACAGAACAATCATCCTGGAAATGTTGAAGACAAGCAGTCTGAAAGAACCAGGGCGGGAGCATTCCACGCAGGCTGGAGAGCGGTTTTCCCCTCTATCAGCTTATCAGACTCTGAGAACATTCTGTAAGGTGAGCTGAGCGGGTTGAGGTCACTGAGCATCAGAAAGGTAAAGTGTCACCCTCTGCCTAAGGTCACAAAGGTAAGTGTCCACAGGTAAGTCTAGGGCTGTTTTTCACTCCACCTCTGATTGTGATGAGATAATATCTAAGCTTCCTTTAGAATCCTAATAGAGGCAAACTCCAAATCCGATTCTCTACCTCATAAACAGAAGTGAGTCAGGAGGCCAGGCTGAGTGCTGAGACTTTTGACACAGTTCACAAATAAAGAAGGGGTTAAGTAGTCAAGGTTCCAGCCATGTCGCCAGGCTCGTAGGCATTTACCTTGTGTTTTCTGTCCTAGCAGTTGTACACGTACAGCCTGTGCTACTGCTGGACATTGATTTGTCTCCTGTACATCTTCGCATAGGAAGGATGTTCTGAAAGGTGTTCCTAAAGATTTTGATGGAGAAGGAAAGGAAGGACACAAACGGAACAAATATTCATTGCGAGCCTAGCGTGTGCCATGCACCGTCAAAGCCGTGGCATATAGTCCTTTCCCAGCTCTTTGCGTATCTGAATGATTCTTTTTTTCAGGTTTCAGCTCAGAGATCACTTCGTCAGACTGCCTTCCCTGTCCACCCTCTCTAAAGAGCCCCTCCTCCCCCACTATCTCTTTAACTTGCTTAGTTTCTCCATTGCATTAAAATCTGTATTTATCTTGCTAGTTTAAGGACTAGCTCCCGCTACAGACTGCAGACTCCATGAGGTCAGGACGGCATCTATCTTGTTCTCAAGTGTGTGTCTAACTAATGCCTCTTAGGGGATTTGGCATGGTACGTGCTCAACAAACAGGTTAAATATTTACGAATAAATATTTATGATAATACATATTAATGTTCCAGCCTTTCGACTAATCGAATATCGACTAATCGAATAAGGACTAATCGAATTTCGACTAATCATTCTTTAAGTTTCTCTAAGCCTCGTGTCCTATTAAGTAGGAGGTGCAGATACAGTTCTAGGGAGCGAGAAATTGTTAGAATTGGCGCGAAGAGCTGTAAAGCGTTTTTCCCCAGGTCACACAGCGCTGCCTGTGAATTTATACTTCCTGGACTGATTATGGGACAGCTTGCAAACAAATTATCTGCAAACGAATGAAGCCTATTTTTAAAGATCCCTGTGCCTGGAAGTTCTAGGCGGTGACACAAGAGAATCCTGAGTTCCGACCCCGAGCCAAGCCCCGTGGTCCTCGAAAACTACGAACCCCAGGATGCACCGCAGTGCAAGGGCCCAGCGCTCCGCGCGCGGTCCTCCCCAACGCGCCCCAGGTCGCCGCCCCTGAACCAGGAAGACGCCCCCTAACCCGGCCCGCCACGCCTCCAGGGCCCGCGCGGGGCCTGCCGGGACTTGTAGTCTCCTCGGGCTGGGAGTGCCCGCCCTGGAATCTCTGCCGCCGTCTGGGGGCTGAGGTAGCGCGGGCACGCGTGCGCAGTGCGCGGGCGGGCCGTCGTGGGCGCCGCTCCCGGCAGCTCGGTGCCTGTGGGACCAGGGGCCGCGGCGGCGCCGGTGCTCCCGAGCGAGGGCCGCCGTGAAGTTCGGCGTGAGGAGCGCGGCCGCGCCGGGGCGGGGTGAGCAGGGCCGGGCTCCGGGAGCGCGGCGCCGGCTGAAGCGAGCTGGGAGGCTCGAGGGACCGGCGGGCGCTGGTAAGTGCGGGCCCGCGGGCGGTGGGGGGCGCGGGGACCCGGGCTGCGCCCCGAGGCCTCTATCCCGGCCGGTCGGCCCGCGCGGCTGCACCTGGTAGAGGCCGCGGGGCCGGCTCACCTGCGCGCGCCGAGTTCTGGGCGGCGGGAGGGGGCGGCGGCGGCGTCTTCCCGCGGCTCTTTCCTTTATTGTTTTCCTGACCTCGGCCCTCGGCGGCGTTCGGCCGAGGAGGGTGGGGAGCCCGGCGTCGGTCGCTGTCGCCGAGGAGCCGTGCGGTGGCTCTGCTAAAAAGTACCGTCGCGCCCTCCTCCCGGACGCCCGGCCGGCCAGCTGTCGGGGGATTCCCGGCGGGCGACGCCTGTCGAATGGCTAGACTTAAGGGCTGAGCTCACGGGGGCTCAGCTGCCTAGGGCATCGTCTTGTATTATGTTAATGCGCTTTCACTTTAGGACTCGCCGAGTCAGAAGTCGACTCCGCCCTGTGCCCTAGCATCCTGCAGTATTAGTGCTTTACCCTAGCACTTTAATGGTGCAGTGACCAGTGCGAAAGTTGGAAGTGACTTGTCCAGGGTCACGCAAGTAGGACCAAGGAGGCGACCAGAACCCAGGTCTTTAAGCTTAGAGGCCAGCTGCCAGTCTCACCGCTTTGGGACCGCCTTGAGTGGTTTGTGGTTTATTTCAAATTCTTTCTATTGACCCTCCTGGATAGACCATCAGAGGGGAAAGTGTTGTCATAATGAAAGTCGTGTTTTCTGCCTTTGGTAGAATTCTAGTTAATGTTGTGCCCAACAGCAGAGCATCTGCGCCCGGCTGGGCACCTACATAATGAAACTCGATCGCTCTGTTGGGGGCAGGTCCTAGAGGAGGTTATAGGAGATACAGTCAGGCAATTTGGGCCCTTTTTCCCCCTCCGATTTCACCTTCCAGTCCTGTAATGCTTGTTTTCTTACTTTATGATTGATCGTTGTTGGTTTTGATAAGATTTTCTTTGCTTTAACGGAGTCGTTGCCGTTTGTCAATTCGTTTTTTTAACTAGAAAATCTTATTTCCTGTGTGCTTAACGACTGGAACCAATAGCGCACTATGCGGTTTATACCATAGTCTTTTATCTGAGAACTACTGATCTGCCTGCTTTATTTCCCCCCAGGCACTCAGCTTACACACTTTCTATGTTAGTTTAAAGCCATTGAAACTCTACAGCAAAATTGGGGTAAGCTTTATATGATTCAGAGAAAAACTTGAAAAAATCATTTTGTAAAACTAAATGTTTTTTTCACAGAAGAACTTGAAGAATTGTTATTTAAAAAATAGTAAGATTCATTCTGACTAAAAAGCCTATTGCTTTTCATACTCAAATTTTCATAGTAGCACATTTGTGGCAAAAGATATTTCCCCAAGTAGAGTTAGTTTAAATCCTTAACTTGGCCATATCTTCCCAGGGGAAATGACATTTTAGAATATTTATGTATTTAAACAAGAGTAGTTAAGCTTAGCAGAATTTGAGTTAATAGTTAATTTACTTTATAGCACTGTAAACCCTACAGTGTATCCATTGACAGGATTCTCTTGAAGAGTGTACCTGTATCGAAGGATATGGCCATGCATTTGTCATTTGTGGTAAGCAGAGGATAACTTCGTGGCATTAAGGAGATGTGATTTATATGTATTGAAACTGCTTCATACCTCATTTTATCTTGTTAATTAGTATTTTTATTATTGCTTTTGAGAAAGGGGTGAAGTGGCAGGTTTGTATCCCCCTCCCCCTTAGTTTTAGCAATGTAGCAAAATAGGAAAGAGGTGGTGTGTAAATGTGAGTTTGTCATAGACTAGGAGAGACAGTAAAACAGGATAAGTATACAATTGTTAGGAAACTGCCATGAGTTCATAAGCCGGAAGGACCGTTTTAGAATTGTTTAAGGACATTAAGAATAGCATAGAGTTATTTTCTTTAAAAAGTCACTGTGGGCAATACTCACATGTTGGTTGTTAATATGTAGGTTGTGATATTGAAGAGCCCTAGGAGAATAACTTGGGAAAAGTGTAAACATTTTATCTTTTTATAGGGCTTTTTCTCAAAAAACATTTAATGCAGCTTAAAAAAAAAAGACTTTTATTTAAGCCTGGAAGTTCTTACATTCCTACTGCAAAACCCACAGTTACTTCTACTGATGATAATTTGTAAACCAGAATGAAATCCATGAAGTAATTTATTAGCATAATTTAAGTCGGGCTTTGACATTGATGTACCGTTTGATGTTAAATAATTGTTCTTGTTTAAATAACTGTCATTTAAGAACGAGGAAGATAGTTTCTGAATAAAATGTAGTAATTATTCAGATGTGACAGTAGTTACTCACACTCTGCCTTTATTAGACAGAACATTTCAAGTTCTATAGCAGTAACTGCCTCAGCTTTATTACTTTTTCACATGCTTGAGCATTTTACTTTTGATAATATTAAAATTTGATTTTAAATTTCAAGGTGATTCTCTCATTTAGATCTGCAGTGATACAATAAAATGGCTTTATTAGGAGATAAATATTACCATTTAGTTTTAATTCTTTTGGCCATTTGTAAGTACCTAGCATTTGGAAATTTATTGACTGGTATCAGAAAAGAGTTCCTAGGGTAGAAACTTTCTGTTGCTTTAGATGCTTGTCTGCAATGCTTAATTATTTTTAGAAACAAACGTGTGGATTTTTTTTTAATTTAAAAATAAATATTGCTGGTATTTGTTGTGGCAATAGGATTTTGTTATGCTTAATGAGTGACATTAAACCATTGAACTCTGAGTGATATTTTTTCCCAGTAGTTGCTGTATGATAAAGAACACGTGAGTTTGTAATTCCTAGAAGATATTTAAGCAGACACGTGCTTGCTGTTTATTTTGGTAAGCCTTTGATTAGTTGAATTGCTTTGATTCAGGAAGATGGTATTTTGAGGATTTTAAATCATAAACATTCTTTGCACGGGAATTTCTGTTGAATGTAAAAGAAAAATCAAAGTCATTTAGGATATTATTTTAATACTTAAGTCTTTAGAGTCTTAAAAATATTGAAGTCTTAAATATTTTTTCCTACATGGAGCCCTTATCAGACTTATCAGTCTGATAATTTTATTCTTCAGAAAGTTGTGGTTTTACTCCTTTGGGTAGCCTAGCCTTTAATAGTTTAACCCTTGAAATCTGGATTCTGGATTCAGTTTCACCTCTTCTTGAAGAAAGGACAATCACAGGCACTTAGAATTGGAAGTGGTCTCAGAGGACTTCTAATGTAGCATCTTGCTGGGTACAGTAAATCCCCCATGGGAATTTCCACATCAGGTGTTCCTGTCATTACTGAGGGCAGTAATGCTGTTCCATATGTCGTCAGGTTATTGAGCAGTCTGAGCTTAGTGAGAACAAATTTAAGACAGTTACATTTTTCAACATTGACTGCTTTCAACTATGCTTTGTTGGATCTTCCCTCTCCCTGCTTCCTCATGATTTCATGGGCAAATGGTAGCTTTTCTATCATTTACAGCTATTAAAAGCTCCAGTCTAATCTATTTCAGTTTAAACCTTCAATCTCCTGTTAAAGCTCCACTCCTCCTTTAACCCAGTATCTGGCCACTTATTCCCTGAAGCACTTGGAGTGGGGAGGGATTGTGATATGCTCCCTGGATACCTCCTTCTTTTCCCTCTTTGTGGATGCATTTGAATAGAGACTAGTTAGAAGAAAAATGAAAAAAGGCAACTCTTTCTTACCTGGTGTTATTAAAGCCTTTTCTTGATTAACAGTGGCGAGCCATTAATGTCTAGTGGTAGGCTTCCAAACTGGAATTTTTGGTGAGATCTTGCAGGGAGAGTCCCCACTGCGCAGTCCCTGGATATGAAATTTGCTGTGGGTAAACCTTTACCAATCTACACTCCCTCCTCCTCGTTTCTGTCCTCTCAGTCTACTTGCTGGTTCTTATGAGTGTTTGGGGGTAAGGTGGGTTTCTCTCTGCAGCCAGATTTTTTGATAACAGCAAGACAGCTCAAGTCCAGCTACCTTCTGTAATTTACACTTAATACACTGGAAACTTACTTCCTTTTGATGTCAGATGGTGGCCTGCAGCCTGCTTAAGTCTGCTCCCTTTCTGTGCCCAGCAGTTTCTCATCAATTCTCTTTGTCCCCCTGCTCAAATAGGCACAGGGTCAGTCACTCACTCAGTCTACTTCATAAGCAGACATTGAACTGGAGAAAGAGCTGACAATTTGTCCTTCTTGTAGGCACTTCTGATCTTGGTGAATGCTTCTCTTGGGGCCCCCTACCACTGCTTTTGGGTGACCATCACCTTCCTTCTCCCTGAACACTTGGAATACTTGTGTTTTTCCCTCTCTTCTGTCAGCTGCTCATGTAGAGTGGAATGACGGTAAGACGTTGGTTAGAGTACCATAGCCCTGAGGTGTGTGTGGGGTGTCAGGGCCAGACTCCACAGGTATTTGATCCTTAATGTCTGTATATCTTAAGCTTTGTGTTTGTCGACAGTTTGGGGACAAGAGTAGTCTCATTCAGCATCTAATCAGGACTTCAGTAGTGAAGTCCTGTGGGCCTAATGAAGTCTCACTGTGCAGAATTCAATTTTTCTTTTTCTTTTCTTTCTCTCTTTTTGATTTGTTTTAATTTTTTTTGACTTGCTTCATGGTTCCTGACTGATGAAGTGTTGACTGTGTGTGTTAATTTATGAATGTTTGTATGATCTAACTACGCCCTTAGAGCACAAGTAAAGCTGAAGGATAGATTTCGTAGAGGTTTTAATTACACAGTTTTATCTGTTCTTACCTCATACTAGCTTTACTGAAAGTATAAATCCAAACAGAAATATACTATCGAACCTTTTTCCTTCCATCATCTAAGCAAACCAGTCGATTAAATCGTTTGCTAAATGATTTCTCATCAGATGAGGCAAAAGTGGCTTTCTGTCTGGAGACTTAAACATTTATATTTGATGCAATAATTATGGGTTCCTTAATTTTTCATTCAACAAATTGTTACTGAGTCCCTTCCATGTTCCAGCCACTGTTTTAGGCATTGGAGAAACAATAGTAAATAGAAAAAAAGTCCCTGCTCTCATGGAGCCTACATTCCAGTGTGGGGAAACAGACAAGAAATAAGTAAATGATATTGTTTGTTAGCAATAAATACTAAGGAGAAAAATGAAGTGGGGAAGGGAGATGGGAAGTGGCAGGACAGTTTGGAGCATTTGCAGTTTTAGATGGGGCGTCAAGAAGGCTTCCCTGAGAAAGTGACATTTGAGTTAAAAGGCTCCGAGTGGGGAGCTTGTCTAGTGTAGTAGGCCTCAGTGACTAGATGAGTAATCAAGCAGGGGAACTGGGACAGGTTGGGATGGGGGGTAGGTGAAGCCTGTATGTCTTTGTAAGAGCTTTGGTTTTTACTTTGAATGAGATGGGATTGCATTAAAACAGTGGTTCTTAACCTTGGCTGAACATGGGAATTATTGGGGGAGCTTTAAAAATGTACTGATGCTTAGATCCCATCTCCAGAGTTTCTGATTTAATTGGTCTGGATGCTCTAATCTAGGCATCAGGATTTTCAAAAAAACTCCCAGGTAATTTTAATAAGCAGCCAAAGTTGAAGAGATTTGAGCAGAGTGACATTTTATAGTACTGAAGAGCATGGGATTTAGAGCCAGATTCCCCTGGTTTGGATCCTGGCTCTGCCACTTCCTAATCATGTGACCTTGTACAAGTTATTTTTAAAATCTTCTGTGCTTTGGTTTTCTCATCTGTAGAATTGTTATAAGGATTAAATTAATTTTAAATATTTGCTTGGCAAATATTGAATAAACACTCGAACATATGTTTTAATGAGATCATTCTGACAGCTGTATTGAAAATGGAGAGAAGGGGGCAGGGAAGCCCTTGCAGTAATCCAGCTAAGAGGTGATGGTGGCTTGGACCAGAGTGGCAGCAATGCAAACGGTGGGATTCTGGATATACTTAGAAGATGGAGCCAGTAGGATTTGCTTATGGACTGGACATGGAATGAGAGAAAGAAGTCTTGATCAAGTGCGACTCCAAATTTTGCCTGAACAGCTGGAAGGAGGGAGTGACTTTACTGAGATGGGAAGGACAGAGGGGAACAGATTGCTGAGGGGGTATATCTGGGCTCAGTTTGCTAAGTGAGAGGCCTGTTAGGTAAGTAAGTAGATCCATAGAGTTGGCAGTTGTATACATGAGTCTGGAGTCCAGCAGAGTGTCCAGGGCTGGAGATAGCAGTATTTAGACCTATGTGAATAAGTGAGCTCACCAAGAGATTGAGTGTAAATAGAGAAGAGGTCCGTGGACCATCCCCTGGGACACTACAACATTCAGAGGTCTGGGAGAGGAAATGTTTTTTAAGGTTTCTGATGTGCTCTGGAATGAAAGACAATTATAATTCTTTTTTTTTTTAACAGCTTGGTTGAGGAATAATTCAAAGTGTGCAATTCAATGGTTTTTAATATATTTGCAGAACTGTGCAACTGTTATCACAGTCAGTTTTAGAGTATTTTTATCACCTTAAAGAGAAACCCTGTACCCTCCCATCTCTAGGCAACTCTTCATTCCTTCCCATCCCCCATACTCCTAGGCAACTACTAATCTACTTTCTGTCTTCATAGATTTGCTCATTCTGGATATTTCAGATCAGTGGAATCATATAATGTGTGGTCTATTTAGAGAGAAGTGATATCCGTTAGTCCCTGGCTTCTAGATTCATTAGATGCTAAATCATTTGGTAAAGGTGGGGACTATAAGATCTCACCACTGTAAAGATACGTATACGTACATTTTGCTCTTTGTAATTGGTAAGAACACTGGGGTGAAATTTTGAGACTGAATATTCTGTTCCCTAACAACCTGTTTTCTAGTGGTATTCGTATTCATTGAAGACTCTTGCTTAAATCAGTGATTATATTGGAATTGCAAAGTGGTGATTTTCTATTACTGTCATATTTTCAAAGATCATGAGTTCATACTAACTCTAATTCAGATGCATTGTATAGTATTTTTCCTTTTGTATTTGTACGTTTTTTCTCTTACTGTGAAGATCTAGGTTCCTAATAACAAAATTTGTTTTATTTTACTTTAAATATAATCATAGCATCAGTATGTTTACATTGTCCTGTGATGCACCTGAAGTACTATCGTTTACATAAGATTGTTTCAGAATTACAGTAGCAAGTAGGATTGCTGGTCCTAGGGTACATGCACATGTTAAATAGTGCCACATTCATCTCAGTAGGGTCATACCATTCTGCATTCCCACCAGCAATATAAGAGAGTTACTGTTTTCTCACAGCCTTACTAGTATTGTAGGTTGTCAGATTTTTGAATTTTTGCCAGTCTCATAGATGAGAAATGGTATCTCTGTGTAGTATAGACTTTTTCTGAACTTTTCTTATGAAACAAAGTTCTTATTAACCTTTCTTTCTGTAATGAAGAATTGTGAACTTCCACAGAAGTAGACAGGATTGTATAACTACAGTACCCATCATCTAGCCCCGACAACTGCCCACCCAGGCCATCCCTCCTTCATCCAGCCCTCCTTCCAGAGTATTCAGATAATGTTTTGTCTCTGTATGAATAAATATCTCTAAATGATGTGGATTCATTTTCTTAGTAACATAACCACAATACCATCACCACACTGAAAAAAATGTTTCCTTAATATCATGAGGCAGTATTCAAATTTCCAATTTCCTTAGATAACTCAGTGTTGTTGTTGTTGACAAGATTTAAATAAGGCCCACATGTTGTGATTATGTCTTTTCAGGTCTTTTAACTTATAAGTTCTTCCTCCAGTTCCTTTCCCCGTGCTCCCTTGGAATTTATTTCTGAAGAAGCCATGTTGTTTGTCCTGAGAAACTAATTATAGTTTGAATTTTGCTATTTGAATCTCTGTGATATAGGTTAGTGTTTTCTTTCTCTGTCTTCTCTATTTCCTATAAATTGGTAGTTAGATCTAGATTCAGGTATTTGTACATTTTTTTTCATAAATGTTTTATAGATGGTATAAATTCCACAAGGAGGCACATGAAGTCTGGTTGCCGTTTTTTGTTTGTGGTGTCAGTAGCAATGCCTACAGTATCGTATGTCATTTTGGGATTTTCTTATCATGAGTGAAGTTGAGCATCTCTTAATATGTTTGAGGGTCATTTTTATGTCTTTTTCTGTAGAATGTCTGTTCATGTCTTTTGCCCACTTTTCTACTGAAGTTTTGATATATTTCCCTTGACATTTTTTGCAGACTCTTTAAATGTTAGGGAGATTAGCCCTTTGTAATATAAGCTGCAAGTATTTTCTACTGGTTTTGACTTGCTGATCAGGATTTGCCATGCAAAATATTTTTTAAAATGTTATTTGTAGTCAAATTTATTTAATGAATTTTTTATTATGCTGGATTTTTAAAACTTTTTGGAGTTTAAATTACATACAATAAACTGTATCCATTTAAAGTTTACAGTTTGATGAGTTTTGACCATATTGTTGCATGCAGTAGGAGTTCCTCTATATTGTAGACTGCTATTCCATTGTATAAACATACTACATTTTATTTATCTTTTCACCTTTTGATGGACATTTGGGTTGTTTCTAGTTTGTAGCTATTATGAACAAAGCTGCTACTAATAGTTGTGAATTAGTCTTTGCATGAATATATGTTTTCATTTCTCTTGAGTAAATACTTAGGAATAGAATGGCTGGTTCATAGGGTAGGTGTATGTTTGGTTTTATTGTCAGAACTTTTCCCATAGTGATTGTACCATCTTACATTCCCATCAACAGTACATAAATTCTGGATGCACCACACCTTTAATAACATTTGGTGTTGTCAATCTGTTTTAATTTTAGCCAGTCTGGTGAGTATATATGGCATCTTTTTAAAAAGAAATTCGGCATTATTGAGGTATAATTTTACATACAATAAATTTTACCTCTTTTAGTGTATAGTTCTATGAGTTTTGACGGATGCATGTAATTATATAAGCTCTACCACAGTCAGGATGTGCAACAGCTATGTTGCCAAAAAAATTTTCTCTCTTGTTCTTTCTCTCTTTTGCTCTTGTTCTCTCTTGTTCTTCTATCGCAAGCCCTAGCAACTCTGATCTGTTTTTTATCACTGTAGTTTTTTTTTTAATTTGTATGCAATATAGCTCACTGTATGTGGTATTTGAGCCTATTTTTGATAAATGCATAGTTGTGTATCCTATTACAATCAAGATACAGAACAGTTCCATCACTCTGTAAATTACGCTTTGAAGTCAGTCCCTCTTACTGATCTGTTCTCTGTCCCTATAGCCTTTTTGTCTGGCTTTTTTCACTTAACAAAATACCCATATTGTGTGTATCAATACTTTGTTCCTTTATCTTGCTAAGTAGTATTCCACTGTATTGGATGTACCACAGTTTCTTCATTTACCAGTTAAAGGACATTTGGTTTGTTTCTGCTTTTTGCCAGTTATGAATAATGTTGTTTTAAATGTTTGCATATAGGTTTTGTATAAACATAAGTTTTCAATTCACTTGGATAAATACCTAGGAGTGGCATTGCTGGGTCATATTGTTAAGGGTATGTTTAACTTTCTAAGAAACTGCCAAACTGTCTTCCCAAGCTACTGTGCCATTTTGCATTCCCACCAGCAATATGCGAGACTCGTTTGTTTCACATCCTTGCCAGTATTTGGTATTGTCAGGGTTTTATTTGTTTGTTTTTGTTTTAGCCATTCTAGTAGGTATGTAGTGTTATCTCACAGTTTTTATTTGTATCATCTTACTGACTAATGATGAGCATCTTTATGTGCTTATTTATTATTTGTATGTCTTCCTTTTTCTTTCTTTTTTATTATTTAAAAAAAACTATGTATATCTTCTTTGTTGACTTGTCTGTTCAAATTTTTTTTGCCTATTTTCCTATTTGGTTGTTTGTCTTACTGAGTTGTAATAATTCCTTGCCTATTTTTGGATATCAGTTACTTGATAGATATAGGTGTACTGAATATTTTCTCCTATTCTGTGGCTCATCTTTTGATTTCTTATTGGTGTCTTTCAAAGAGCAGTTTTTAATTTTGATTAAGTCCATTATATCAGCCATTATATGGTTTAGGCTCTTTGTGTCTTATCTAAGAAATCTTTGTCTACCCCTAAGATCATGAAGACTTTATTCATATGTATATATAAATGTCTTTAAAAAATATATCAGTATATATATGTGTGTGTGTATATTCTTTTTTTCCAGAAGCTTAATTGTACATTAGGTTTCTGATCCATTTCAAGTTAATTGTTTTCCACATGCATAGTTAATTGTTCCAGCACCATTTGTTGAAAGACTGTATTTGGAATTGCTTTGACATCTTTGTTGAAAACCAATTAACAGTATATGTATGGGTCTGTTTCTGGATGCTGTTCTGTTCCATTGATTTATTATATCTTTTCACCAATCCTACACTATCTTTATTGCTGTAGCTCTGCTGTAAGTCTTGAAATCAAGTAATGTCAGTCTGTTCTTTGGGAAATAGATATAGCTTTTCTAGGTTATTTGCATTTCAATATATATAATAGAACCACCTTGTCAGTTTTTATAAAATATCTTGGAATTTTGATTGGGTGTATTGTATCAGTAGTTCATTCCTTTCTGTATCTGGGTAATATTCCATTGTATGTATGTACATGGACGTATGGGTTGTTTACAGTTTTTGGCTATTGTGAATAGTGCTGCTATGGACGTTCACGTATAAGTGTTTGAGTACCTGTTTTCAATTCTTTTGGATATATACCTAGGAGTGGAAATGCTGAGTCATATGGTAATTCTATGTTTAACTTTTGAAGAACTACCAAACTGTTTTACACAGCTGTTGTACCATTTTACATTCCCACCAGCAATGTAGGTGGGTTCCAATTTCTATACATCCTTACCTATACTTATTATTTTCCTCTCTTAATTATATCCATCCAGGTGGGTGTGAAGTGGTATCTCACTGTGGTTTGGGTTTACATTTCCCTAATGACAAATAATATTGGGCAACTTTTTGTGTTCTGGTTGGCCATTTGTTTTATCTTCTTTGAGAGAAATGTCTTTTCAAGTCCTTTGTCCATTTTTTAATTGGGTTTTTTCGTTGTTGAGTTGTAAGAGTTATTTGTATATTCTGGATATTAGACCCTTATTTGCAAATACTTCCTTCCATTCTGTAGGTTGTAGTTTCATTTTCTTGATGTCCTTTGATGCAAAAAAGTTTTTAATTTTTATGAAGTCCAATTTGTCTTATTTTTTCTTTTGTTGTTTGTGCTTTCAGTGTCACATCTAAGAATTCATTGCCAACTCCAAAGCCATGAAGATTTTCCTCTATGTTTTCTTGAAGTTTTATAGTTCTAGCTCTTATTTTTAGATTAATTCATTTTGAGTTATTTTTTGTATATGGTGTAAGATAGTGGTCCAGTTTAATTCTTCAGCACGTGGCTCTCCAGGTGTCCCAGCACCGTTTGTTAAAGAGGCTGTTCTTTCCCTTTTTCATGATGTTGGCGCCGTCGTTTGAAAATCAGTTAGCGATAGATGTATGGGTTTGTCTCTGTGCTCTCAATTCTGTTCCTTTGGCCTGTGTCTTTCCTCATGGCGTACCACACAAGTTGACAGTTTTTACCTGCAGTATGTGTTAGTATAGTGTATTAATTTTCCAAGCTTTGATTACATTTTAGAAATTTTTTAGAACTTTGGGTAAGTTCATTAAAAAATTATCTCCAAGTGCCAGATCTGTAATAACACACACATATAAACTTAATCTATACTTTTGTTTAAAACTTTTGGGGGGACTTTCTTGGTGGTGCAGTGGTTAAGAATCCAACTGTGAATGCAGGGGACATGGGTCCGATCCCTGGTGCGGGAAGATCCCACATTCCGCAGAGCAGCTAAGCCCACTGAGCCACAACTACTGAGCCTGTGCTCTAGAGCCCGCAAGCCACAACTACTGAGCCTGCATGCCACAGCTACTGAATCCCATGCATGTAGAGCCGTGCTCCGCAATGAGAAGCCACCGCAGTGAGAAGCCACCACAGTGAGAAGCCTGCACGCCGCAACGAAG
>NW_006797481.1:130768-195552 GCF_000442215.2 Lipotes vexillifer | reverse complement strand
AAGAGCGTCCCCTGCATGCCGCAACTAGAGAAAGCCCATGTGCAGCAATGAAGAACCATTGCAGCCAAAAATAAATAAATAAACTGATTAATTAAAGAAAACTTTTTGGTGTGTTTCACCATTTCTCTGGCTGTATACAGAATAGTGATTTAGATAAACAGTATGTCAGGGCGTATTCTAATTGAATTTTCACCGTGAGTTAAACGAAAAAATAGTTACATAAATAATTCAACCTGCCGAAAGATGTTGGCGCTGGCTGTAGAAGTACCTTTGGAGTAGGAATAGTCTGCAGATTTGCATCACATCAGGAGGGAATCACATATCTATACAGTTTTTAGAGAAAAATGGATGGAAACACTGCTTGTTATCCAAGCCATGGTTTTTAACTTTAATGAACATAACAAAAATTTCAGTACTTCAGAATCAGAATATGATATGCTTCTGAAGTCTCTTTTAATCTGTGACTTCTCTTTCTCTCTCTCTCCTTTTTTTTTTTTCCCCTGTAGTAGTTTATTTGCTGAAGAAACTGGGCTTTTGGTCCTGATGTTTCCCACGGTCCACTTTTGCTGATTGAATACCTGTGGTGAAGTTTAATATGTTCTTCTGTGTTCTTTGTTTCCTGTGAACTGGAAGCTGGACTTAGGGAAATCTAGAAACTTGATCAGATTGAGATAAACCTTTTTTTTTGTTTTTTTTTTTGTTATATGCTCTTTATTGGTGATGTTTGTGTCTTCCATTCGGGGGCACATAATACCTGCTTATCTCTCTTTTCATGATGTTAGCTTACTTTATTTTGATTCATTTTGGTTTTAATAATACCAAGGGTTTTAGAGTGACAGGATGATGTAAACGTTAAGATATAAGCTCTGGAGTCCAAGAATCTGGGTTCATGTTCTGATTCATTACCTGCTAGTTCACTAATCTTGGAAAGGCACTTCCCCTTCTCAGTGTTATATTTCTTACCTATGAAATGGGGATGACGATGCCTACTCATAGTGAAAAGTTAAGTAAATTATGCAGCTGACATGAATAGCTGTCCCTTGTCCACATCAGTTCTGTATAGTTGCATTTAGTAACCACTCACAATAAGCTTAATTTCAAGTCATTTTTGCCCATGCTTTTATGTATTCACATTAACCAGCCCCCACCTAATGTTGGAAAGTAGGTTCTTTGTTGAATAAACCATACCATAGCACATTTAATGCTTGAAGTCCACTGAGAAGTACTTACTGTTAATGTTTTTATTTTACAGTGTAATGTTCAAGCCCAGAAATGCCTTATGTGGATCGTCAGAATCGCATTTGTGGTTTTCTAGACATTGAAGAAAATGAAAACAGTGGGAAATTTCTTCGGAGGTACTTCATACTGGATACCAGAGAAGATAGTTTTGTATGGTACATGGATAATCCACAGGTTTGTAAAATCCAAAGGGTTACCTCTTCAAAAGCATACAAGAGTTTTAATTATGAAAGTATTTGATACACTATGCAGGTGTTAGGATTTGTCTTCCTAAACAAAATATGTTTAGATTTATTTCTACTGACTGTATTCTCCTTGCCCTGTACCCGCAACTCCTACTGTGTTCAATAAATTTCAGAAGATGAAACTCAGTTTATTTGATAAAAATTTATGCATGTATTTATGTTTTCCCTTCCTTGGGAGGGGCAGCTCTTAACTCTGGTAGAAAATTTTTGAATCGTTTAAATTTAAGATACTGTCTCTAAGATAGAGACTACTATCTTTTGGTAAACTACTTAAACGAGTTGATACTCTTGGACATGTATAGTCCTTTCATCTTGTAGTGTCAGACTTGAGTGTTGGCCACTCGTGAATTTGATTTTATTGTTGCTTTGCAAATTATTGGAGGTAAATGTCATATATCAAAAATTAGAATCCCAGTTTTAAGACCTGTGAGTGGCCTTGGATTAGAGATCATCTGTTGAGTAGTTTTAAATTTTCTCTGCCTGTGAAACTCTATATTCAAATTGAGAAGTATGTTGCAAGGAAGCATGTGCGAAGCAAGAGACGAGTCCCTAGCAAACCTCTAAGCTGACCTGGTCTAGTGGACGACTTGTGCAGGGGAGGAATGAAAAGTTGAGGAAGAGCAGGGACTGGTAGGAGGTTCCATTCCGTGCCACAGAGCAGGAGCCAGATCCCCTAACAGCTGGTCTGGTATTCTTTTCTTCCCAGTACTGATTTTAGGTTAGACAAAATAAATATGTGCTAATGCATTTATATTTGTTCATATAGAATTTGAGATGTAAGGAACGATATTCAATATCCTGGTGAGATAAACCATAATGGAAAAGAAGATAAAAAAGAGTGTGTATGTATATGTGTGTATATGGCATATATATATGCAGCAGAAATTAACACAAAATTGTAAATCAACTGTATTTCAGTAAAAAAATGAAATAAAATAAAAAAGGAAAAAAAAGAGAACTAGGATAAATACTAGACAGTTGAAAAACTAAACAATTGGCAATACCCTTGAAGGCCACAGGGTACTGAGTAACCCCCAGCAGGACTTTGTGAAAAGCAAGTCCAGTCAGGAAGCAAACATCCCCTCATCCTCTCCTGTAACGGGGACAGACCAAGGAGAGATGATAAATTGGAGCTTGACTTCTGACAGGTTTTTTTCTTTTTTCCATTTTTTGGCCGTGCCATGCGGCATGGGGAATTAAAATAAAATTATATCCAAGGTCACACAATACAAGAAGTTGATTATCAACCATTATTTTAGAAAATACAGTGTCATATATCTTGGATTTGGAGTTTATACATTTATCATTTCCTACACCAGATATACTGACAACTCGCACTTCTACTGACAATTAAAAGAAATTATAAACGTCAAAAAAATAAAAAACAATTTGAGTTGTTAGGGACCTTAGTCCTTAGTATTAATTCAACCTCCTCCTTAATGCAAGAAACCCATCTATCCCTGATCTTCACTTTAACTGTTGTTTGAACTATATATTACTAAAAAAACAAAAAAAAGTGTTTATTTGAGACAGTTTTTAGTTATTATGTTTTTTGTGCACCAGAAGCTAGTCCCTTGGATCTTCTACGTATTGATCTACTTTTGTCCTCTGATTCTCTATAAGTTTAGTCCTTTATCCACGTGCAGCCTTTCAAATTTTGGAAGAGAATTTGTATTTTAATTCAGTTTGTATTATTTGTGCTGACTTTGTATGAGACTTTCTTTGCTAGGAACTGCCTTTTCTCTCTCCTTATCCTTATTGAGCTTATTGACACCCTGTTTTACTCCCTTATCTCTGGGTGTGACCAACTTTCTTGGGTGATAGTAACCTGCCTATGCAACTGCATGATTAATACCTTTATTTACTTGACCAGAGTCACTGGGAGAAGGAACAAGTCAGCAGAAATCAAAAGTTCATGTTTACCTTCTTTTTCCTTCTTTTAAAAACATAAATCCAGTTCCTCCCTTTTACTACCCATCCCTTTATCTGTGGCACAATCCCTTCCCAAACTCCTTTTCCCAAGGTGGAAAGTAACTTAGCCCCCCTTGACTCCCTCTGATTACAGTTTATTATAGATTCCAGTTTCGGTTTTCCTCCCCCATGCAAACCACTGCTCAGTCCTGCCTGTGAGCCCTCCCTCATTTGTCTTCATAAGATCTGGCTGACTCATATATAGTTTCTCTTGAATTTTATTTACAACTCCTTGATCGTTTTTCTGTCTTTATATATAATAGAGTCTTATTAGAATTTCTCCTTTTGTCAGTACTTCCCACTTAAACAGAGCTAAAAGAAGAAAAGTACAAAATAGAATATGTTTATTACACTGAAGGAGCCATAAGCTTGGACTTCAGAGGAAAGGTGTGATTATAGCTAGCAGAGGGAGTGAAAGTCTTGACGGAGGTGGTAACATTTGAAATTGATCTAGAAGAATGGGTATGATTTTGGCCAAGAGGTGGAGAAGTGGGTATTCTGGTGCTCAAAGAATAGCATGAGCAAGAAATCAAAGTCAGAAACCTTGTAAGTGTATTTGGAAAATAGTTCACTTTGGCTATAGCAGGGAGGGTATATGTTAAAGTTTGGACTCAGCTAGATCTTTTTCACATGAACTCTTTTAAAGCCAGATTTCTGTGGTGTAATTAGCCCATTAGTGTTTTTGAATGTAGTATAGAATTTTAAATCTGTCTTTTTATTCAGTTCTTAATAATTTTATCTCTTCGTTCCAACTGATAAGAATCTTTTACAATCTGCATTCTACCGTCCAGTGTATTAGCCATCAATACCAGCTCTGTGTCACTTTAAAATGTATTAAGGCACATCTCTTCATGAAAACTTTAGTAAAATGTCTTGATAAGATTATTGTGGTTGAACCACATGAAATTGCCAATATTCCACCATTTTGATCTACTAAAAAATGGCAATTTCATATGATACAATCTGGTTGCTATGTTAAGTGCTGTAACACTGCTTTACTGATCATAGTAACCCTGATAATGAAAGAAGTTAGTTTGGCTCACGTGTCCTTAGGGGGCCGTTCTTCCTCCGATCACTGCTTTCTTTACCACTAACCATTGGTTTAAAAATCCATTGTAGTGTATTACTAGGGATCAATTTGGGGCTTTCTGTGTTGTTTTGTTTAAATAAATTTATTTATTTATTTATTTTTGGCTGTGTTGGGTCTTTGTTGCTGCACACAGGCTTTCTCTAGTTGCGGTGAGCAGGGGCTACTCTTTGTTGTGGTGAGTGGGCTTCTCTTGCTGTGGAGCATGGGCTCTAGGCACTTGGGCTTCAGCAGTTGTGGCACGTGGACTCAGTAGTTGTGGCTTGTGGGCTCTAGAGCACAGGCTCAGTAGTTGTGGCGCACAGGCTTAGTTGCTCCGCGGCATGTGGGATCTTCCCGGACCAGGGCTCAAACCCGTGTCCCCTGCATTGGCAGGTGGTTTCTTAACCACGGCGCCACTAGGGAAGTCCCGGCGCTTTCTGTATTTTGTTGAGGGAATGAGAAGTGGTGGAGAATTAAATAACTAAGTGGCTTTTTTAGGAAGTGAATTTGAGAAAACTTGAAAGAGTATTTTGGCAAAATGAGTACAGGAACTCATGAGAACAAACGGTTTCTTTCCCTTTTTATCTTAAATGTCAGATTGGTTTATTATTTCTTGTTCATTGTCAAGTAACAAATTTTGAAACCCACATTTTTTTTGGTTGAACTTGGCAGTAATCATACCAGTTCTTAGAAACTAGGGATTTTGAATCTTGTTTTATCTCCCAGCTACTTATATTTCCTTCTACTGTGCCACTATTTAATCTGTGACCCTTTATGTCATGCAGTGATGACATAGTTGCTCATTTCTCTTCCTCACACACGGGGTTAGAGCTGTATTCAGCTAGTTCAAATAATAGACTTATGGAGGACTTAAAAGAAAAATAATGATTTTGAATGGAAGAACAGCAGTGTTTGAAAAAAAATCACATTGGTAGTGGTTAGGAGATCTTGAAGATATTTTAACATTTCATTTTCTTATCCAAAATTTTTAAAAAACCTTTAAACATAAAACGTTTTATATAAAAACACAACCATTTAAAGGTATATATTAAAAATTATAATTTTATTTTATATACATATTTATGGAGATTTAAATTTGGAAGCTTGCACATACTCTGTAGTTTAAAGCAGAACATAATAGAGTTGTAATTTACATAGAAACTACAGGTTTTGAAAAGACCTGTCCCTGTAAACAATAATCAGGTCATGTTCGTGAATCTTAAGTCTTTTAAATGTCTAGGCTTCCATAGAATTAACTGTTTCTGCTAAGCTTATAGAGGTTTGAGAAAGGTACATCCTAATCATTCCTGAGAACAAGCCCACGGATTTTTCTTTTAATATTTATTTATTTATGTGGCTGCATCAGGGTCTTAGATGCGGCATGTGGGATCTTTTGTTGCCGCATCTGGGCTTCTCTCTAGCTGTGGTGCATGGGCTCCAGAGGAGGGTTCCCTTTTCTCCACACCCTCTCCCGCACTTATTGTTTGTAGATTTTTTGATAGTGGCCATTTTGCCGTGTGAGGTGATACCTCATTGTAGTTTTGATTTGCATTTCTCTAATGATTAGTGATGTTGAGCATCCTTTCATGTGTTTGTTGGCAATCTGCATATCTTCTTTGTAGAAATATCTATTTAGGTCTTCTGCCCATTTTTAGATTGGGTTGTTTGTTTTTTCTTGATATTGAGCTGCATGTGCTGCTTGTATATTTTGGAGATTAATCCTTTGTCATTTGCTTCATTTGCAAATATTTTCTCCCATTCTGAGGGTTGTCTTTTCATCTTGTTTATGGTTTCCTTTGCTGTGCAAAAGCTTTTAAGTTTCATTAGGTCCCATTTGTTTATTTTTGTTTTTATTTCCATTTCTCTAGGAGATGGGTCAAAAAGGATCTTGCTGTGATTTATGTCATAGAGTGTTCTGCCTGTGTTACCCTCTAAGAGTCTTATAGTGTCTGGCCTTATATTTAGGTCTTTAATCCATTTTGAGTTTATTTTTGTGTATGGTGTTAGGGAGTGTTCTAATTTCATTCTTTTACATGTAGCTGTGTAGTTTTCCCAGCACCACTTATTGAAGAGGCTGTCTTTTCTCCATTGTATACTCTTGCCTCCTTTATCAAAGATAAGTTGACCATATGTGTGTGGGTTTATCTCTGGGCTTTCTATCCTGTTCCATTGTTCTATATTTCTGTTTTTGTGCCAGTACCATACTGTCTTGATTACTGTAGCTTTGTAGTATAGTCTGAAGTCAGGGAGCCTGATTGCTCCAGCTCCATTTTTCTTTCTCAAGATTGCTTTGGCTATTTGGGGTCTTTTGTGTTTCCATACAAATTGTGTGATTTTTTGTTCTAGTTCTGTGAAAAATGCCATTGGTAATTTGACATGGATTGCATTGAATCTGTAGATTGCTTTGGGTAGTGTAGTCATTTTCACAGTATTGATTCTTCCAAATCAAGAACATGGTATACCTCTCCATCTGTTTGTATCATCTTTAATTTCTTTCATCAGTGTCTTATAGTTTTCTGCATATAGGTCTTTTGTCTCCTTAGGTAGGTTTATTCCTAGGTATTTTTTTCTTTTTGTTGCAGTGGTAAATGGGAGTGTTTCCTTAATTTCTCTTTCAGATTTTTCATCATTAGTGTATAGGAATGCAAGAGATTTCTGTGCATTAATTTTGTGTCCTGCTACTTTACCAAGTTCATTGATTAGCTCTAGTAGTTTTCTGGTAGCATCTTTAGGATTCTCTATGTAATAGTATCACATCATCTGCAAACAGTGACACTTTTACTTCTTTTCCAATTTGGGTTCCTTTTATTTATTTTTCTTTTCTGATTGCTGTGGCTAAAACTTCCAAAACTGTGTTGAATAATAGTGGTGAGGGTGGGCATCCTTGTCTTGTTCCTGATTTTAGAGGAAATGGTTTCAGTTTTTCACCATTGAGAATGTTGTTGGCTGTGGGTTTGTCATATATGGCCTTTATTATGTTGAGGTAAGTTCTCTCTGTGCCCACTTTCTGGAGACTTTTTATCATAAATGGGTGTTGAATTTTGTTGAAAGCTTTTTCTGCATCTATTGAGATGATCATATGGTTTTTATCCTTCAGTTTGTTAATATGGTGTATCACTTTGATTGATTTGTGTATATTGAAGAGTCCTTGCATCCCTGGGATAAACCCCACTTGATCATGGTGTATGATCCTTTTAATGTGCTGTTGGATTCTGTTTTCTAGTATTTTGTTGAGGATTTTTGCATCCATGTTCATCAGTGATATTGGTCTGTAGTTTTCTTTTTTTGTGACATCTTTGTCTGGTTTTAGTATCAGGGTGATGGTGGCCTCATAGAGTGAGTTTGGGAGTGTTCCTCCCTCTGCTATATTTTGGAAGAGTTTGAGAAGGATAGGTGTTAGCTGTTCTCTAAATGTTTGCTAGAATTCGCCTGTGAAGCCATCTGGTCCTGGGCTTTTTGTTTGTTGGAAGATTTTTAATCACAGTCTCAATTTCAGTGCTTGTGACTGGTCTGTTTATATTTTCCATTTCTTCCTGGTTCAGTTTCAGTTCAGTCTTCCTGGTTCATTTTCTAAGAATGTGTCCATTTCTTTCAGGTTGTCCATTTTATTGGCATCGAGTTGCTTGTAGTCATCTCTCATGATCCTTTGTATTTCTGCAGCGTCAGTTGTTACTTCTCCTTTTTCATTTCTAATTCTGTTGATTTGAGTCCTCTCCCTTTTTTTCTTGATGAGTCTGGCTACTGGTTTCAATTCTGTTTATCTTCTCAAAGAACCAGCTTTTAGTTTTATTGATCCTTGCTATTGTTTCCTTCATATTTTTCATTTATTTCTGATCTGATCTTTATGATTTCTTTCCTTCTGCTACCTTTAGGGTTTTTTTGTTCTTCTTTCTCTAATTGCTTTAGGTGTAAGGTTAGGTTGTTTATTTGAGATGTTTCTTTTTTCTTGAGGTTGGATTGTATTGCTGTAAACTTCCCTCTTAGAAACGCTTTTGCTGTATCCCATAGGTTTTGGGTCATCGTGTTTTCATTGTCATTTGTTTCTAGGTATTTTTTGATTTCCTCTTTGATTTCTTCCATGATCTCTTGGTTATTTAGTAATGTATTGTTTAGTCTCCATGTGTTTGTATTTTTTACAGTTTTTTCCCTGTGATTGATGTCTAGTCTCATAGCGTTGTGGTCGGAAAAGATACTTGATACGATTTCAATTTTCTTAAATTTACCAAGGCTTGATTTGTGACCCAAGATATGATCTGTCCTGGAGAGTGTTCCATGAGCACTTGAGTAGAAAGTGTATTCTGTTTTTTTTGGATGGAATGTCCTATAAATATCAGTTAAGTCCATCTTGTCTAATATGTCATTTAAAGCTTGTGCTTCCGTATTTATTTTCATTTTGGATGATCTGTCCATTGGTGAAAGTGCGGTATTAAAGTCCCCTACTCTTGTGTTACTGTCGATTTCCCCTTTTATGGCTGTTAGCATTTGCCTTATGTATGGAGGTGCTCCTATGTTGGGTGCATAAATATTTACAGTTGTTATATCTTCTTCTTGGATTGATCCCATTATGTAGTGTCCTTCTTTGTCTCTTGTAACAGTCTTTATTTTAAAGTCTATTTTGTCTGATATGAGGATTGCTACTCCAGCTTTCTTTTGATTTCCATTTACATGGAATACCTTTTTCCATCCCTTCACTTTCAGTCTGTATGTGTCCCTAGGTTTGAAGTGGGTTTCTTGTAGACAGCATATATACAGGTCTTGTTTTTGTATCCATTCAGCCAGTCTG
Organism: Lipotes vexillifer; assembly: GCF_000442215.2. Classification (NCBI taxonomy): domain Eukaryota; kingdom Metazoa; phylum Chordata; class Mammalia; order Artiodactyla; family Lipotidae; genus Lipotes; species Lipotes vexillifer. The sequence continues at coordinate 186,245 of NW_006797481.1, read as the reverse complement.
TGTCTTTTGGTTGGAGCATTTAATCCATTTACATTTAAGGTAATTATCGATATGTATGTTCCTATTACCATTTTCTCAATTGTTTTGGGTTTGTTTTTGTAGGTGGTTTACCTTCTCTTGTGTTTCCTGCCTAGAGAAGTTCCTTTAGCATTTGTTGTGAAGCTGGTTTGGTGGTGCTGAACTGTCTTAACTTTTGCTTGTCTGTAAATGTTTTAATTTCTCCATTGAATCTGAATGAGGTCCTTGCTGGGTAGAGTAATCTTGGTTGTAGCTTTTTCCCTTTCATCGCTTTAAATATGTCCTGCCACTCCCTCCTGGCTTGCAGAGTTTCTGCTGAAAGATCAGCTGTTAACCTTATGGGGATTCCCTTGTATGTTATTTGTTACTTTTCCCTTGCTGCTTTTAATATTTTTTCTTTGTATTTAATTTTTGATAGTTTGATTAATATGTGTCTTGGTGTGTTTCTCCTTGGATTTATCCTGTATGGGACTCTTTGTGCTTCCTGGACTTGATTGACTGTTTCCTTTCCCATGTTAAGGAAGTTTTCAACTATAATGTCTTCAAATATTTTCTCAGACCCTTTCTTTTTCTCTTCTTCTTCTCGGGCCCCTATAATTCAAATGTTGGTGTGTTTAGTGTTGTCCCAGAGGTCTCTGAGACTGTCCCCAATTCTTTTCATTCTTTTTTCTTTATTCTGCTCTGCAGTAGTTATTTCCACTATTTTATCTTCCAGGTCACTTATCTGTTCTTCTGCCTCAGTTATTCTGCTATTGATTCCTTCTAGAGAATTTTTAATTTCTCTTACTGTGTTGTTCATAATTGTTTGTTTGCTCTTTAGTTCTTCTAGGTCCTTGTTAAACGTTTCTTGTATTTTCTCCATTCTGTTTCCAAGAATTTGGATCATCTTCACTATCATTACTCTGAATTCTTTTCCAGATAGACTGCCTATTTCCTCTTCATTTGTTTGGTCTGGTGGGTTTTTACCTTGCTCCCTCATCTGCTGCGTATGTCTCTGTCTTCTCATTTTGCTTAACTTGCTGTGCTTAGGGTCTCCTTTTCGCAGCCTGCAGGTTCATAGTTCCTGTTGTTTTTAGTGTCTGCCCCCAATGGGTAAGGTTGGTTCAGGGTTGTGTAGGCTTCCTGGTGGAGGGGACTGGTGCCTATGTTCTGGTGGGTGGGGCTGGATCTTGACTTTCTGGTGGGCAGGGCTACATCCAGTGGTGTGTTTTGGGGTGTCTGTGAACTTAGTATCATTTTAGGCAGCCTCTCTGCTAACAGGTGGGTTGTATTCCTGTCTTGCTGGTTGTTTGGCATGGGGCGTCCAACACTGGGGCTTGCTGGCTGTTGGGTGGAGCTGGGTTTTAGCATTGAGATGGAGATCTCTGGGAGAGCTCTCACTGATTGATATTACATGGGGCTGGGAGGTCTCTGGTGCTCCAATGTCCTGAACTTGGCTCTCCCGCCTCAGAGGCTCAGGATTGACACCAGGCCAGAGCACCAAGAGTCTGTCAGCCACATGGCTCAGAAGAAAAGGGAGAAAAAAAAGGTAAGTAAATAAATGAATAAAATATTAAAATTAAAAAAATTATTAAAATAAAAAAGTAATAAAAAAAAAGAGAGCAACCAAACCAGTAAACAAATCCACCAATGATAATAAGCACTAAAAACTATACTAAGATAAACGTAAAAATCAGAAACAAGTCAGTTGTAGACAGCAAACCCCAAGTCTACAGTTGCTGCCAAAGTCCACTGCCTCAATTTTGGCTTGATTTGTTGTCTATTCAGGTGTTCCACAGATGCAGGTACCTCAGGTTGATTGTGGGGATTTTATCTGCTGCTCCTGAGGCTGCTGGGAGAGATTTCCCTTTCTCTTTGTTCTTCGTACAGCTCCTGGGGTTCAGCTTTGGTTTTGTCCTCACCTCTGTGTGTAGGTTGCCCTCAGCCTTCTGTTCCTACGCAGACAGGATGGGGTTAAAGCAGCAGCTGATTAGGGAGCTCTGGCTCATTCAAGCCAGGGGGTGGGAGGAGTACGGTAGTTAGAGTTGGAACATGGGAGGAACCTGCAGCGGCAGAGGCTGGCGTGATGCTGCAGCAGCCTGAGGCGAGCTGTGTGTTCTCCCAGGGAAGTTGTCCCTGGATCATGGGACCCTGGCAGTGGCGGGCTGCAAAGGCTCCTGAGTGGGGCTGCAAAGGCTCCTGAGTGGGGGTGTGGATAGTGACCTGTGCTTGCACACAGGGTTCCTGGGGCTGCAGCAGCAGCATTAGTGTTTCACGCCCGTCTCTGGGGTCTGAGCTGATAGCTGTGGCTCGCGCCTGTCTCTGGAGCTCGTTAAGGCAGTGCTCTGCCTTCTGTGGGCAGACAGGGAAGGATTCCCCTCTCCTCACACACCCTGAAACAATGGTCTCTTGCCTCTTAGGCAGGTACAGACTTTTTCCCAGACTCCCTCCCGGCTAGCCGTGGCACGCTATCCCCCTTCAGGCTGTGTTCACGCAGCCAACCGCAGTCCTGTCTCTGGGATCTGACCTCCGTAGCCCGAGCCTCAGCTCCCAGCCCAGGCCTGCCCCGGCGGGGGAGCAGACAAGCCTCTCGGGCTGGTGAGCGCCGGTCGGCACCGATCCTCCGTGCGGGAGTCTCCCCGCTTTGCCCTCCGCACCCCTGTGGCTGCGCTGTCCCCCGCGGCTCCGAAGCTTCCCCCCTCCCCCCCCCCTCCCACCCCCGTCTCTGCCAGTGAAGGGGCTTCCTAGTGTGTGGAAACTTTTCCTCCTTCACAGCTCCCTCCCAGAGGTGCAGGTCCCGTCCCTATTCTTTTGTCTCTGCTTTTTCTTTTTTTCTTTTACCCTACCCAGGTACGTGGGGAATTTCTTGCGTTTTGGAAAGTCTGAGGTCTTCTGCCAGCATTCAGTTGGTGTTCTGTATGAGTTGTTCCACCTGTAGATGTATTTTTGATGTATTTGTGGGGAGGAAGGTGATCTCCATGTCTTACTCCTCTGCCATCTTGAAGGTCCCAAAAGGTTGATTCTTAACCTACAGTGGAGGAAACATTCAAAATCAAGATTGTTTTACTTTTACTTTTGAAATCTGTCAGTCTTTATGTTTATATTTATTACTTTTTTCCATATTCTTTTATCTGATTTTCCCACCTCCATCTTCCCCCTTTATATAATCCATCCAGTTTGTTATAAGATATATTAATTAAAACACAGTTTGATTACAGAACTGCTCACAAAGCCTTCTTTAATGTTTTCAAATTCTTAACAGTATAAATTCCTTGCTAGTTTGTTTCTTATTTAGGTCCTCTATAATTAGGTTCTTAGTTCAAGTTCCTAAACTGCTGTTTCTTTCTTCAGCCCTATATGACTCTATATTATGGCCCAATACAGCCTTTTTCCCATTTCAGTAGAGAGCTTCTGGGCATCCTCATCTGCTTGCTGTAGCTCATCTGTTTTCTCTGCCTGGAATATTCTCTCTCCTGCTTTTTGTGTTTCAGAATTTTTCTTTAATAAAGTCCAGCTTAAAAGCCTTTCATTCTTTCACTGAGTCTTTCCTGATAGCCTCAGCATGAAGTGATTCTCCTTCTTCTTAATTTTACCCTTAGCTCTTTTAAGACACAAACTACATCTTAAACTTGTTAAGGGAAGAATAAAAATATTTTTTTATGAAAGTGCCAGTATATACATTCCCTGAATATGGTTTTACAAGTATCAATAATTTTTTGGGAAAATGGTATAAATGTAGATTAGTTATGGTGAAATAAATACGAATATAATTTAAATAAGGGAAAATTCAGTCTTTTTCAAGAGATATATTTGATTTAAAAATTTTAATAAAACAAAGTAACATGTATACTCTTGAAATTTCTTACATTTGTGTTTGTTTTATGTCTAAATATTTTTCCCCATTGCTTTCTGGAGCAAAATCTGATCTTGTTTATGAAAAAGAAAAGTTTAGATACAGTGCTAACAAAATAGCCTTTTAGTTATAAAATGCATTGTGTTGGAACAGACTAGAGTTCAGTTTTGTTATCCACTTGATTTCAGACTTAGTAAATACTTGAACTGGAAAGTTAATTTGTAAAGTGTGACATTTTAAAAAATCTGATTTCTTAACTTTTTTTGGTGTGTGTAGAACATTTTATATGAAATAAATTTGTAATGTTGGGTAATAATTATCTATTAATAATGTGTTTATAGAACCTGCCTTCTGGATCATCACGTGTTGGAGCCATTAAACTTACCTACATTTCAAAGGTAGTCTCTCTGTATTGTCTTACATTTGTGCATGAATTAAAATCCCTTAGAATGAGAGTGTGAATTAAAGGAGCCATCTCCTCTCTTTGCCATTTAAGATGATGTTCTGGTTCATATTACATTGAAAACAGTACCTGATTACTATGTTTAGGAAGTTCTTTGATAAAATTAGGAAGAATATGGAGTTAAATTACAGGATGTGGCAAATTGAAAAGTTAACATTAACTTTTATGATCAGGTATATGAATGTCAGAAGGGGAGATTCATCTGTTAACAATTAGGTTCTGTCTTTGGGAAATCTGGAGAAGATTTTTCTAAGTCTGTATTTATTTATTTAAACTGTAATTTTTAATCTCATTACCTTTGTTTGTTCCTTTATGTTTTACTTTGAGGAAAATATGAACCATCTTCATGATAAAAGATGGGTTTTTTTCCCCTCATTTGACTTTGTCTCTACTAACTTGTTTTCTTGTTTGTTGATTTTTCTGGAATTTTTGCAATACTGTTTTTCTTTTCAGAAATTTAGATTTGGTATTAGGTAGTTTTTTCCCTCTTATTGTCTTTTCTTAGTGTTTTGGGAACTCAGATAGAGAGATGCTGAGGAACTAGTTTTGTTTTACACAAAGTAATAAGCTTGCTGATGCCTTAAGATGCGATATGAAAAGTAGCAACTCAGTATGATTAATGTGCATATACATACTATTATGCATACACTGAGATTTGTTAGCAAAGGTCTTCAACAGAAGAACAATTTACAAGTGTGCCTCTATTTAAAAGAAAGATATTTTGATAAAAGAAAAGCTGTTATCAGCATCATAATAGAGCTATTCATTCTCATTGACCAAAAAAATTACATATTTAAAGGGAGCCATTTTATGTTAAAGCCATATTATGTGAATTTGGAAAAGACAAATATTGTTGAAGTATATCTCAAGTGTTCCTGTAAATTTAAGACATTTAGTAATACTTCAGGGTACCTTACAGCTTAAATTCTATAGAGACTATCATTAGGAAGCAAGTGTAGAATTCCATTGTAGAATAAAGTGTAGATAATTCCGGCCCCCACCTCCCCTTTACTTGATTGCCTACAGTAAAGGTATACTACAATGTAAATATGCTGCCAGGGACCTTTGACTCTTAATGAAGTGATGTGGAAAGGCCTGTTTTATTGGAATAGGCAGATGAGGTAGAAATTGCCCATGTGCCTGTATCTTTTCAATTGCTTGTTGCCTGGTCTTTTTAAAAATTAAGGTATTAACTCAGCAAAGCAGGCAGACTGGCTGGCCAGCTGCATTCCCCTCCTCCATCGCTTCCTTTTTAAAATATAACCTTCCCTGTGTAGTTCTGTTAGGTTTCATCTCTGTCCCACAGCTTACTGAAGTTTGAATTGTACACCTTGTACTCTACTTTAGACATGCCACTTTTTCCCCAGAATTTATTCCTGGAACAAATTTCATTGTGACTCAGTGCTCAATTTGTAGCTGAGGTCAGTCAGGAACCCCAGACTTAGAATTCCTTCTGAAGGTACAGAACAGATGCTACAGTTGTTAAGTTCTAACACTGGGCAACAGCATGGCAACAGTCATGAATGGGCTTTATTTAAAGGGCTAGCAGCAACCAGGTGCAATTAGTTGCTTCACCTTCTAAACGGAACCATGCGCTGCTTTTAGTAAAGGGGGGCCCCATTATCCTAGGGTATTTTAATGTACAAGTGGGAATCCAGTGCCATTTTGATTTCCTCATTGCAGGTTAATGCCTTCTGGATTTTTAGACTTTATTAAATATACAATCTCCCCCTTACCCACCACCATTTCCTCATGCAGTTCACAGCTAATTTAGAAATATGCAATTTGGGAAGAATTCATAGTTTCTGTGGAGTATTCATTGAGGGTATTTTGAAAACTACATTAAACCAAAAATATGTGTATGTGTGACATAAAACTTAATGGTTTATTTTCAATTTCTTCGCACTTCCTTTGAAGAAAAAACAATTTTGTTCAAAGAGAGCATGGAAGTATCATTTGTTTTAAACATCTTAAAGTTGGGACCCATATTCTAAATTTAATTTACAGTTCTTTTTCAGTTGCCTTAAAGTTTAATTTTAGATCTGTGTGCTAAATGTGTATGATTACTGGGAAATCATACATGTGGAATTCACATAGTGTTTAAGGTTGGTTATAGTAGCACATGAAGAAGTGAGTGATTCATCTCTCTTTCTTGTTAGGTTAGCGATGCAACTAAGCTAAGGCCAAAGGCTGAGTTCTGTTTTGGTGAGTAGCCGTATTTTATACGTTAGTTATTTTAAGTTAGACTAATATAATTTCATCATATTGTAAGAAAAAACAGTCACAGAAAACCACACAACACGATCCTATAGGGTAATGAATTATTCTAAGGCAAATTCCCTTGAAACTATCATCTGGTGAAGAAATCAAACTGCTCCCCAACCCCTGAAGCCTCTTTCCTGTGTCCCATCCCAGTCACAACCTCCTTCCACTCAGCCCATGTGTAATCATTATCTAGACATTTATAGTGGTCACGTCCAGCGAGATTAATTTTAAACGCTCTACCCGATATTATTTGATATTCAATACATAATAACAGAAAGGATTTAGTTTGCAGCTTATGGGTAAGGAGAAGTTTACAGTTTGGGAGCAAGGGTAGTTGAGGGTATTTGATTAAGTGCTCAGTGAACATTTAATGAATGTCTGGTATATGCACTGTGCTTGCCATGGGGCTATGAGAGTAATAAGAAGCAATTGCTGCCCTTAAGAATCTCACAGGCTGGCTGTCTCACAGACAGATACAGTACCAGGGAGTTATCATTGCATTTATCACAGGCGGTAGATAAAGCAATGTACAGTCTATTCAAGGAAGAGCTTCAGATCCTTTTTGGAGATCTTGGGAGTGAAGGGAGCCACACTGGATGAGACTAACCTGATCATCCTTTATCACTGGGGAGAAAAGATGGGAGGACAGAGGCATGCAGGGGAGAAGAACAAGGTGTGTGCAGAGAACTGAACACTCAGTAAAGCTGGAGAGAATGGTGAGAGACTGAAAAGTGAAGAGAGAGGAGTCAGGGTGTAATGTGTTGACAAGCGATTTTTTTTTTTTTTTTTTCCGGTGAGACGGCCGCTGGTACGATATGACTTATAATAGCCTGACAAACGTGCGTGCAGAGTGCTTTTTGAGTTTTTTGCTCAAATTATAGAGGAAAAGCCAGTGAAAATGCTTCTTACTTGCCTCCCAAAAGAGAGTTGTGCAGGAAGCTTTAAATTATATGGAACCTTTTTCAGATTATTGCGGAGCACAGGCTCCGGACGCGCAGGCTCAGCGGCCATGGCTCATGGGCCCAGCCGCTCCGCGGCATGTGGGATCTTCCCGGACCGGGGCACGAACCCGCGTCCCCTGCATCGGCAGGCGGACTCTCAACCACTGTGCCACCAGGGAAGCCCGACAAGCGATTTTTTTTGTTTCTTTTATTTTCTGGAAAACGAGAGAAGAGAAATTAGAGAGCATCTAGAAAGTAGATATAAGGTGAAGGAAGTTTTTTTGTTTTTTTTTTTTATGGATCAGAGAGCTTGATGCAAGTACATTAGTTAAGTGGCTTTTGAACTGCTGTTCCTAACATAGAGCCTGAATTAGGGGGAAAGAGGAGGTATGAAGAACATCAAAAGGAAAAGCACAAAGACTCGGTGACTGGATATGTGGGAGTTGAAGGGAAGAGAGAGGTGTCCAGTAGGTTTGCTTCAAGGAAAGAAATGAGGGATCCAGGAGAGCAGATTAGATGGGGTGAAATATTCGGTAAGGAGTTTGAATGGTGGGGAGACATCCAAATGGAAATATTCTGGTGACAGTAATTGAGGACTGGATGGAGCTTGAAGATCAAGAATGGAAAACTTTAGAATCTGTTAAAATAGTGGGTGTACTTGAAGCTGGGAGGATCGATAGGCTGTTAGAGCGTATGTTAGTGGACATTAGTGATGAAAGGGATGAAAATTAGGAGTTTCCAGCTGACATCGATAGGGACTATTTTACATTAAAGTAAAAAAGATACTTCTTGGGGTAGAATTGATGTTAAATTTCTTTGTTTTCTTTTGCTTGAAAAGAGCAGGTTTCTTCTGTAGGCAGTATGTTAGGGATAGCATCTGATGGCAAAATCATGTATATCCAGTAAGAAAATGTGATATGAACAAGATGTAGTATAGCTGTTCAGAGAATCCTCTATAATGCTTTTATTGCCACTAAGAAACTAATAAAAAGTCATGTATTTATTACAAATTTATAATTTTTGGTTGCTAAATAGGAAAATGCCTCAGAACCTTGTTGAATGGAAGGCTACTGGGGGCAAGTCAAGTGATAGAGAACTTTATATTTTAGAGTGTATCATGTGCATACTCTTGACAGGTCTTTAATGTAAAATCTCAAACATACAGTTTGAAGGGCTAGCAATATACAGTAAAAGATTTGCTATTCAGTTATTGGGGTATTTAGAATGAGTGATTTTAGTTGAAATCAGAGATTAACAGTCATTTATTGGTCTGCCAACAGTTTATTGGTCCTTTACTTTTAGAGGGAGTAAAGATTCATAAAATGTTTGCCTTCAGAGAGAGGCACTGGCTTCTAAAATGGAACTACAGCTTCCATTCAAAATGGCAGCATAAAGTCTTTCCTTCCCTGTTTCCTCTCAGATTTGCCCCCAAACAGTGAGAACAAGAAACATCCAAACCATCTTTGCTGAAACTAGCAGATTTCTGTAATCCACAGTGTATAAAGATGGAAAGTGGATGGAGGAGGAATAAATGACGTGACAGAGTAGAAGAGACCAGTGGAAGGTAGCTATTTCCATGTCCTGCCCCCACGCCAGCTCTGGATAGAATAGGTGTTGGCTCTGGTCTGGGGAGGCAACAGGGAGGAGGGATTCAACACAGGGACTTTTTGTTTGCATGTCTACGTAGAAACAACCTCTAGTCCCTACTGCCATCTGGCTCTGGCAGGCAGCCACCCTTCCCCCATCCCAGCAAGGAATGGCATGTGTAGTATCTCCAGAAATAGAATCAGTGAGGCTGTGTGCGTGGGGACAGTAGTCTCAGAGAAGGGGGGGGACGAGGCATGAAACAGAAAATGGGAGGATTAAATGAAAAAGTCTGCACACTGAATGCAACTCTTCTCTTTCCCGTGTCCAGGCCCAGAACACCAGGCAGCCAGGTGGAGGTGGGGCAAGAATCTGAACACCCCAGAGAAGAGAGCCATAGGTACTGACAGTTGGGCATTTCTACCAGAGGAGCTTGCTGTACAGCAAAGCCCACCAGTCAGAAACCCTACATATGTTCAAGAGAGCTTCCAATCTGTTTTTTGTTACCTTGTTTTTAAATATGGTCTTGGCCAGTCCAGGATGGCATGACATTTGAGAAGAAAGAATTGTCACATAGGAAAAAGAACATGAGACAATGCAAAACCCCGAAGAAGTCAAAGAAAGCTAAAAATAAAACAAAGATAGATAGTAGGAGAGAAATAAGAAAATTAAATTGGAGTTTCCATTAAGAAAGCCAACGTCTGACTAATAGAGAAGGAAAGGGTAGAGAAAGAGTAGAGATAGAGAAAACGGGAGAAAATTGGCAAAGAAATATAATAAAATGTCTCATAACCGTTTGACCCATAACCGTATTTGAACCGTAACCAGTTGATCCTAGGTTGTGAAATGATTTTTGTTTGGAGTCAAGCTAATGTTTATGCTTCAGGTTTTATCCATTTGGTACATTCACTTTGATGGTAAAGACTTGAAATGAAATAAGGGAGTACTTAAGTGAAAAGATAGTAAGCACACAAGCCTCTGCTATGCATTCATTATACACAATGAAACCCTTGCTTTAAAAGCATGGAAACTTACAGGTTTCATACAGTTTATTATTATTATTATTAAAAGTTTTTTCCTTCCTTTCCCTGTCCACTGTTCCCCCAGCATTGCTAATATAAGTTTTTAGTAATTTGCTTTACATTTTCCACAATACTTCTTTACTTGGAAACCTCCAAGTGATGATGATGGTGATGATGATGATGATGAAGGTGATGAAGATGGTGAACAGGAATATCTGTTCTATCCCAGGCACTGTGCTAGTTTCTTTACACAGATCACCTCCACCCCCCAAGGCAGGGATGGGTGGCATTCCACTTCATAGATGAGGAAAACAAGAGTCAGAGATTAAATACATTTTATAAGATGGTATTGCTAGTAAGTGCATGAGCTAGTCAGGTCTGCCAACTCCAGGCTCTGATTCGCCCCCCCTGTCGTATTGCTGTGCCTCTTCCTGCCATTAAATAATGCTTAAAGCACAGGATTTTTTATTCAGACTGCAAAGTGTGCTGAGAGTCTTTTTAGAGGTGTATCTGCCTCTCTTCTTTCCCTTCAAAGAGATCCTTATATAAATGTCATTTATTCAAAAATATGTGTATTAAGCACTTTATAGCAGGTGTAGTGTATTACCAAGAGCTTAGATTTTTTTAACTCTTGAGATGTTTTAGGTAGCTGCCCAAAACAACATTGAGGGGGAAAATAGCTGTTATGAGGAGAGCTCAGCTTTAGCCTGACCCGGAAAAAGATTATGAAAGGATGCTTTACTGATTGTTAGAAATTAAAAACAGAAGCTATATATTGACATATATAATAGCCTAGTGAGTTACTGATTTATCTTAATTTATATTTATGGCATTTATAATCTCTCCAATCTCTAGTAAGGTATAAAAGAACAGATTTATAGTGTGTTAAATTTCTTTAGGTCCAAACTAATTGTTGTATAGCACTTCACAAGATAAGACTCTCATATCAATACAAGGAAGCTCTTGTTTAGTGTCTTGGTCTCAGTCTCAGTTTCATAATCTTGTGTATTTGAGAAATAAACTTTTTTCCCTTGAGAGTTTTCATTACCCCCTTCCCTTAGGCACATTCAACTGAGTGTTAGTATACCATTTAAAATTTTGATGGAGACTTTTGGAAGTTATTTGTATATTTACAAAAACTAAAATTGCAGCACTGTAGCTATTCAGATGCCTTAGCTCCTAGAATAATGTTTGTTTTTAAAAATAAATCTTGTGATGTATAATTAATAAGCTTTAATTTGAACATTGACTAGTAGTTTGTCAACAACTGTATGCAGGTGTGCTTTGCTTTATAGACGTCAGTAGTGACTAAAGGGGTGTATGTAAATTAAATTGCATAAAAAGTTCCAAATGTATTAAGATTATAAACGTAAAGAAAATGCATAAGTGCTGGACAAATAAAGCTGTTTATTTTTATAATCTTGAGTTGGAGAGACTGTCTTAATATGATGTGAAAGCTAGAATCATTAAAGGAAAAGGAAAAGAAGATTGAGATAGACTGGTTCTGATTGATCAGAGATACCATGAACTAAGTGAAAAGACAGATAATAGGCTGGGAAAAGTACTTGAGATAAAACAAAGGATTAATACAAAAGTGCTTATAAATCAGTAAAAAATAAATCAACAACTCGGGAGAAATATGGGTAAAGAAAATAAACAGCTCACAAAACAGATGCAGGTGGCCAATAAACATATAAAGCTAATTTGTCTCAGTAATCAAAGAAATTCATGTTTAAACAAGGTATAATTTTTCACCAGTTAGGTTGACCGAGAGTCAGGAAAACACACCACACTTGGCATTTCAAACCCAGGGCATTTGTTACAGGGAATTGGATAACCAGATGTTGAAAGGCTGAAGGAGCACAAAGGGAATGCTGAAGTAACCCACAGATTAGAACCTGCATGAAGGAGCTACCATCCCCAGGGCTGGAGAGAGGAAAGGGAGGAGATGGTCTTACCAGAACCTAGGACTCTCTGAGGGGACTGCAAGGCTGATGGAGGGAGGGAGCAGCAGAAGAGCCTGGAGCAGTGGCCGTTGTGTGTTGGCTGCTGCTGGAGGGAGACCAGCAAGAGCAGGACTCTGCATGGGAGTCCCCTCCGCCACCTCCCTCCCACCTTCCAGGCTCCCGCCAGGAGCTCCCATTGGCAGAACATGGCCCCCTTCTGCCCGTGCTGGCAAGGAAGTCTAGGAAATAATGTCACAGAGCCTTGGGGCTGAAAACAAGAGGTACTGGTGAGGACTATTCGACAAGATAGGCCTTTGGATACACTATTGGTAGGAGTGTAAATGGATTCAGCCTTTGGAGAAGACAATTTACTAATATCTATAAAAATGTTAAATGTGAATTTTCTTTGACCCGATAAGCCTATGTTAAGAAATTTATCCTATGCTAATGCTATCCCAAGTGTGGAGAAGCATATGTATATGTTTCATTGGGATATTTTATATAGTTTCAAAAATCAGAAATAGCCTAAATGTCCATCGATAGAGGATTGGCTAAATAAATTGTGGTATTTTTACATTTACTGAAAAACGTGGCCATTAAAAACGAGAGTTTTACCTGTGTTATTGAGTGATAAAAGAAATATATGGTCTAACATTTTGTCAAATTCGAGAGAATCACAGTACTGAAGCTTGCGAGGTTTTTCGGCTGCTGCAGACATAAATTTAGAGGTAACAAGTGCAAAATTTCATATGTTGTAGTTTGTTTTGTCTCTCAACAGTTATGAATGCAGGGATGAGGAAATATTTCCTACAAGCCAATGATCAGCAGGACCTAGTAGAATGGGTAAATGTGTTGAACAAAGCTATAAAAATTACAGTAAGTATTTGTACTTTTTGTGTGAAAAAATTTTAATGTGTGGATGTGATCTTTACAGTTTGTAACGATGCTTACTGAGTGTCTTCAGCTTACCAACAGTTTGTCCCAGAGTTAATCAAAGTTTGTTTAAAAGACAGGTTATAATGTGAATGAATTTTCTTGTACATGGTAACTATTGGCCCTTAAAATCAGCCCATAGATGCCTTTTTAACCCATTGTGTACCTAATAAGGGTCTATATTACAGTAAATTAAAAAAAAATTATTTATGATACTTTTATTATTTTTTTTTAACTTTTAAAAAAAATTTATTTTTGGCTGCTTCGGGTCTTAGTTGCAGCATGCCGGATCTTCGTTTAGGCATGCGGGATCTTTCCTTGCAGCGCACGGGCTTCTCTCTGGTTGTGGCGTGAGGGTTCCAGAGCACGTGGGCTCTGTAGTTTGCGGCATGCAGGCTCTCTGGTTGAGGTGTGCAAGTTCAGTAGTTGTGGCGCTTGGACTTAGTTAACCCGCGTCATGTGGGGCCTTAGTTCCCCGACCAGGGATCGAACCTGTGTCCCCTGCACTGGAAGGCAGATTCTTTACCACTGGACCACCAGGGAAGTCCCTTACTGTAGATTTTAACCACTGTTTACAGTAGTGTTTCTAGGGGAAAATGCATGTAGAGTTTTACCTTGAGGATATGTTTTTGCCCCCAGGGAAGATTAAGAGACTTCCTGCCACCTACCCAGGGAATAGGAGTGGCATTCCTTCTCTCCTCTAAGCCAGTGACTGGGACTGCCGTTAGGTAGGTAGGAGTTGAACATAGGAGTGGGACAAGGCAGACAAAGGGCTTAGAAATGACATATGGGGATAGGGACTGATCCGAAGAGCTGTGGCAACCAGAGGGTCCTGCCTGCGTGGTCCTTGAGGGGTTTGTCTCAGGCATCGCTTCTTTCCCTCCAGTTCCCGGGCACTTTCCTCCTGTGCTGTAGCTTCCTGCTTCCAACCTGGGCTTCTCTTCTTGGTTTTCTGATGAAATCAATATGTTTTGATTATTTATAGTGTGCCGGGCCTTGCACTGAAGGTTGTACATAAAGTATCTGGAAAAGTGAGACTTAGAAGGATTGAGTAACTTTTATGGGTTAAATGGCTGGTAAGTTGTGGAGCCATGAACCACCCCATCTGCTTGACTCTGGAGCCTAATCCTGAAGTGCAGCACCTCACTGCTTCCTGAAAAAAAGAGCCTCCTTCCTTACTCTTTGACCCTGAAGCAGAAAACAAACTTCGGGGAGAGTTTACTACTGCTGCTGATGAGCAAGTAGGCAGGAACTGTTCCCTGATGAAGCCTCTCCTTCCCTTTTTCCTCTTTACACACCAGTGGAGAAAACACACACAGCAGGCCCGCATGGGAAGTGTGGGCAAGGAGGTCCTGTGTGAGATTTGTGTAAATTGAAGTGTATTTTTACTAAAATGAGGTTATTTACTGACCCTAAACGACTTACTCTTTAAAAACATATGCCCTGACAGCATATGTTCGTTTCCATTTAAATAAGTGATTCCGTATTTATATCACAACACAATAAAGAGTTAATATAATTAAAGCTGTTCTCAGAGTTAAGTCGATTTTTTATCTTGCACCAGAACAGCTTGTTACCACATGACGGAAAACAGCCACACACTGCATCTGATCTGTACGTGGAGCAGCAGTTATTTTAGGTTTGTGCAGTTTCAGGAAAGCAATTTTAAACTGATTCAGAAGTACATTTTCTTAAAAGGTTTTAACTGTTTGTTTTTGACTCTTAATAAATAAATATTCCCTATTTGGAAAATTTCTTTAGAACGACAGCATGTAGTAACTTTACTGAATTAATCTATTTTTTTTACATTTGCAATGATAATCAGCACTGGTTTCTTAGAGCTTTAAGAGAAAAAGTAGTGAATGGTCTCAGGCTTTTTACCATTTGGGAGATTCTTGAATTGCTATATCTAATTTATTAATGGTATGAAACCATTTCATACAAGTGACACTTTAAGCTTATTCAAATGCAAGAGAAACTGATTAGGAATTGGGTAATGTTTCAAAGTATGTGGACTTTTAAATAGCTTTTGTGGTCTTGCAGCTGTTACATGTTGAAATTTTTATAGTTTTTAAGATGAATCTGTTGATATTTGTGTTTTTATAATTCACATTTAGAGAATATATATTTAAGATACAGAAATCCGTAGCCAGTCAACAAAGTGATTGTAACTATATTAAAGTGAGTATAGAATTGATAGCACTTACTAAAAATCAGTTTTATATACATACACATTAACTCATAGAATAGCAATGAAAGAATTTCCCATGCTTTAGTAAGATATATTTTAACTTTATTCTTTAAAAAATCTTACCAGTTTTGCATATGCATTTTACACATTTCAGTGCAGAATCTTTGTCATACTTTACTATGGAAATTGCTGGTGATTTACGTGTAGATTTCTTTGAATATTTCAAGTTTACATTTTAATATATGTGCAGTTTACCTTTCTGTGGAGTCACTCCAAATGACATTTTGGTGAACCTATGTAATTTAGTAGTCTGCTGAGTACAATGTAATATATAAACTTAAAAGTTTTGGAAATCCAAAATTAGATTTTGGAGGTATGTGGTTTCAGAATAGAGGTGATTAGAGGGTAGTGGGTAAGGGAATGGTGATTATTTATCTACTTATTCATTGTAGTACCATGCCGTCTTAATGGACCATCATCCAACACCATAGTTTATGGCTTTCCTTACTTTCATGAAGTCTTTTGGAGTGTGTGTTGGTGGCTACCATTAAAAAATTTTCCCCCTATTTAAAAAAAAAAGGAGGAAGAGCAGTAGTAGAGGAACAACCCTGAAGGAAGTATTGATGACTAGAGTTTGGAAAATCAAATCTTTTTTTTTTAATAAATTTATTTATTTTATTTATGTAATTTTGGCTGTGTTGGGTCTTTGTTGCTGCACACGGGCTTTCTCTAGTTGCGGCGAGTGGGGGCTACTCTTCGTTGCGGTGCGTGGGCTCCTCATTGCAGTGGCTTCTCTTGTTGCAGAGCACAGGCTCTAGGCGTGCTGGCTTCAGTAGTTGTGGCTCACGGGCTCAGTAGTTGTAGCTCATGGCTCTAGAGCGCAGGCTCAGTAGCTGTGGCACACGGGCTTAATTGCTCCGGGGCATGTGGGATCTTCCTGGACCAGGGCTCGAACCCGTGACCCCGGCATTGGCAGGTGGATTCTTAACCACTGCACCACCAGGGAAGCCCTCAATATTAGATTTTAATCTAAAAATTAATGTTTTTAAATTATGGCCAAAATTCTAAACTTTTTTTTTTTAATTGACAACTGGGAGTAGACAGAATAAGCTGAATACAGGACTTTAGTCCTAACAGAAGTATGTGCCCCAAAGTATAAGGCCTTATACTTGTGGTTTTCAGCCTGCAGGTCATGGGTAGAGCCCTCAGAAAGATCCTAACACCCAAGAGTTTGTTCCTGAATGTTTTAGGTTTCAGTCTTTAAGCCCTGCCATTATTCTCCATTTTGTTCATCTGTTCTCTAGTCATCTTTACCTTTTCTTTTTTCTACTATTAGAATTTCCTACTGTTAGGATCATATGCAAATGCTTGCCAAAAATACATTCAAATCCCTCACAAAACAACAGTCAGAACAATAAAGGATAGGGAAGCAAGGGAGAGGGAAAAAAGGCAATAGGCAATGAAACCAAGCATGTTCAATGTCTTTGACATTTGCCATCTGTCGAGGGAGGTCACTTTTCTGATTCTCATTAAACAGTTGCCTGACTGGCTTTTTTGGTCCTGAAAATATGTTTATTTTAATGACTGTATTGAGACTAACTTTTCATTCAGAATTTTTAAGGGAGTTACTATATTCGTGGGTATTTTGCTTATATTTTTCTTGTTCTTAGGGAATAAAATGTTTACAATTTAGATAATTTTTATTATAAAATGCAATTCTAGGGCTTCCCTGGTGGCGCAGTGGTTGAGAGTCCGCCTGCCGATGCAGGGGACACGGGTTCATGCCCCGGTCTGGGAAGATCCCACATGCTGCGGAGCGGCTGGGCCCGTGAGCCAGGGCCACTGAGCCTGCGCGTCCGGAGCCTGTGCTCCACAATGGGAGAGGCCACAACAATGAGAGGCCCACGTACCGAAAAAAAAAAAAAAATGCAATTCTAAGCTAATTGTTGAACTGTAACATTGGAATTACTTAGCGTTTTATTTTATTACAAGGACAAATGAGAAGCAGTAGGTTTAACAGCATAGGGAAGGATTTTTTTTTTTTTTTTTTTCAGATGCTTCCCCTAATGACTCTCTCCCCAGGCCTTAGGCCAACCCTCCACCCTCTCTCCATATTTAAACTACAATACCAGTCGTGGGCAGAAACAAAAGAAAGGGGGCTTCCCTCGTGGCGCAGCGTTAAGAATCCGCCTGCCAATGCAGGGGACATGGGTTCGAGCCCTTGTCTGGGAAGATCCCACGTGCTGCAGAGTGACTAAGCCTGGGCACCACAACTACTGAGCCTGCGCACCTAGAGCCCATGCTCTGCAACAAAAGAAGCCACCACAATGAGAAGCCTGTGCGCCGCAACTAAGAGTAGCCCCCACTCACTGCAACTAGAGAAAGCCCATGGGCAGCAATGAAGACACAATGCAACCAAAAATAAAAAACAAATAAATAAAATTTAAAAATAAAAAAAACTTTTTTTAAGTTAAAAAAAAAAAGAAACGAAAGAAGGAAACAAGAAAGGCAGAGAAGAGAAATGAATTCTGGAGGGGAAAGCCTGAATTCTTCTAAGAGTTTTTTTCTAAGAGGTTGCACATTTTGGAGTGCTTTTTAAAGGCAATACGGTAATGGACAGAATTTTACTTAACGAGATTTGCAAAAATACTTAAGAATGAAAGTGCTATAAAGTTCAATGCACCCAGAAACAATTTGCTAAGGAAGTCCCAGTGTTTTCTAATGAACAGCATCATTTATTTCAATTATTTTGACAATGTGGCCAAGTTATCCTTAAGAACAGAAAATGGCATTAAAAGAATTTGAAACCAGAGACAGAATTATCTATTCAACTTATGTATTAGCTGAAATGTGCTGTTAAAAGGTGACCCATATAAAAAGTGGCTATTCCCTCTCAAGAAGTTGAGGATTTAATCATACATGAGAATATCCTAAAATATACCTTTAATATCACCCTAAAAATATACTAAAATTTACATTGGTTTTTCCATTTTTCTTCTAGAAATGACAGTATATTAAAAATCCCCTGGGATCCCCTGTCCTCGGGATGTTGCAAAATCTTGGGCAGGAATGGAGGAAAGGGAAAGGTAACAGCACAGAGATGTAATACAATGTCAAGTGCTCTGATCACTAGGGATGTAGTATAGTGGTTAAGTGTGGAAGAGAGTTACACGAACTTAGCTAGAAAGTGGAACAGCCAGGATCTAAACTTATGTTCCTGGGACTTCCCTGGTGACACAGTGGATGACACTCTGTGCTCCCAATGCAGGGGGCCTGGGTTTGATCCCTGGTCAGGGAACTGGATTCCCACGTGCATGCCACAAATAAGAGTTTGCATGCCACAACTAAGGAGCCTGTGTGCCGCAACTAAGGAGTCCACGTCCTGCAGCTAAGGAGCCAGCAAGCCACAACTAAGGAGCCCACCTGCTGCAACCAAGACCCAGTGCAACCAAATTAGTTAATTAAAAAAAAAAACTTATGTTCCCTAATGCCCCTGAGCCTGTTTTCTTACTGCTACGGTGGCGATGCTCCCCCTGTGCATAGGGTTGACAGGAGGGTTAAATGGGAAAATATATGAAATAGTACCTGCCCAAGTAAGCACTCAGTAAATGATGGCTGTGTCATAAAGTAATACTGTAAAAGAAAAATTAGTATGAGAACTTAAAGGGGTATATGCATATACTAAAAATAATTTTTATATATGCCAATTATATATAAATTGATGATCAGTTGGAAATTCTGTGATAAAGAGGGTCTCATATATAATGCTTATTGCAAAATGATTCATTGACTTATTATTTTAGGTACCAAAGCAGTCAGACTCACAACCTCATTCTGATAACCCAAGTCGCCAAGGTGAATGTGGGAAGAAGCAAGTATCTTACAGAACTGACATTGTTGGTGGTGTGCCCATCATTACCCCAACTCAGGTAATAAATTAATTCTTCTATTGTGTGATGGTTTAACTACTGCATATTGATTTTTGTATTGCTATCAAAAGTCAAACAGTACATCTTTACTGAATTAATGCAATAATTAATACAAAAATTTTATATTTATTTCTTATTTCAGATATATGTTTTTATTGTAAAATATCTGGAAAGCATAAACAACATTTAACACTTTTCATGTTTTCTTCTGAGCCTTTCTTTGTACTTTTGCCCCTAGCAATGGGGATACTTTGTAAACAGCTTTTTTCACTTACATCTCAAACATTTTCCAAGTCATCAAAAATTATTTCATGTCATTTTTCATGACTGTGTAGTAGTTTTGCCATGAATTTACTATAAATCACAAACCCTCTGTGGTTGGACAGAGTTCTTTTTCCTTTCTCTTTCCTTTTCTCTTTTACAAACAATGTAAGTGTTGTAGGAAGGGGGACCCCTTCCAGGGCCCAAGAGTAGGCTCTTGTCTAACACCCGGAAATGAATTGTCTGAGGAGACACACGTGCTGACAAAGCAAGAAACTTTATTGGGAAGGGGTGCCCAGGTGGAGAGTGGCAGGGTAAGGGAACCCAGGAGAAGTGCTCTGCCACATGGCTCACAGTCTCAGGGTTTATGGTGATGGGGTTAGTTTTGGGGTTGTCTCTGGCCAATCACTCTGACTCAGGGTTCTTCCTGGTGGCGCGTGCATCGCTCAGCCAAGATGAATTCCAGTGAGAAGGATTCTGGGAGGTTGGTAGGGTATACGGACTGGCGTCTCCTCTGTCCTTTAGATATTTCCCGAATTCTTCTGGTTGGTGGTAGCTTGTTAGTTCTATGTTCCATACCAGGACCTCCTGTTGTAAGATAACTCATGCAAGTGGTTACTATCGTGCCTGGCCAGAGTGGGCGGTTTTGGTCAGTGGCTCCCCTAACAGAAGTAGGAAAAACCCACTCTTCCTCCTGTGTTTCTCCTGTACTCTCACACTGCTACACTCACAACACTTCTGACACGAGATGAGTGGGTTTTTTCCCCTACACAAGCAATGCTGTGACACCAGCTGGGTGTCCGACAATTTAACTCAATTCTGACACTGCCTATCTGGATCCCACAGGTGAAGGGCTCAGTCCCACAAGACTGCCCCTCCACCCCCTTCAGATGTCAGTAAGTCCACGTTGTTACCTGTGCTTCTGACTGATGGGCTATAAATTCGAGGTTCCTGTGGCCCCCTTATTGGGTTCAATTAGTTTGCTAAAGCAGCTCACAGAACTTAGGAAAACAGTTTAATTACTGTATACCTGTTTATTGTAAAAGGATATGGTAAAGGATACAGATGAACATTCAGACAGAAGAGGTGTGTAGGGCAAGGTATGTGGGAAGGGGTGTGGAGCTTCCATGCCTTCTTTGGGTGCACCATTCTCCCAGTACCTCCATTAATTCACTAACGCAGAAGCTTTCTGAATTCCATATTGTAGGGATTTTTATGGAGGCGTCATCAAGTAGGCATGATTGATCATCCACTCTGTTTCCAGCCCCTCTCCCCTCTCTAGAGAGTAGGGAATGGGGCTGAAAATTCCAAGCCTTTAATCATGACTTGGTCTTTCTGGTGACTATCCCCCATTCAGGAGTCCACCAAGAGTCACCTTATTAGAACAAAAGACATGCTGTCACCCAGGAAATTCCAAGGGATTTATGAACTCTTTGTCAGGAAATAGGGTCAAAGACCAAATATTAGCACAAAAGATGCCTCTAGTGCTCTTATCACTTAGGAAATTACAAGGGTTTTAGGAGCCCTGTGCCAGGAAGTGTGGGGCAGGTGGGGGCAACGAGATATTTTCCATTATCTCGTAAATGCTTTGATGAACATGCTTGTAGCATAAACTTTAGAGCCATAGATAATATGTTTTAAAGGATAAACTCCTGGAGAGAAAATTGCCAAGTCAAAGTGTTTGTAAATATGTGTAATTTTTTAAACCTGTTTTTCTACAACCTGGCCTAGATGAACTAAACAGAAGACTGGAATTTTAAGTCAGTTCTATCCCCAAAGTACTGGTATGCTGAATTAATTCTTACTCTTGGGTATTATGGAAAATATAAATTTATTTTAAAGTTTTTGATGAAATTAAAACTTGTATGCACTTAAATTTCGTGGGTTGCTCTTAAGTAAATGAGTTTGTAATGCAAATTAAATTACTAGCAGTTGAGAAACTAAGAATTTTAAGGTAATTAATTGATATTGCCAATGTTAGGCATTTTCATTACCTGTGTGCCTTTTTGTACTTAAAAGACTTATTAGTTAATTAATTATTGAGTGCTTTCTTTATGCTAGACAGAGGATATATGTATTAATGAGCAAAAATTCCCTGCCCTAATGGGAGGTTACATTTTTCACCAAAGTTGGATAAAAAATAAACTAGGAATTTGTGTGTGTGTGTGTGTGTGTGTGTGTGTGTGTGTGTGTGTATTTACTTTTTTAAAAAAGTAATGATTTTAACCTGTAAGACTTCTGGTTAAGATAGAGCTAGACTAAGCTGCTTTCACCTGTATTATGTCTTGTGTTGATAGAAGAGCTAAGACAGTTTGTCTTTAGTTGTATTAAGATATTGTAGTTTTTTGTATCTGTGGCTGTCTTAATTTTGTATAGAATTAAGATTTGTGTTTTAATTTTGGTATCGATTATTCAGTAGGTTCTAAGAGCGTATGGCAGGTGCAATATTAAAAAGATCCCAAAGAATTGTATTGCTTTATCATTTTACAATATAGTTTATTTAAAGTAGTATTTACTCATTATAAAAGCATTCAGATAACAGTAACAAAATGACATCTAATTTGCATGATTAATTTATTCAGTAACTATTGGTTTAGCAGGTTAAGTGCTAGGATTACAAAGTTAAGTACATAGTTAGTGCTGTTGACCTGTCTAAATGTAGAACAGATTGAAAATTCCCTAAGATATGACTTGAGTACTTAGTTTTTCTCTCGAGATTTAGGAGTTCTTGAAAATACACCTTTGCTTGATTTGTAGAATAGATTATCACCTGTGTTGTACGTTATAAATAAACAGGAGGCTAATGCTTTGGGGAACATGAAAACCTGAGTATAGTTAGGTTTTTAAAAGCACTGGACTGAACTGTTAAAAAAAAAAAATTAAAACTGTGAAACTTTTAGAAAATAGCAAAGGAGAAAATCTTGAGGATCTAGGACTAGGTGAAGAGTTTTTAGACTTGACATCAAAAGCACAATCTATATAAAGGGAAAAAATTGATAAATTGAACCTTATCAAAATTAAAAATGTTTTGTCTGTTGAGGATGAAAAGAAAAGCACCATGCTGGGAGAAAATATTTGCAAAACCACATATACAGCAAAGCACTTGTATCTAGAAGATATAAAGAACTATCAAAACTCAATAGTAAAAATACCAAACAGTTCAGTTAGAAAATGGGCAAAATTCATGAACAGAGATTTCATCAAAAGATAAAAGATATGGGCTTCCCTGGTGGTGCAATGGTTGGGAGTCCGCCTGCTGATGCAGGGGACACGGGTTCATGCCCCGGTCTGGGGAGATCCCACGTGCCGCAGAGCGGCTGGGCCCATGAGCCATGGCCGCTGAACCTGCGCGTCCGGAGCCTGTGCTCTGCAGCGGGAGAGGCCACAGCAGTGAGAGGCCCGCATACCGCAAAAAAAAAAAAAAAAAAAAAGTGCTAGGAAGGATATTCACCATCATTAGCCAGTAAGGAAATGCAAATTAAGACCACAATGAGATATCATCATATAGCTATCAGAATGACTCAACTAAAAATTAATGATAACACAAATGCTGGCAAAGCTGAGGAGAAACTGAATCACTCATACATAACTGGTGGGAATGTAAAATTGTACAGCCACTCTGAAAAGAGTTTGGCAGTTTTTTATAAAAGTAAACTTGCAATCAGTGTATTAACCTAGGATTTGCACTCCTAGGCATTTATCCTAAAGAAATGAAGACTTATGTTCACATGGAAACAGCATGAAAGTTCACACAGAAACAGCGTGAACGTTCACAGCAGCTTTATTCCTAATAGCCCAAATGTGGTAACAACCCAAGTGCCATTTCAGTGGGTGAATTAGCCAGTGGTACATCCAAACCATGAATACTACTCTCAATGAGAAGGGTCAGACAGTTGGTACAAGGACCAACCTGGATGAATCTCCAAAGTGAATGCAGAGTGAAAAAAGACCATCTCAAAAGCTCACCTACTGTATGATTCCATTTATATTAAATTCTCTAAATGTCAAAATAATAAAGATGGAGAACAAATTAGCAGCTGCCAAGGAACTGGGGAGAGAAGCTCTAAAAGGGTAGCCCAGGGGAGCCTATCGTGAACACTCTGTACATTGGCTCTGGTGGTGGTTACAGAGATCTGGCAATAAAATTGCATAATATACAGAGACAATGAATGCATGTAAAATGGGTGAGATATGAAAAATTGCATAGAATGATATATACAGAGACAATGAATGCCTGTAAAACGGATGAGATATGAATAAGGTCTGCGAAACGTTTCGGTGTCAGTTTTGATAATGTGCTATAGTTATACAGTTTCCCTGTTGAGGGAAACCGGTTGAAGGGTACATAGGACCTCCTGTACATTGTTTTTTACAACTTCCTGTGAATCTTTATAATTATTTCAAAATTAAAAGTTATACCCCCCCATCCAGCGCCCCCCCCCCCACAGCAAAACAAAAACCAAAAAACACTGGTGGCAGGACTTTTGCAGAAAAAGAGAAATAGAAATCTGTGGTTTAATCAGTGGTATTGAAAGCTATGATTAAGTATCTCAAATTAATTAGAAAACTCTTTACTCCAAGATCCGTGTTTCTAACTGAACTAAGATAGATTTTAAGATTTTTCTACTAGAATGACACCGTGAACTACAAGTATGCTTTGAAGGTAAACAAGCAAAAAAGGAATATCTTTATTTTGCTTCATTTTAGAAAGAAGAAGTAAATGAATGTGGTGAAAGTATTGACAGAAATAATTTGAAGCGGTCACAAAGCCATCTTCCTTACTTTACTCCTAAACCGTCTTCGGATAGTGCAGTTATCAAAGCTGGATATTGTGTAAAACAAGGAGCAGTGGTGAGTAGTTTAACAAAATATGTGAAGTAATGAAAAATGAGTATATATTAGCAAACTCTCAAAATGGGTTAGGGTTAGGGTTTGCTTTGTTTTTTGAAAGATCCAAAGTGAAAGACCAGCTTACTGACCAGGTGTCATCGGATAGAATAGGGGTTATTCTGTGTTCAAAACTCAGTGCTATTATTTTCTTGGTCTGTGGGTGGCTGGATAAGTTAATGCTTATTACCACTAACCTTCAATTTTAACTGAGCTTCCTAACAGCTTAAATTTATTCCAGAAAGTTTTTCTGTTGATTTTTTTTTTTTACCCCCTTGGGAATAGGTCAGGGAAAGGGAGCTCTAGTAGGGAGATTGGCAGGAAAGGGGAGACCAGGGGAGCAGGGTGTGGAAGGATCACTTACTTGATACGGGGTTGGGCCGACCCCAGTTGAAAACACTGAGACCTTGGGCTACTTAACCTCTCAGGCTCTCAGTTTCTTTTTATGGAAAATTATATTGTAAAACCTACCATCCAGAGGTCTTTTTTGAAAGATATAAATAGAAAGCACTTAGCATAGCACCTGGTCCTTAGTAAGAGCTATTACATCTTGGCCCAGATAGTCTCACACAACCAGATCCATAATGGTGAATTGTGGGAAGAGCAAGTAAATTTACCAGTGTTTATGAATCCAGAATACCTTTCTAAAATGTGAACTAAATCTATAGACTTTCATGAGAAAATAAACTTCAAAGTTTAAAAATAAAATTTTAAAATTTCTGTGAGTAAAGAAGTACTTAAATGTCTACTGGCGGTTCTGCTTGACCTCACCTGGCTCCTGGCAAGTCTGATTAGCTTAGGTCAGCCAGAGGAAGGTTCTTTCAGCCCTAATTGTGCGATCTTCTTTAGGCTGAAGGTTTTTCATTCCAGCGTGTCTACAGGTAACATCAGAATTCTCATCAGGTCGAGTGTTAATTAGGGCTTTTAAAGAGACATTCCTTTCTTTTTGTTTTACTCTTAAATCCAAAATACTAACTAACCCTTAGAGATATTGAAGCACTTTCACAAAAGCTATATTTCATTGACAGAAAATATTTGTACAAAGCATATTCACTTTATTAAATATGTGTTGCTTTCCTTCTTAGTATCATAAAGTACCTACAGAAGGATTCATGCATTTTACAGATGAGAAGCTTGATGTGGTTTAATAACATTTCCTGTGCTTGTTGTTGAACTCTTGGTAACATTTACTTTGTGGGGGATGGGGAAGTGCTTTTTTTTTTTTTTTTTAAACTTTTAGAGCATAAAAAAAATAAGACCATATTATAAAATCATACAGTAAGAGCTGAAAGCCAGCCACCAGAGTTGAATTAGGGGTTCAAGGCCTGAGTAGCAAAAGAGATGAAATTTCCTGTACCTCCTCACTAAGGGATGATAGTAAGGTTTTCCAGTGCTTGACATTTCTGATTGTGGGTTCATATCAAAATAATTAAGTTGTTATTAACATTTGATATTCTTAGAAACAGAAGTTTTATGTCTGTGTTCATCTCTGATAGATGAAAAACTGGAAGAGAAGATATTTTCAATTGGATGAAAACACAATAGGCTACTTCAAATCTGAACTGGTATGTTGCTGAGTCATGAATGTTGCTTTAAAAATGTTTGACAAGTGTTACACTGTGGTGATTATATAATTTCTTGTCCTGTTTTCTATTTTTAAAATAATTAACTTCTGGTTTTGAGAGGTATATACAGTTCAGTTTATTTTGTTGTGATGCTTTTGGTTAATGGTATTTTTGTTAAATACGTCTTAAATAAAAAGAGTGTATCTTCAAAGGCATTCTACCTTGAAAGAATTAAAAATATCCGAACCCCTCGGTCTACAGATTTCCTCTGAAGGCATTGGAGGAGGTGGTAGAAAGAATTAAGTCTCTGAAAGTCAACATTTGACCCTCTGATTTCTGCCTTCTCTTCCCTGCCCTCTCTTGATATTTTCTTTTCCTATTTCAGATGGACTTTTAAGTTTCTTCGTATAAGATATTTTTGTCCTATCTGAAGGTAGAATCAAAGATTGAAGGTCCATCTTTCACTTGTTTGAGTAACATCCTTACTTAAAATACTCCTGTCATGTGACCTGAGTTCTGCAATAGATTGTTGGATAAATTGAGTGCGATTCTACCTCTTCTTTTTATGGGACATTTGAGGGGGGAACTGTACATTTTATTTGAATGACGGTACCAGAACAGCACTGTCCAGCTGAACTCTGCACTGATAGGAATGTTCCATTATCTGCATTGGCCACGTCTACTGGTTACATGTGGCTGTTGAGCACTGGAAATATGGCTAGTGTGACTGAGGAACCTGACTGTATTTAATTTTAAAATTAAAACCGGTTGTATTTGGTATTCGTTAATTTAAATTCAAGTAGTTACACATAGCTAGTGGCTACTCTATTGGACAACAGAGCACTGGAGAATAGGAAGGGAATATTTTAAGATTCATCTCAGGTGTCTGTTCTTCTGGAAAGCTTTTGGACTCTGGATTTAGTGGCTTCTCTTTACATACATGGAACCTGATGCCCACTTCTGTCATAATACTTCCCACTGTGTTTTGTAATTGTTTGCATACTTGTCTTTACCATTTAATTGCATGAGCTTCTTGAGAGCAAAGATTCTCTTTTGTACCCTTTTATGAACACAGCACCAGGTACTTAGAAAATAATAAGTGTTTTTGAATGAATAAAAAAATGACGTAGCATAACAAGAATAGCCATTTTAGCATGGGACCCTTTCTTAGACTTCAAAACCTAAGAGCCTCAGTTGGAAGCAGTAGTTATTTGGTTCAAAAAGTACCAGGCTTGGTGTCTCAGAAGCTACCCTTGTGCTTGGTTGGCAGGTTGATTCGTTGCTTTCAGTTAATGCCAGTCCTCTGGGAGGAGTCCTTCCTGCACCAGACGTTCATTGAGCTCTCTATGGCCCTGGTGCACTGGGAACTGGGAATAAAGAGGGCAGTCAGTGATGTCTGGCCTTCAGGAGTTCAGTTTTACCAGAGAAATTGACATGTCCCCTTGTCATCCACAGTAGTTATAATGAGACAAGAACTATTATAGAAATATTTACTATAATTTGAAAACCTGCATGTGGATATTATGCTATAAAGTTTGAGATGAAAGAATACTTGAACTATCATAGGAGGTAGGGAAATTATATTATGTGTATTCAGGAATATGTTAAGTATTTAGCAAACACAGATAAAGCTGAACACTTTAAATATAATTATTGACCTTTATCAGTTACTAAGATGCACATCCCCTCCCCCCATTTTAACATTTCTGAAATCTTCAGGTCTCTTAGGGTTGCTGAAGGTGAGGGAGCCAGGCAGCAGCTGTGCTGTAGTTGTCATTGCCTGTGTGTGCACAGCACCTTTGGGTAAGATCAGAAGACACCAGCATCAAAACCTGCAGAAAAGGGTGCTGGCAGTTGGAAGAAAATCTCAGGGACACAGTGTGGGAGATTCTTAGGAAATGCTATATTATCACCAGTGCTCTTTCTGGCCCAGAGAATAGTATGGAGTGAAAAACACTGAGATTGATGGCTTCTAGTCAGAAAGTGAGCTGGGATCAGAATGTGAGGTTTTAAAAAACCTTAACCCATTTATTTTGCCTCTATATTTTTATATATGCTCAAGGATAATATATGATAAAAGTTGATGTTTAAAGTATAAAAGGGCTCTTTTACAAAACCTTTTGATCATGGAAAAGTTTGAACATAAAGTAAATAAATAGAATAGTATTCTGAACCCCTGTATAGCCATCACCCAGATCGCATAATTGTCAACACATGACTAGTTTTGTTTCTTCTGTACCACCACCTACTTCTCCCTTCCTATTCTGAAGCAAATATTAGGCATATCATTTCATCTGTAAATATTTTTGTATGTTTCTCTGAAAGATAAGAATTTAAAAGTTTCTTTCAGTAGGTATAAAAGATTTCAGCAGACAAGAAAAACGAGAAAATATTTAATAACATATATCACAGATAAAACATTAATATCTGTAATATGTAAAGCACCTTAAAAATTGGGGGATCCTTCGTCACCCTGTTTTCCCTCTTTTCCTCCCATCAGTTCCTAACAATTCAGATGTAAATTTTCTAGGCGAGGCCCATCAATGCAGGTGGCCCTGGTGTTGGTGCAGGAGCAGGAAGGAGTGTCTGGAGTGGCAGCCAGCCGGTGTGGGCGGCCAGAGCCACGCAGGCGAAGAGGCCGTCCTAGAGCTTACCTGCAAATGAGTTATTTTCTAAAACTTAAAAAATAGATTTTGGTTTTAAAAAAGTGTTCAGCCATGATTTAATTATTTTCTTAGTACTGCATAAAGTAATGGTATGTCTTAAACTCATGGTGTCGTTTTCAGTGAAATACAGTGTATAGTATTTCATGAAATGTTTACTGTAAGTACTGTGCTAACTAGGAGCTAGTTATATCTTATGTGTGAACCTTATATCTAGTTTTGTAACCTTAGGTGAGGTACTTAATATGGCTAATCCTGTTTCCTCAGGTGAGTAATAGTGCATGTATTCTAGGGTTGTGGAAAGTGAGATAACACATTTAAAACATAGCAGATGTCCTGGCACTTAGTAAGTGTTTAATAAATTGTGCTTGTTAAAATGATGTGTTCATATAAAAGCGATATTCCTAAAATGACAAATTTAACTCAAAGAAGCTGGGTATTCACTACTCTGCTACCCTCTGTATGAAAATAACATTCCAAAATAGGAAGTACTCCACTTACTGGGTATATAGGGGTTCATCAAGGAAAAGTCTGGTGGTTAATGGTTTTTAATAAGCTACACTGTCATTTAGCACATAAATAATATCAACATGGGTTATATGCCGTTTCCTTGTTTCAAATCACAGTGTGTATCAGGTTATAGTATTTGAGCTATTCTGATGCTGGATGGTTCAAGAAGGTAGATTTATGTCTTAGATGTGCTTCAGGAAAGAAGCATGATTTTCGCATAGAGCTCTAAATAAAACAACTAATGCTTAAAAGCATTTTAAGAATATATGTCATGTATCTGTTTATTTGCTTTTTTTGACAGGAAAAGGAACCTCTCCGTGTAATACCACTTAAAGAGGTTCATAAAGTCCAGGAATGTAAGCAGAGGTAAGCACCACCTCTGACTTGGTGCCTGGCACAACTTATTATTACACAATATATAATTCCTTAGTTTAACTGATGTACTTACAGATGATATTTTTCTGTGTTATTGCTAGTGGGTTATGCTAAAACTTTCAAAACCTTCAGATGAAACAGAGTATTGAGATATTTTTGTTTGAAAACTACAAATTAGGAAACAGTTCTTAAGTTTATTAATGGAAAGGGGAAAATTTAAAGTGAACAGCTATCATATTTGACAAATTGATGTATTATTAATTCTAGTATTTCAGGGTTGCTGCAGAATAGAGCTTTATAAGAATGTTAACTGTGCCATTGTTTCTTTGAGCAAGCTGATTTCTTCACAGTTGAAAACTGAATTTTAAAGTTGTTTTATGAACCTTTCTAAAAATACATACAACTATATAAAATATGTAAAATTTAATGCAAAAATAAATTGGAAAACGATCACTTACTATTTCTCAAATCAGTATTTTATCTCTAATGTTTATTTTCTCATTGACACATATTTGGTACTGGGTAAAGAAGTGAAAGGAAAACTATCAAACAACTGCTATTTAAGTACAATTGGAAAATTTTTTTTGTTAACAGTGACATAATGATGAGAGACAACCTCTTTGAAATTGTAACATCGTCTCGAACTTTCTATGTGCAGGTAGGATACTTCTTTGGAGATTATAGATCCTCCTAACAAGAAATAAATAATTTTAGAGGTGAAATAAACATAAATAAATGTGTTGCTCATAAAAATAAGCAAAAAATATGACAAATATAATTGCCAATTTAATAAAAAATGTTATATATAAGATTATTGGCAGGTCATATGTTCAGCCAATGGGGTATTCTTTGCTGTAAGTTAGTCAAATGGAATTAAGTTTTATTTGGAGGAAGGGAAGTGCTATTTAAGTTAGATGCTAAGTGTGTACTTTCAATTTGGATTATTTTTGCACATATTTTGGAATTTTAATTATATCACCTTTTGGTAATTTTATAAGAAGGGGGGCTCAAATATCCATAATAAAAGTACACAGTATATCTTATCATTTCACTAATGGTAGAGAGTATCCTATGTTTAAGTTTAAAATACACTTTTTACTTAACACATTTATTTAGATTAGAAGTTTTTGAAAAGAACATTGATTTTGTTTTATAAAAGTTATTACATATGCTTATTGCAGAAAATTTAGAAAATACAGAAATATGAAGAAAAAGTGTTTTATAAACCATATAGAATTCCACATTCAGGCAACTATTCTTTTTTTCTTTTTTTTTTCCTTTATTAGAGCATATCTTTTTATAACAAATGGGATTATATGATATCAATATAGTGTTATATCCTATTTGTTTACTATATTATAGTCATTTTTTTCTACATTGAAAATTCTCTTGGGCTTCCCTGGTGGCGCAGTGGTTGAGAGTCCACCTGCCGATGCAGGGGACACGGGTTCGTGCCCCAGTCCGGGAAGATACCACCTGCCGCGGAGCAGCTGGGCCCGTGAGCCATGGCCGCTGAGCCTGCGCGTCCGGAGCCTGTGCTCCGCAGCGGGAGAGGCCACAACAGTGAGAGAGGCCTGCGTACCACAAAAAAAAAAAAACAAAAAAAAACCAATTCTCTGAAAACCTTTTAGAACTATGCTCTCTTATATGAATGTTTCACAATTAAACTGTTTCTCTACTGTACTGTTACTGATAACTCATTTACATAGTTTTTGTACATTTACTGTGATTTAATGTGGTAGTGCACATTTTGTGCATAAATTTGCCTGAATTTCTTCTTTACAGTACGTTTTTAGATCGAGGGTAACTCTCAGAGCGTGAGCTTTTTTTCAACCTCTTTATTTTGCCAAATTGACTTCTAGACTGGTGCTCCTGTTTGTAGTGAATGAAAGTATACTCTACCTTTGCCTACTTTGAGTTTTTCCTTTTAAAAACTCTTTGTTAATATCATTGGTTCAAAAATATTACTTGTATCTTTAAAATTTTTAAACTACTAGATAGTAGAACCCAGAAGTAAAGGGCAATACCTCTCCACCCCTCTGAGGGCCTTGTTTAATTGGATTAAAGTCATAGTAAGGTTTTTAATTCACATTGGAAGTCATGGTCCTATCAAGGAAGATGATGCTTTGGAATATGACGATTTAGGGTACTGTTAGAAATTATTATTTTTTTTATTTATTTTTTTTGCGGTACGCGGGCCTCTCACTGTTGTGGCCTCTCCCGTTGCGGAGCACAGGCTCCGGACGCGCAGGCTCAGCGGCCATGGCTCAGGGGCCCAGCCGCTCCGCGGCACGTGGGATCTTCCCGGACCGGGGCACGAACCCGTGTCCCCTGCATCGGCAGGCGGACTCTCAACCACTGCGCCACCAGGGAAGCCCTAGAAATTATTTTTAGAAAAATAACATATAAAATGATGTCACAGTGGATTTTTAACTGCACAGTTACATAAATATTCATCTTGAAAATTCAGACAGTATAGCAGTAGAAATGAGAAGGTCTTTCTTTGACTTCTTCCTCTTCTTGTTTTCTCTCCATAATTATTCATATTGACACTTTTTGATGTGTGTCATCTTAAAACATTACATGCCCAACTTACATCTCTGTAAGTTACCCAGCAAAACCTGGTTTAAAAAAGTGATTTGTAAAAGTTTTTGGAAACCATTGCCTTAGAATGATTTTGTTGTTGATACTGTTAATTACCAAAATGAATACATTGGATTTATAGACATAGGAGCTGATTTTGAGGAAAAATTGAATGAATCCTTCCTTCCCCTTAGGCTGATAGCCCTGAAGAGATGCACAGTTGGATTAAAGCAGTCTCTGGTGCCATTGTAGCACAGCGGGGACCTGGCAGATCAGCGTCTTCTGTATGTTTCCTGTTCTCTGGGGTGATACTCCCTTGGGTCCCCTGATCCTGTCAAGTTATTTTTCTTCCTCTCCCCCTAATCCTTTCAGTTTCTTTCTGTTTTGAGATTTATCTGCATGTTGACTTTCATACCAATTGGACTTGCAAAAAAAATAATGCATTTCTAATTTAATGCTTCCTGTAGTGTTATGTATACATAACTTTCTGTGCATTGTATTGTCTTAAATGCACAAGCAGGGCAACTAAAGAATGAACATTTCCTTGTTTTGTTTTAGGAGTTCTTACTTGTCAGTAGGTCCAGATTTGATATAATTTTACCAATTCTTAGTATGGTATTTGGCCTAATCATGTAAGGCACCTTTAGTTGTAGCATTCACAGTTTTGTGAAGGTCTCAATTTCCTTTTTACTTCCTATAGTTTCAGTTTAGGTTTTTTTTGCCTTACTAGTGCTGTAAGACAGTTGAGCAGCTTGAACTTTAAATATAATCTAGTGTTCTCAGTCAGTATTTTCCATTTCATTCTCATTTTTTACTAGGTTAATTTAAAAGGCTGCTTTTTACTATCTTAATTATCTTTTTGGTAGTATAATAATAAAATTAAAACAGCTAAACATTCTCAGATAGTAAGGAAAATGTCTTTACTTTTTAATTTATCATGTACAAGTTCATCATAGGAATAAGATTTAGCTTTGGAATACTTTGGTCACTGATCTCTGATCTGAAAATACAAATTCTACTAAGGAATGAAAAACTTTGAAGCGCCTTGAAATGCAGCACATCGGTCTGCAGAAGATAGTCTAACATGGAGCATGATAGCCTTTAGTATCTAGACTCACTGATGCTGGATAGTCTGCACTTCCAGTATTTTCCTGCATTTCTAGTATTGCAGTAATATTGTCTTTTAATCGTTTCTTGTTAGAAATGACTCTAGATCAGTAAATACAAATCCATTTTTCTCACTTTTAAAGTTATTCTTCTTGTATCCTGTTTGGAATGTCTCAGAAATTATTTTCATAGGTGTTAATTTTGTAACTGTCTGTGTTTTATGTGACCTTTTCAGCAGTCAAGTATGAGACTCTCTGCAAAAACAATGTCTGTTGGGAAGAGGAAAAGTTGGAGAAGGGCGTTTGTGTTTTGTGCTTTGTGGTGGGGGCAGATTGGACTCTCTAAGCTGTAACTATCAGCGGAACTTTCTCTTCCCCCCCTCCAGTACAGGTTAACTCTAATCTTAGCTTTGCACTGTGTTCCAGATGCGGCAGGCCAGAAGGCTGTCGAATCCTTGTATACAGAGGTATACGTCCAGAACTGGGGAATGCAGCACGTATGTGGGCTCTCACGCAAACGTGCCTTCTTACTAGAGGGCCCGGACTTACTCACTACTTAACAGCTGATTCTGGAAAGTTGAGTTAACTAAACTGCCTTCTGCAGTTATCATAACTGATTTTTGTCAACACTAACGCAAACTATTTCACTACAGTCATCAGGTTGGATACGGATATTAAAAAATAAATAAATAATGAAAAAAAGACAACTTTACTAATTTAAAAAGTCATATCTACTAAAGCTTAATTTACTGAATTGCCACAAGAGTTTCAATTTCTGTGTTTCGTGTATTTTGAAATTTTTTATACTACACCACTTAAAATGCACCTTTGTGGTAACAGTTTGCTCAGACTCACAGGTGCACATGCATTGGATAAACTCTACGTTAGTATAGTGTGCATGGTGTATTAAATCTCAGGTGAAATTCAGCCATCTAATGGGAATCTAGAGTGTTTTAGTGGTTTGTAGCACTTTGTTTTCAAAGCCACTAATGTCACAAATGAACACAGTATA
Organism: Lipotes vexillifer; assembly: GCF_000442215.2. Classification (NCBI taxonomy): domain Eukaryota; kingdom Metazoa; phylum Chordata; class Mammalia; order Artiodactyla; family Lipotidae; genus Lipotes; species Lipotes vexillifer. The sequence continues at coordinate 152,159 of NW_006797481.1, read as the reverse complement.
CTAGGAGCTATATGGCCGTGCGTTCGGAATATGGCCGTATTTCAGGCTGTCTTCAGATTTGGTTTACTTAGAAGCGTATTGAAATGAATATTCACAACTGAAATTATTTCACCACAGTTTTAATAAGTGCTTAAATATGTACCCTTCTCTGCCTTTAAAATCTTAAACCATATGAATGTATGCCATATGCAAAAATAAAGAAATGCAATTAAATAAGAAGTGAAAAGACTACGATATTATTGCTTGCAGTGGAATTCAGGGAACCAAAAACTTAAGTTCGTGAGGCTGCCAGACAAAATAATAGGTTTGAAAAATGTTGAGTTTTGCTTATTAAAGAGATAATGGCCTTTTATTTTTATATTCTGCATTTTCATTTTTTAATCTTTCTAAAATGTGTGGGATAATTCCTAGTGTTTATTGAGAATAAACTCTTAAATAAAATGGTAGCACTGGTAGGCCCCCTGTTAAACGCAGTTCAGTTACAGTCGGCACTGCATTCCCATTTAGGCTGACTGAGGTCAGAGATACCAACTTTGGCTTCAGAAAAAAGAACTGTTTTTCTTAGTGGGAGTGGTTGTTGGCTGTCATCGCTCTAAACTCACTCCTAAAAATGCATTGCTTTGGGAAGGAACTTGCACATGTATGCTGCATGGCTCATGCTTCTGCTCTGTGTGTGTGTGTTTTGTTCTGTTTGTTTTTCAGAGAATAAAGTCTCACATTGAGTTACTAGCCTTGCCGTTAATGATTGCCCGTGTCTGACCAGCACCCCTCTTTGCAGGAGCATTCCCGCTGTCCTTCCGAACCCAAACACGCTCTCCTCTCTGCCGGTGCCACAGCAGCCACCCCGCGATCCACAGCCTCTCGCAGCGACTCTCTGGTCTCAAGCTTTTCCGTGGAGAAGCGAGGATTTTACGAATCTCTTGCCAAGGTCAAGCCAGGGAACTTCAAGGTCCAGACTGTCTCTCCAAGAGAACCAGCTACCAAAGTGACTGAACAAGCTCTGCTAAAACCTCAAAGTGAAAATGGCCCTCAGGAACAAGATTGTGACCCCGTGGACTTGGATGACGCAAGCCTTCCAGTCAGCGATGTGTGAGATGGAAGCACGTGGAGCCTGACCCGCCTCATCCGCCCTCAGTGTCCTTTCAAGAGGCTTCTTGCCAAAGATGATAAAGGGGAAAGGGGCTTTAATGCATATAGTGTACTGCCTCATCGATGTTCTCTTTACAAGCTGGTAAGCCAAGAAGCTAGGGTGTGGCCAAACTCAATGCAATTTCTTTAAAAAAAAAAAAAAAGAAAAAGAAAAAAGCCCTAAGTATCTCAGTATCAACTGTCTGAAGCTTTGTTCTCATTGGGATGATAAAAGTGTGTGTGATATTTTTTCAAAGTGAATTTGACAATTTAAATGTTTCACAATTTAAAACATGAAAAATGCTTATTACTTATTTTGGTTGTTTTAAAAATGCTACTGTGACTTCCAATTAAGTGTTCAATCTCTACACATTCTTACCGGTTAATATTATTGAATGAAATATTGCCAGACAAAAGTATCTAAACTCATGACGTCTGTGGTGCTGTAAAATTTATAGTGCAGTGTGGACAGTTTTGAAATGATAGCCATTTTTGATGCTCTGGATCTCAAGGTAAGCTGTGAGTTTTGCATAGAGGATATTATTGGACAGTTAGTGAGGGTTGTGTGTTATACTGGGGTGGAGAAAAGGGGAGAATTAGAATTCATGCAACCGTATCTCGGACATTTATTTGTAAAAGCTTAAGACGTGCAGCAGTCATTGCTTTATTCGGTGAAAATTATTTGATACGAAATTTCTTGGAGATCTGATTTTCTTGTCAGAGTTTTGTAAAATAGTTCTTATTTCTATATTTGGATCAGTGAAAGACCTCAAGTTTATGTGTGAAGACATACTGCCCTTAGTCATGCGATTGTAACCTCTGTGTTTTGTCACTAATAACCTGTATTCAAGTGCCTGTGTTTTTTCATCTTGTTTAGGAATATTCTGAGATTAATGTGCTCAAAACTCCTACATGATTGGTTTTAAACAATTAGGATAAAATTAATTTTCAGTAGCATAGATTAACATACCATTTTGTGTTAGAGATACCAGAATGTTGTTATTCTACTATCTGTGCAATATATGTTTTAAAACACATATTTGACTTTACATTTAATCATGGGGATATCATAAATATAAGCACCTCTCTAAAAGATCGTTAGTTTCAGGTGTTGAGTAATAGACCAGTTTGACCAAGTACTGTTTTTACGGTTCAGGCTTAAACATTTGCTTTAAGAAAATAGTCTTGAATTTCACATGCTGCTATTTTTATGATATTTTGCCGTATTACAGTAAGTACTGTTTTATTTTGAATTCGTAAATGTCACTGTTTCTCCTTTTCATTTTCTAAGATGACTTCTTGTTTGAGAAAGAGAGGGGAGGGTGGATTTCTTATTACAGTGGTGGTTGGGGTCCAGAGGTTACTATCTATTATACTAGAATTATCATAGCATCACTTTAAAAATCCGAATGCATCAAGAATGCACCACTCAACATTTTTATTCATAAGCTAATATTTTTAGAAGTTAGATTTTTCCTTTTTTGCAGCTACATTTGAGAATGATAGAATGAAAAGGTTTTAAGTAGTTATCACTTTCTCTGCAGATATATCCATTACAGCAGCTCCTTTAGAAAGCTCTTTTTTCATGAACACACCTAAGAAATCTTGTGTAGACAGTTGGCTATTTCAGGAGCCTAATGCTGTTTTCTTTGGTACAGCTTTTACATTGCATGTTCATGTTAATATTTTGGTATTGGTAATTTGGTATATTCCATAGTGGCAAAATATTAGCTCTATTTTGGGACTTTTTATAGAACTACCCTTGTATAAAATAGCACAGGGAAATGGTCTTGTGATTGTCAGAGTCTCCTAATATTTATCTCAATACTTTTATAATTCTATGAAAATTATTTAATTATTTTAAAACTTATACTCTTCCTGTAAATATGTCTCATCTGAATTGTCAAAGAATTACTTTGAATACCTTAATATTTGCTGCATTTTTTTCTGTATATATAACATGTCTTCTTTCAGAATGGGAATATATGTGCTTCCCATTGTTTACTTTTATGTCTGATATCTTTATACATCAAACTGGTTGAACACTGTAATGACTTGAGAATAAATTGCTCAAAATTAATTCTAACTTATTTCTCATGTGGTCTGGTTCAGTTCTTGTGTGAACAAGTAAATAGAGCAAGTACAAAATGTGTTTGGTTAATTGACTTGAATTTAAGGACAGATTATTTGGTAGACTTGGAGGGTATAACTTGATATGCAATTGCACAAGGAAACATGAGTCTTTTTGGGAAATAGAGCTTATTTTGCTTAATTAGAAAACATGTTCTGAAAAGCAAAATCAATTATTCTGGCTTCAAAGCATTGTTTGAATCATGCAGGCTGCTTTTGTGGTGTTTGGTTATTGGTTAGATCGGTATGATACGAATAAGGATGAGTGCAGAGGACATACTGATCCCCAGGTGAGCTGTAGACCTGCACTCATAAAAATGCCCTGTTAAGTATTAGAGGCTGCTTCTTGCAAACCCACTATTAGTAACAAGTAGTCCACACTTGCTGTGTATCCAGCATCTAGTAATAATGCAACTGGATAAAGGATATCTGTGTTGGTAATTTTTATTAATTTTCTTTCCCTGAAAAGTATTTTAAATGTTTTTATTTTTATTTTTAAATGTGGAAGTTCTAAACTTTGTTGCTTTCACCAAAAAAAAAGATCCCTTTCTCAGCCATTTTTTTTACTTCTAGTTAAAGTAGTGCTGTGTCTTTATCAGAAGTTCTAACAGTTGGTGAGGCAGGAAATGTTTGTATAAAACTGGAATGACATACCAGCTTAGTACCAGACTTGGTAAGAATCTTCCTTGTCATGGGAGGTTTGACAGTCCACATATAACGCAGCGAAAAATACACTTAGATGGGTTCGTATTTTCCATTTGCAAACTTCCCTGTTAAGCAGATCCAGAATTGGTTATTTGTATATGTTATTTTTTAATGACTTAACGAAAATTGTATTTTTGTCAAACCTCACGTAAGACATGTATTGAAAATATTGCTGAATTGGAGTTAACATTTACAATTTTGACTGACGAAATCCTAGCGTTTTATTTTTATGACATAACGTGAATAGTGCCTTACTATGGTATATTCATGAAGTAATAGCGCCACCTTCTGGTTGCATCATTGTTAAATTTGAAATCTCACTTTATTTCACTCACAGAAAATTAGAGAAGATATGTAATTGCCTAGGATAGTTTGGAAATTAATATAAAACTTAAGTCAACATTTGTGAGTGACTTCTTTAATAAACCTTTTATTTGGAGATAACTTTAGATTCCCATGTAATTGTAAGAAATAATACAGGGCTCTTGTATACCCTTTTTACTCAGTTTTACCCAATGATAACATTGAAAAACTGTAGTAAAATAATATAACCAGGATATTGATGCTGATATGGTCAGGAAACAACAATTCCATCATCACAAGGATCTCTCATTGTGGCCCTTTTAGAATCACATTTACCTCCCACTTTACAGGTTTGGAAATAAAAGTCAGTTGTTTAAAATCACACTAGGTTTACAATCCAATCTTTTTTATTTCAAGGTCTGGGCTCTTAACCATTATGGTACTGCTGCCTCAGTCGAAGTCTTGAAAATCATTCTTTGTTTATATTGTACTATCTCCAAATTATTAATTGAGTTGAACTTTCATTCAATCTATTTTCAGTATTTTTCAGAACCATATTTTTTTTTTTTTTTGTAGTACGCGGGCCTCTCACTGTTGTGGCCTCTCCCGCTGCGGAGCAACAGGCTCCGGACACGCAGGCTCAGCGGCCATGGCTCACGGGCATAGCCGCTCCACGGCATGTGGGATCTTCCCGGACCAGGGCACGAACCCGTGCCCCCTGTATCGGCAGGTGGACTCTCAACCACTGAGCCACCAGGGAAGCCCAGAACCATAATATTTTAGATGATATTCTTTATACATGCATTTAAATTTAACATTTGAGAATCGATAGTAGATAAATATCCTGATCACAAGCTCCCTGAGAGATTTTTAGCCCTGACATTTGACATGTAAATTAATAAGTTTATCAGAATAAGGATTTTAAAATAGCTTTATTTTAGGTTGCCAGATTCTGGAATTGGAAGGAGTTGCAGAAACTGGTTATACACTGGGTATAGGGTAAGAGTGAGGTGTTTTTCCCTGTGAAGAAACTTTTGACCTTCTGATGAGGTCTTGGGCCAAATGGGTGTCCAGTGTTACAATATGCAGTGCACAGGAAACCTAAGAAAAAGATGACACCCACAAGGAATTTGCTAAAAGAAATATAAAGTGTAATATGTGATCAAATGGAAAACTACACATCCAGAGACTGAGATGGTAATGGTGGAGTGGGTAATAAGAGAAGCATAGTGATGGAGGGGATTTGGAAAGATCCCAGAAGAGAAAAAGGTCCTTATAAGTAAAAACTATGTGACATGGCAATAAATTTGGAAATGATGATTTGGAATTTGAAGTATCCAAATTCGTGCATAAAATTTAAATTGTTCTCTTGAAGTTTCATTGCCTCTTTCTCCCTTTGAAATGAGAGTACTTTTACCTGTCATACTGGTTTTCTTCAGCATTGGTCGGCATTGGGGCAGGAGAGAAAGAGTGGGTGGGAAATGCGGGGATCTTTCCATGATTTAGGAACTTAACCACATCAAAACTCACTTTTGCCTGGCTTTGGTACCTTCACGATGTGGACTTAATCTCTTCCCTGTGGAACCTTATTATTTCCAAATAGAGGCCATTGGTCCCAGTGACATCTTTTCCTTTGTGACTTTCATATGCATCATGCTCCTTGTCATGGTTCATGTTATCACTCATGTTATCCTTTCTTCTCACTCTCCTTTTGCCTGTCTGTATTTCCAAAGTGGAAGATTTCCTAATGGATTAGATATGGCGAGTGAAGGGAAGTGAGGGATAACGGCATCACTTAACGGCATAAGTTTAAGGATAACGGCAAGTTTTTTGGCCTGGACAGCTGGAAGAACAGAGAGCCCTTGAGCTGAGGTGGCAAAGGTTGCAGGTAGAGCAGGTTTGAGGGCAAAGGTTGCAATTGCAGTATTGAGTGTGATGGTTTGAAATGCCTATTAGATACCAAGGAGAAAGGTCAGGAAGGCTGTTGGATATACAAATTTGGAATTGAGAGAAATCTTTATTGGAGATAAAAATTGGGGAGCCCTCAACATACTAGATGCTATTCAAAGCTATGAGGCTGGATTAGAGAGATGAAGAAAGGAGAAAAGAGGACCGAGGAACGGACTGGGTGCTCCAACATTAAGAGCTCAGGAGAGGAAAATGAGAAGTTGTGACTACAAGTCAGTTGGAAGCAAAGGGCAGAAAATGAGTCAAGGAGGAGGGGCTCAGATGTGTCAAACGATGCTCACAGGTCTAGTAAGAGGCCGACTGAGAAATGACTGCTCGGTTTGGCAGTGTGGAGGCCATTGGAAATCTTAATAGGAGCAGTTTGGGTGGAGTGGACCAAACAGAACTATTGTGAGTTTTGCTGTAACAGGAGCAGAGAAATGGGATGGCTGCTGGTAGCCAAAGCGGATTCAAGATTTTCTTGTTGTTTTTTTAAGATAGAAGAAATAGTGGCCTTTCGTTGATGGGATGACCCAATAGCAAAAGGAGGATCGATGATGTAGGAGGTGGGGAGACTTGTTGGAACCAAGTCCTGGAGGAGATGAGATGGAATCTAGCACACCAGTAGAGGGCTTGGCTTTATTCAATGTGTCGGTGTTCTGTGGTGGGAGGGCAGAGTAAGTGGGTGCATGTGGAGGGAAGGAGTCTCTGAAAGTCTGCTTGCCTCAGTCTCAGCAACTTAGGAAACAATCCTCAACGGTGAGATGGGGAAGACAGTATTAGAGGTTTGAGGAGAGAGTAGAAAGTGTGAATTGTCTCGGACTGTGGAAAAGGAATGGACTACGGAAATAGAGGACATCCTGGCAACACCTGAGCTCTGTGGTCATGAATTACTGTCTTAAATAACAGGCAATTGCAGTCATTTTTGTCATGCTCCTGACTCTAGTGGAAAGGCCTCTAGTGGTTCCCACTGAAGGGCATGGTGCTGGCTTTTGGGCTGAGGTGGGAATATTTTATCAGGTTAAAGAAGTATTCAGCTATTCATATTTTATTGAGTTTTTTTTTTTAAATGAGGGGTAGTTGAATTTTATCAAATATCTTCAATATCTGTGGAAATAATCTTGTTTCCCTCCTTAGATCAATTAATTTTGTGGGTAACATTAATCCATTTCCTAATATCTATCATTACATTTCAGGAATAAGTACCATTTGGTCAGGATGCATTATTTTGTTTTATTTTATTTTATTATTATTATTATTTTTTTGCAGTACGCGGGCCTCTCACTGTTGTGGCCTCTCCCGTTGCGGACGGAGCACAGGCTCCGGACGCGCAGGCTCAGCGGCCATGGCTCAGGGGCCCAGCCACTCCGCGGCGTGTGGGATCTTCCCGGACCGGGGCACGAACCCGTGTCCCCTGCATCGGCAGGCGGACTCTCAACCACTGCGCCACCAGGGAAGCCCAGGATGCATTATTTAAAAATGTACTGCTTGATTCTGTTTGCTATAACTTTATTTGGGTTTTTTTGCATAAATACAAGTGATACTGGTTTGTATTTTTCTTCTGTGTGGATCTAGTCTTTGTAGACTTTGTGGTGTTATACCTAGCTTCGTGGAAAGAACTTGGAAGATTTTCTTCTTTTAAGCTGTTTTGGAACAGCTGAAAAAGACTTGGAATTATTCCTCTAAAGAGTTGGTGAACTTTCCCTGTGAAACCTGTTGGACCTGTTTGGCGGGGCTACACTTGACAACTTACTTCCTCATGTCCTCTATGAAAATTGATGCGCTTAGGTTTTCTATCTTTTCTGGAATCAGTTTTTTTTAATTAAAAAATTATTTATTTACATATGTATATATTTATTTATTCATTTATTTACTTTTGGCTGCGTTGGGTCTTCGTTGCTGTGCGCGGGCTTTCTCTCTAGTTGTGGTGAGCGGGGGCAACTCTATGTTGTGGTGCGCGGGATTCTCATGTTGCAGTGGCTTCTCTTGTTGCAGAGCACGGGCTTCTCTTGTTGCAGAGCACGGGCTCTAGGTGCATGGGTTTCAGTAGTTGTGGCGTGTGGGCTCAGTAGTTGTGGCGCACGGCCTTAGTTACTCCGTGGCATGTGGGATCTTCCCGGACCAGGGCTTGAAACTGTGTCCCGTGCATTGGCAGGATGATTCTTAACCACTGTGCCACCAGGGAAGTCCCTGGAATCAGTTTCAATAAATTATATTCCTAGAAAAGTATACATTCTAAGTTTTCAAATGTATTTGCATGGAGCTGAGCAAAACACACAGTGTGAGAATTCACTTTGTCTTCAACTCAAATGAACTAACATGAACACTTTGTTTATATGGCAAGTTGTGATATCATCTGATTTTTACTTGGCACCAAGATGATTACAAACGCAAACGTGGGCACCAGAATAAAGTGGTGCTATTCAGGTATAAGGAGGCCATCTAAATCAAATGTATGGGTCGTCTAAAAATTAAAATTCAAATGTGACATATATAATTTATCATAAAGAATCAGTGATCCCAGGAGAACAAGTCTGGGTTTCCCATTTGAGAAACAGTCTCCTTATGGAAAGTGTTTAAACTTCTTAGCTTCAGGCGCTTACATTTCCACCTTCTCACACAGTGCATCTTGTATATCCTACGCGCCAGTTCCAGGGAACCATTCTTTGTTTCCTGATTTTCCTACCTCCCTGTCATTATTCGTGCTGGTCCTTCTGCCTGAATGCCACTTTCCTGATCCCTTGTGCTGTTTAATCCCACTCATCCTTCCATTTCCGCTAAGATGCAACCTCCTCCTTGAGATGTTGGACTTGCTTTCTCAGCTTCCCCACAGCACAAGCCACGATGGCCCCCAAATACCTGATTCCCTCTCCCTTCCTGTGCCAACATTCAACTCAGTTAATTGGAACTGGAATGCATTTTAAGATTCTGTGCTTGAACTCTGGGCTGACTGTATAGCTTTTTCTCTCACCGCTGCAGTCTTTTCAAAAAGCCAATGACTTCAAAATTTGGAAGAGATTAGAAAATGGAAACAGCCTCAGTCTAGCGGTTTGTTGATTAGATTGGCCCCAAAGAGAAGAGTACATAAGAGAGAAAACAAAATTTAAACAGATCCTGGTAGTGCTGGCCGCTCTGTGAAAGTACTGCAAGAATGCGTGGTTTCAGCAGTCACTCACAGCTGTTGGAGGTCCAGGGTCCCTTTCACGCTCATCACATTCAATTTTACATTGAAGTTTGGAGCACCCATAACCGCCCCATTGCTCTTCTGAGCCTGCAGTGGGAGAAAGTAAATTCTAATTCCCGAAAGCAGTGGCTCTCAAAGTGTGGTCCAGAGACCAACAGTGTCACCGTCATCCGAGAACTTGTTAGACGTGCAAGTTATCGGCCCCTCCCCAGTGCTACTGAATCAGAGCCTCTGGGGATGGGACCAGCAATCTGTTTTAACACCTCTAAGTGATTCCGGTGCCCATAAAGTCTGAGACCCGCTGCCCTAAAGCATCCATTGCGTGTCGTGAATTCTCTCCTAGGCACCTCCTTAGGAGAGCTGAGAAAATGGTCACCCATATCACCATCTGTGTTCTGGGGTTCAGTTGAGGAACCCCACTGAGAAAGGCTGCCTGCATCCACCTGCTTTGAGAGATTACACTCAGATAAGAATAAAAAGTTTTCTTTATTTGATATCTTCTATAGAGACAGAATTTTATCAGGAATCTAGGAAAGGTGCTTATACCATTTAACTCTGAGCCTCCTGGCAATGGAAGAAGCAGATGTTGAGTTCTGTAAGTCTGTTGTTTGATGCAAAGAAGCATGTCACCTTTACTCAGCCAGAGAACCTTTTTGGCATTGAATATTCAGAAGCTTCTGTTGTATGGATGTGTTACAAGAGACACTGAGTAAGATGGGATCAACGTCCTTAACACTAGCACAGGAGTCTGTCCAGTTTTCTTTAAGTTGTTAGTATTAAAAATCTATTTCTTCCGACTGACTTGGAATAAGACTTTTATCAGTGTCTTACTTAGTCAGCTTGGGCTGCTACAAGAGAATACCTTAGGCTGAGTGGCTTATAACAACAGAAATTTCTTTCTCACCATTCTGGAGGCTGAGAAGTCCAGGATCAAGCTGTTTTGTTGGCTAGTGAGAACGCTTTTTCTGGTTCTAGGCAGCTACCTTCTCGTTCTGTCCTCACGTGGAGGAGGGGCAAGGGAGCTCTCGGGAGTCTCTGATGGGGTGAGAGTGGAGCCCTATGGCCTTATCACCTTGCCAAGGCCCTACCTCCCAGTACAGTCACCTTGGGGGTTAGGTTTCAAGATATGAATCTGGGGGTGTGGGACACAGACATTCAGGTTATAGCACTCAGGCAGTAATCACTCACAGTGGAGTCCATTTCTGAACTTCTTGTAACATGAATGTGGATATTTCTCTGCCAGAATCATACAATATGAGTAATTGTAGTTAACAATATATTTTAATATCATAGAAATGTTTTTCTATTCAATTTTTGAAACTCTGAATCTTTATCTTGGAGTTCCAAAATATCTTACTTTTTAAAAATTGGAATTATGTCAAGTTTGTAGTTTTGTGAGGTGCTCCTGTTACAACTGAGATGTGATAGTAGCTGTGTTAGGTGACTCTGTGGGCAGGGGGGTCTCCCCACTGGGGATCTTCCTGGTAGCTGTTTGCATTTGGGGGAAGGAGATTTGCGGAGAGGAGGCCATGTGCGTGGAGGGAGAGGATGGCTGGGTGGAGGCTCTGAACACAGAGAAGGCTGTGAGTAACTTGCCTTTGGAGATAGGATGATAAGTGCCCCTGCTTTAGGACCAGGTGGCAGAGTGGGCACAGAGAAGGGTGTTCCCCCCCAGTTCTGTGGAACCCGGTATGGACACAAGCCATAAAACTGACATCTGCCAGGCATTGGTCACTTCAGTTGGTGAGGTGCTGGGGGCTGGCTCAGGAGAGTCAACTGTTGAATTTTGGGGAATTATGCAAGCTGGTTGTCAAACAGCCATTATTGAAAATTAGACATAAACTTACAATTACATAAATTACATTAGGAACAAAGGTAATAAAAAAACCCTCAAAACTCATCACTTCCTAGTTGTTTCACTGCATCTAACTATTACCCATGCTCTAGGGGTTATTTATATCTACTGGACCTGGGTGGTTGATGGACTGTGTGATGCTGTGCGCCCTGCCTCTCCTTCCAATTCCGTATTCAGTGATGTTATATTGGCAGTGTGACGTGCCCACAGGGGGAGCGTTTACACCACAGAAATTGGCAAATTGGAAGTTACAAATTAAGGCCTGATTTATTCTTTTACTGACTGTCTAAATGAGGGGTTGGCAACTTTTTCTGTAAAGGGCCAGATAGTAAACGTTTTAGGCTCTGCAGGCCATAGGGTCCCTGGACTGTTTATTTTTACTTTTCAAATTTAGGTCTATGATCCACTTTGAATTAATTACATTTGATGTCTGTATGGGACCTATGTTCATTTTTCCCCCCATATGAATAGCCAATTAATCCAGCACCATTTATTGAAAAGACCCTATTTAACTGCAGTTATGCGTTTGTGAAATCAGGTGACTTCTGTCTGTTTGAGTCTGATTTGGACTCCTTCCTGTTCCACTGATCTATACTTTCATCCATATGCCAATACCCAGCTGTCCTGATTATTGTTAAATTATGTTGTGCTTCCTAAACACCATCTTCAAGGGTATCCTGGGAGTTGCCACCTCTATAGAGTTTGCAAGGCCATTTCCTTGTGCCAGGACACAGAGAACTGGCCCCTAGGGATGGGGACATTGAAACAGGGGAAACAGAAAGGGAGTGGATAAGCCACCTCCAGACACCAAAAGAGCTTATCTAAAGACTTCAAGGTTTTTTGTTTTTTAAAGATGTATAGGTATCTTGGCCGATTAAAAAACATAGAAAAGCATCCTCATTTTAAAATGTCAGAAAATATAGATTTGGAGCAATCTGTAATCTTTTTGTATTCATTCAGTGCTAAGCACTTGGTACACACTCTACCACGTGCCCAATGAATAGAAGAAGGCAGTCATGGATGGAGCAGATGGTGAGCTCAGAGGAGGGAAAAGGTGGGTCTGAAATGCCTAAGGGACTAGGAGTGACCCCAGGAAGGAGCACAGCCCAGGGTTAAGGGGCCCTAGGAGATGGGGCCTTGGCTTTAAGGAGAGCACGACTGGGGAGGTTGCCCCCTAACAGGGCTTTGGCTTTCTTGACCTTTCCTTCCTTCATTTTAATACTCTCTCCCCTAGTATTAATGGTTAGTGCAAAAAATAAAAAGAAGCAGAAACTATCATCCATCACCCATCACCCCCCTACGCAGGATGAACCACTGTTAACACTCAGGTTTTGTTCCTTCCAGGTTTAAGTCTGATGATTATTTTTTTTAAACAATCAGGAGCAAACAGCACGCACAGTTTTATATCCTGCATTTCTTCTTTGGTGTATAAGTAACCCCCAGGGTCTTTCTTCTGTTTCCTCTCGAATCTCAAGCCAGGGAAATTGGGCCGTTAGTGGAGGATTTCCTGAAATCTCTTTGAATGATCACAGGGGTTGGGCTCGGTCTTCCTGAAATTGAGGGTTCTGGTTTTTTCTCCCTCCACTCCTATCAAGCTGCAGGTCTTCATGTCAGGAAGGCTAATGTAAACGCAAGAGACTGAGTTTTCAGTCTGATTTCTAAAAGTGGTGGTTCTTCCTTGTTTTTTTTTTTAAAGTAATAGGGAGTCAATTTAATAACTGGGTGCTAGGCACTGAGATAGGCTTGAGCACCCAGAAACTGTCCCTAAGAAGCTAAGAAGTGGAGTCCAGCAGGAGAGAGAGAGGCAAGTGTCCATGGTGTGCGGTGATTCTATGGAAGGATGGAGAAGGGCTGTGGCTGTGAGCCCAGTGGAAAAGTACCTCGGCCGTGACTCATCACGGATAACGTGCTGCTGGTGCCCCGCCATCACCATCCGGGAGTACTGACAGTGACAGCAGAGGTCATATCAAAAACGGAACCAAGCTGAAGGGAAGAAAGTAAATGAAAATCAAGATGAAAATGTATTACTTCAATGCAATTCCTGGCTCCTGCTGCAAGCGAGCATCTTTAGCTCAGCCAGTGTGTGACTTGTGTCTGCTCTGTGGCTGGCACCGTCTTGCTCAAATGGGCAGGCCAGGTGGCGGCAGCTCCCAGCCTGCTGAAGTTGCAGGGGGGTGGCATGGGGTGAGCCATCCAAGCACAGTTTGGTTGACTAAATAAGGGCTGTGGATTAGAGAAATGGAATTCCCAGTGCCACCGAATTTTGGATCTCTAAGGACATTACCCTGGTTATAGAATAACTGGATGGTTTAAACATGTGTTCACATAGCATCACTACATAGGAACAGCCTGTGGTTCTCAGCCTGGCTGTCCATTGCAGTCCCTGGAGAGCCCTGAAAACTAGACACCAGGGATGTCCAACCACACCCCCTAGAGGTGTTTTTATTTATTATTTATTTATTTATCTTTGCAGTACGCCGGCCTCTCACTGTTGTGGCCTCTCCCGTTGCGGAGCAACAGGCTCCGGACGCGCAGGCTCAGCGGCCATGGCTCACGGGCCCAGCCGCTCCGCGGCATGTGGGATCTTCCCAGACCGGGGCACGAACCCGTGTCCCCTGTATCGGCAGGTGGACTCTCAACCACTGCACCACCAGGGAAGCCCTAGAGGGGTTTTTAAAAACAGTTTTATTGAGTAATAATTCAAATAGCATACCATTCACCACAGAAAAGTGGAGAGTTCAGTGGGTTTTAGTATATTCACAGACATGTGCAACTATCACCACAGTCAATTTTTAAATATCTTCAAAATGAAGCCCTGCAAGCTTTAGCCATTACCTGTCTATCCCCCCATCCTCCCCACAGCCCTAAGCAACAAGGAATCTGCTTTCTGTCTCTGTAGATTTCCCTGTTCTAGACCTTTCATATGAATGGAAGCATACATATTGTGACTGGCTTCCTTCACTTAGGGCAATCCATCATCAGGTAAAATCCCAAGAAAGATCTTGTGAATCTTTCACAAGGATAATCCATGTTGTAGCATGTATCAGTACTGCATTCTTTTAATGGCTGAATAATATTCTGTTACATGGACATGGCACATCAATTGGACATTTGGGTTATTTCCATCTTTTGGCTATTATGAATAAAGCTGCTTTGAACATTCATGTACAAGTTTCTGTGTGGATATATGCTTTTGTTTCTCTTGGGTATATACCTAGGAGTGGAACTGCTGGTAACTCTGTTTAATTATTTGAGCAACAGCCAGACTCTTTTTCAAAGCGGCTGCACCAACTTCCATTCCCACCAGCGGTGTATGAGGGTTCCCATCTCTCCACATCCTTGACTTCTCTTGGTCTCACCTGGCTTTTTTTTTTTTTTTTGCGGTACACGGGCCTCTCACTGTTGTGGCCTCTCCTGTTGCGGAGCACAGGCTCCGGACGCGCAGGCTCAGCGGCCATGGCTCACGGGCCTAGCCGCTCCGCGGCATGCGGGATCTTCCCGGACCGGGGCACGACCCCGTGTCCCCTGCATCGGCAGGCGGACTCTCAACCACTGCGCCACCAGGGAAGCCCTCACCTGGCTTTTTGATTCTAGTCACCGTACTGAATGTGAAGTGGCATCTCATTATGTTGTTGATTTGTTGATGACTAACAACGTTGAGAATTTTTCACGGGCTTGCTGGTGCTTATTGTTTCCCCTTAAAAAAATTTTTTTTTTGGAAATAATTTTAGGTTTAGAGAAAAATTGCAAAAATAGGACCAAACTCTTATTGACCCTTAGCCCAGATTCCCCAAGTGTTAACCACATGTGCTTAATCACTGTCTGTCTCTGAAACATTTAAGACTAAGTTGCAGACATGAAGGTTCTTTACTTCTAAATATTTCAGTGTGTATTTTCTTAAAACAAAACAAAACAAAAACGAAAAACAACTTTCCCTTTTGCAACCACAGTAAAATGATCAAAATCAGCACAGACTCAATACTATCGGTTACTGAATTTATCCAACTTTTGCCAAATTCCTGGGTACCAGCATTTTTCTTTTTAAAGCTCCCCAGGTGATTCTATTGGGCAACAGGGATCTCTGTCACCTCCTGTCGCCGAGGAGGACCATTAAAGCCAGGGAGGAGAATGTCCTCCCTCAGGTCATTAATGATTTAGGAAGGAGTTTTCAGGGTACCCATCCTCTGGGGCAACTTTGTGTACTTGGGAAAAGACCCCTCTCCCAGAGCTGACCCAGGTGGGCAGCCGGCTGGCGAGCAGACAGCGTTACACCCCCTGCACCTAGCACGCGGCGCATTCTCCATCCAGGACTGGCTGTAGCCACGGCGGAGGGGGTGGGGGTGGAGGGAGGCCGACCTCCTGAGGGCCTGGGAGGGACAGCCAGCCTGTTCTGCTCAGTTGGATGTGTACCCTTCATTTCCGCCCTTGGCGAGTCTGCGCCTGACATCTGAGAGGGGACGAAAGAGAGTGACTGCAGGCGGAGCGGCAGACTCTTTCTTTGCGGCACAACATGAGCCCAGCTGCTAAAATCCTAGCTGAACTCTGGTTACCATCCGCTCTTCTCTCCTGCCAGAACCCTCCCACAGGCCCGCTTCCACCCCGGTCCTCGTGGTCTTTCTAACACACAAATCTGACCACATCCCATTCCTGATTAAAACCCCATCCCTAGATGAAGCCTGAGTTCCTCCATCCTCAATAAATGGGAGCAGTGGCCGTCTGTGCTCTGCTCTTCCCTGCCTTTGTTTAAGGTCTACAAAACAGAAACTCCCCGGGTGTGGAGCTCAGCTATCTGAGTCTTTAGCAGCCGTCCAGGAGCTTCTGATGCACGCTCAGGTTTGAGACCCCCCCCCTGGCCTAGTAGCTATGGTCACAGGGAGGTCCAGGCAGGACCAGCCCTTCTCTGGTTCAAGT
Source organism: Lipotes vexillifer (assembly GCF_000442215.2). Lineage (NCBI taxonomy): Eukaryota > Metazoa > Chordata > Mammalia > Artiodactyla > Lipotidae > Lipotes > Lipotes vexillifer. Next base: position 135,996 of record NW_006797481.1, on the reverse strand, counting down.
TATTCAAAGCACACGTTCTTTACAGCTGATGAATCAAGAATATTGACAAATATTTCCAATGAACCTATTCTGTGCCAGACAAAGGAAACAGGAAGATGGCCTGGGTGGGAGAATGTGACTGGGTGACGGGAATCCCAAAGCCCGTGGAAGGCCATCTGGGCGGCCCCTTGAGCTGGTGGCAGCCTTGTCTTGGGGGCTTATACTGAGGGGAACAGAGACCTCAGCTGTCAGCGACTTCTGGTCCAGGTTTTTAGAGTAGACATGGAGAAAGCTGCATAATTCTTTTATATTCTCACAGCTTTACACATCTCATGGTTCCCATTGATTTAAGGGTTAAAAAAAAAAACTAAAAGAAAAAAACACTTGGCGGTATATGTAAGAAAACAATTCAAGTTTGTAGGAGAAGAATCTGGGCCTTCTTGGTCAAGTTGGTTTAAACTTTGATTTCCAAGCACCTTAGAGATCCTATTGGTAAATAAACTTAGTGAATGCTTTTTAACGCTTGTGGAACTTTGGCACTTTGAGGATATTTTAGTGTCTATATAACTAGATGGTGAGACAACTCAAAGGTTGAAGCACCCCCTCCCTTTTAAAAAGTGTTTTTACGAGTACCTTTAAAATTCTGGCTCATAATTTCCTTGAGTCAAAGTTGAACAATCTTTCCTAAAAGACAGCATGTTCTGTATGTGAACTTTTCCCCATATAGGTGAAGGGGTCACATATGGTTCACATATGGGTGAAAGGGGTCAAAATGTACAAACTTCCAGCTATAAGATAAATAAGTCCTGGGGATGTAATGTACAGCATGGTGTCTACAGTTAATAGTATTGTATTACATATTTGAAAGTTGCTAAGAGAATAAATCTTAAAAGTTCTTATCACAGGAAAAAATTTTTGTAACTATCCATGAGGATGGACAGATGTTAACTGGACTTACTGTGGCCATCAGTTCATAACATATACAAATACCGAATCATTATGTTGTACACCTGAAACTAATATAACGTTATATGTCAATAACACCTCAGTAAAACTGCATGCATCCAAACCAATACCTGTTTGCACTAATACATGCAAATAAACAGATACACGATGAACCATCAGAATGATTGAGAGTGGGATGGAGGTGGAGAGATGGATATGTGAATAAAAAGAGAATAAATAAATACATAAAACAAGAGAGGGGCCTTGAATGGAAAAATATAAAAAGTATGATTTACTCAATCCTGTGCACCTGAGGTCCAAAATAAATATATCAATAAAAATATGAAATATCCTTAAAAAGACTACACATTCTAAAAAAACCTCTTAAATGTTCAAAGATATTTTCTTAAAAAAAACAAACAAAAAACCCTTTTTTGAAGGCAGGTGTTTTTCTGTTTTTTTGTTTTTTTCCAGTAAGTGCTTTTTCCAACTGATTTTTGAATGATATGTTCCAGGGTTCATTTTGTGACTAACCCAAGGGGGTAGCAGGATGCTACCTTCTCTACCTAAAGATGACATCATCAAACCACCACCAACAGGGTTTGCATTTCGGTTTGTTTTCTGTGACGTGGTGCTGGTTTGTGTTGACTCATCCAAACTCCTTAGTAAGGCACATGAACTTCCACAGTCTTGCCCCAAGCTCCCTTCCCATGCTTATTTCCTACCTGTCTAGACAAAACGGGCTCCTTGTTGGTCTTTTTTTTTTTTTTTTTTGCGGTACACTGGCCTCTCACTGTTGTGGCCTCTCCCGTTGCAGAGCACAGGCTCCGGATGCACAGGCTCAGCGGCCATGGCCCACGGGCCCAGCCGCTCCGCGGCATGTGGGATCTTCCCGGACCGGGGCACGAACCCGTGTCCCCTGCATCGGCAGGTGGACCCTCAACCACTGCGCCACCAGGGAAGCCCCTCGTTGCTCTTTAAACAGCCTTGTCTTGGTTCTGTGCCTTTAGACATGCTTCTTGTGCCTACTTTCAAATGTCACTTCCTCCATGAAGCATTTTCCAATGTGGCCAGGAGAGTTAATCACACACAGCTGGGAGGAGACAGAGTGACCTGGGTACCAAATCTCACCTCTAACACTCACGACCTCGATAAGTTACTGGATTTTTCCAAGTCTCAGTTTCCTTATTTCAAAAGCAAGGTTGGGATAATAATACCTACATTACAGAGTTGTTGTCAAGCTTATATATTTAAACTGCTGGGAATCTGCTGATGCTCAATAAATGCTTGTTCCCTTCCTCTCCTCAAAAAGAAAAAAAAAGAAAAAACGCAAACAATCTTGCCTAAAAGGCGGCATGCTCTACATGTGACCTTGTTCAGCTTTTCATGCAGCACCTGAATAACAGAAAATCGACAAGCTGTCGTTCATTACAATTTGGTACCTGCCTGTGGGTCTATTTGAAATTGTGTCTGTCTGATATTTGGTCACTGAGAGTGGAAAAAACTGGTCACGCACCTTGCACTTTTAGTTTTCTAAAGCAAATATGCTGGAACGAGCTAATTAGTGCAAACGTGGACCGTTGGTCTTCTGCAGTTGATTTAGGTGACAGATTAGTCTAAATTAATGAAAGGTCTGAATTAGAGATCTTGAGGGCTTGAAAGGGCACAGAGCAATAGCCAGGTCTGGGATTGTTTTCTACAGGGGGGGGGGGTCCTTCTTTAATTAATAGCCGTGAATGTTTTGTGACTTGATATTAGAAATCCTAATATTCCTAAAGTGCTTCAGAAGTTCTCCGGAATATTTTAGATATCCATACCGTTTGCACTATTTCTGAAGGAGGGGTTTGCACTGAAGAGGTCATTGCTGAAATGAATTAACTATTACAAAGCTAATGGAACCTCTTTGCTACCTATCCTATTGGGTTATGCTAACTGCATCTTCAATGTAATTCAAAGTTCTCCTTCACCTAAAATCGAATAATGTATCTATAGTTTTAAATGTCTGTTACTGAATCCACTTTTTTTTTTTTTTTCAGTCTACCATCCATACTACAGCAGGGTGATTTTGCCAAAACACAGCTCCTTAAAAGCCTAGTGGAACTTATCAGCATCAGTGTAAGCCCAACTTTCTTAGGTGGACAGCTGGAGCCCTTCTCAACCTGGCCCCCTACTCCAGCTGCCTCTCCTGCCCACAGGGACCCCTTTCCTGCCCGTAGCCACACTAGAATTTTCCCAACTAGGCGCACTCGTAATATCACGCCCCCTCCCACCCCCGTGGACGACGTGCTTCCTGCTGTTCCCCGTCCCTCAAGATGGAGCTCTGTTAGCACCTTTGTAATGCCCCAATTTTCCCCTTACGGAAGTCCTTCAACCCCCCTGCATTTGTTTTCTTGTCCCTCTCTCTCCTGAGTAACAGGCACTAGTTTCCTGCGCCTCACGGAGTGCGTTCACGTGGCTGTTTACACTTAAATGTATTAAAATGAAAGATGAATAAAATTCAGTTCCTCACTGGCACTTGCCGCATTTCAAAAGCTCAGCAGCCGTTTTTAGTTGGTGGTGACCGACTGGGGCAGCACAAGTAGAGAGAGCCTTTCTATCACGGCAGGAAATTCTAGACTTTGAGCTCCTGCGGGGCAGGGGCTCCATCATTCAACACCACATCTCCGGTGGGCAGCAGAATGGCCACCACATGGCAGATGCTCAGGAAGTTTCTCCTGAACCAAACCAAACAGATCGGACGTGAGACTCTCTTCAGAGAAGTAGGACCAGGGTGTGCCTGTTGTCACAGGAGGTCACCACCTTCTGACGGTGGGGTGGCAGGAGGTGATGGGAGCGTGCCTGGCACTCAGAGGGAAGGGAGCCCAAACCAGCTCAGAGGTGGCATGTGCCAGCCAGGGTTCTGTTACCACGGAGAGAGTGAGAGTGGGCGCTATGGCGGAACTCAGGATACCTGCTGCCCTGGGACCAGAGGGCAGCCTGGTTTGAGGGCATTTTGGGGGAGAGCACGGGGCATGAAGTCTGGACTTCATGTGACTGTGATTGAGAGACCGGGAAATTAGGGGGTAGGGGGCTGACAAGACTTTAGGAAGAGTCAAAAGTACTACCACTGCTCCCTAGCTTCTGGTCCTGCGGATGAGGAAAGGCAATAGGGCTCTCACCACTCTGGGTCCTTCATGAACTTGGGAGACCCCATGGGAGATCTTTCTCCTTCTGAGAAGCACAGCCATGGTTCCACTTCAGAAGCCGCATTTCCAAACCCAGGCTTTGGCAGCCATGGTGTTTCATTGTTCATTCTTCACGAATAGACTTGACTTTGTTCAAAATGAAAGCTTACATGCTGCAGATCTGGCCTGCAGAGGGGATGGCAGGGAACTCGCCTGTGTGGCTTCAGAACTGCCCCCTTTTCTCTGGAAAAATCCTCTCTAGGAATCTGTGCCAAGACCTGGTGAGTGAGAAATGACTTTTCATGATGTATTCAAAAAATGCATCTTTCAAGAAACTGTCTTTATAAGTGGCAGCCCAGGAGGAAGAAATAAAATAGAGAAAGAGTAACCCTTTCAGTTCAAAAGCATTATTTCTAGATATGGAGATGCTGGGACAGAGGGATGGTCAATGCTGGGCGCCTGAGGCCAGGTTTCACCTGATTTATTCTGTGTTCTTCCACACATGCCCTCTCGTGGACACACATGGCACACGCACAACACCCTCCCACGTGGACGGTTCAGGGCCCCCATAATCCTTTCAGTGGGACTTTAATTTTCTAACTCAGAGTCCGTGGACTTGTTGGGGCCCCTGGACCAAGCTGTCCCCTTGGCGATCCGCGTTATCCTCAGAGCAGGGGGCTGATCGTGATGCGATCATGGTCTTTCTAAAACCTTGGGCATTTCCAATTCTGCTTCTCAGGTTCTACTCCGTCTTCCATTCCTCCCTCAGTTGACTCCTCCTGAGGTAACCACCAGCACGGCTTCCAACAGCAGGGAGGTGCATTCTTCGTCCCCCAGTAGTACAGCCCTGTGGCCTATGTGACTTGCATTTCTGATCACCACAGTCGCAAACACCTCTTCTAGGTTGTGAACCATCACAGGAGTGGTTCCATTGCCAAAAACGCTCTTAGGTTAGTTACCCCAGGGAGACCTGTTGTCACGGCCATTTTCCTGGTGAAGGTCCCTGAGGTCCTTAAGCAACTTACAGAAAGCACAGAATGAAGAGCTAGAAGTGGGATTTTGAATCCAAGCCCATCAGATGACATGGCTCCTGCCTGCTTCACTGGGTCACACTAACTCACACGGGGGGGGGGGGGGGGG
>NW_006797481.1:128312-130337 GCF_000442215.2 Lipotes vexillifer | reverse complement strand
GGGGGGGGGGGGGGAGGAAGGGCGCTTCGGGTAGAGAGGAGAGCACGAGCAAAGGCAGAGAAACACTTCAACAGGAAGGTGTGTTCCAGAAAATGCAAGTTATTCAGCTCTCGGGGAGCAAAGTGTGTGTGGTAGGGGGATGGAGTGGAGAACGGGGTGCGAGTGTGATGGGGACCCAGTGGGACCCTCAGGGACTTATTCTCTGACAAGAAGGGAGCTCGGATAAGTTGTGGTCCTGTTTTGTTTTGACTCATCTAGTTCACTCTGCAGTCCGGTCACTTGGCTGGAGGGTGGAGGATGGGAACTTGCAGGCACAGACCGTTTAGAAGGTGCTCTGGCTCCATCACTCTTAACTTGTGGGAGTCACTTACCCTTTCTGGCCTTCAGTTTTCTCATCTGTAAAATACAAGTATTGGATGAAGAGGAATTTTCACCAGTTTATCCACCACCGCAGGCCCTGTTTATCTCATCTGCTCCCTGGCCTGCAGTGGGGACAGTCTTTTTATTTCCTGATGGACTTTGCTAATTATTCCTCTCCTGCACCCCACCCAACCTCTTTTTGGGTAATCACAGCCAGTCAGGCACTCGGGGCAGAGGTATCACCCTGCTTTGGTATCCAGGGCTGAGTGAATTCTGAGTGAAGGCCTCCCTTCCCACAAGAAGGAGGTTCTGGTTTTAGGAAATACTGCCATGGGGTCTAGGGACACAGGTCGGGGACCAAGACATCTTTGTCATGCCCCGGGTTCCTGGACCTCCTGCTTCCGGGCTCTTGGTCCCAGGGAGCCCTCTGGACCCTGGATGCTAACATGCCTCACATTTGGGAGGTGCTTTGAGCGGAGGTTACACATATTTGGATTTTACGTTTAAACTATTTTTGTTGGAAAAGTACCGCGTGCCCAAGGGAACAACCCAAACAGAAGAATAGTGAAAAGTTGCTAAGCCCCCCTAAGGCTGGTCATCCCAGGCCCGTGCCCACCCACCCTTGGGAGCCTCTGCCCGGCTGGCCGGGCTCAGGGCTGCGTGAGCCCGCCTCTTACAGGGTCCTCCGGCTCAAGCTCTGCCCACCTGCCAACCTGGCACCGCCAGGGCACAGGGACCCACCACAGGGTCGTCCCTGCTCCTGACGACACCTAGACTGGCGTCTGTCCCAAATGACTCACTGAAGACTCTCAAGTGGGAGATCAAAGGCGAGCTCTTTTATTTTTATTTATTTATTTATTTTTGTGTGTGTGGTACGCGGGCCTCTCACTGCTGTGGCCTCTCCCGTTGCGGAGCACAGGCTCCGGACGCGCAGGCTCAGCGGCCATGGCTCACGGGCCCAGCCGCTCCGCGGCATGTGGGATCCTCCCGGACCGGGGCACGAACCCGTGTCCCCAGCATCGGCAGGCGGACTCTCAACCACTGCGCCACCAGGGAAGCCCGAGCTCTTTAATAACAACGTTTTGAGAGAATCATGCATGTGGTGAAAAATTCAAACAGTACGACGCCCCTCTCCCCCCCAAGACTCCCCCCACCCCGCGCGTTAGCAGCTTCTCGCTTCTCCTTCAGGAGCTATTCTGTGCATGTACAAGCACGCATCCTGCCCATAACAACTTTTGAAAAGAATCTGACTCGAACGATTATATTCTAATTACTTATGCTCTTTGCTTTTTTCACTTAACCGTGGATCTGGGCGCTGGCTTTCTGCCAGCCCCGCGGGCCCCGCCTTCTTCGTAGGGCTGGACAGGGTCCACGGTCCCGGCCGCGCGTGCCGAGCACGGGGGTCGGTTCCAGAGAGGTGCTCGTCCTCCTCCTCTAGAGCGCGTGACCGGGGCCGGCGGTGCCACCGCCCGGGGTCTGGGGAACGGCCCCTCCCGCGGCCGGGGCGGGTCCCCAACTCTGCAATTTGCGGGAACTTTCCCGGGCGCTCGCCCGCCGGGCCACCGCAGGTTCCGCTGTGCAGAGCCTCTTTTTAGTTTTAAGGTCGCGAATCGCGGCGAAGGAAGCCGCGAGAGGCGGATACGTGGGAAGCGGAGACCGGGAATC
>NW_006797481.1:127018-128277 GCF_000442215.2 Lipotes vexillifer | reverse complement strand
ATAATGTACCCCAGTCGACTCAACCCCCGCCGCGGGCGGTCCCCGGTCCAGCAGCCCGCCCGCCCTCCCGCCATCCGGCCGGCCCCCCTCCCGGGCGCAGTGCCCGTCCCCAAGGCAGCTCGTCACCGCCGCGAGGCCAATGGGCTGGGCCGCGCGGCCGCGCGCGCTCGCGCCCGCTGTCCCCGAGTCCCTCCCGCTCTCTCCCCGGCGCCGCACTCCTGCCCTCGCCCAACCCGCCGACGCCGTCGGAGCCGCCATGCAGCCCCCGCGCGCCCCGTTCCTCCCGCCGCTGCTGCTGCTGCTGCTGCTGCTCGCGGCGCCAGGCGCAGCCGGGTGTCCCGAGCGCTGCGAGCCCGCGCGCTGCGCTCCGCCGCCTGGAGACTGCGAGGGCGGCCGCGTCCGGGACGCGTGCGGCTGCTGCGAGGTGTGCGGTGCGCCCGAGGGGGCCGAGTGCGGCCTGCAGGAGGGCCCGTGCGGCGAAGGGCTGCAGTGCGTGGTGCCCTTCGGCGTGCCCGCCTCGGCCACGGTGCGGCGGCGCGCTCAGGCCGGCCTCTGCGTGTGCACCAGCAGCGAGCCAGTGTGCGGCAGCGACGCCACTACCTACGCCAACCTGTGCCGGCTGCGCGCCGCCAGCCGCCGCTCTGAGAGGCTGCACCGGCCGCCGGTCATCGTCCTGCAGCGCGGCGCCTGCGGCCAAGGTACCTGCGCTCCGGGGAGCTCCCCGCTCTCCGCCTCCCGGCCCCAACCTGCCCCCGCGGGACGGACGGGCCGGCAGAGGGGCAGCGAAGCTTGGCGGCGTATTCCGGGCGCCCACTGGCCGGGAGAGGCGGGCACCCGCCCCCGCGGTGGCAGCGTTGCGCGGGCTCCGTCGGAACCGAGCTTTGCGCCTAGCCCAGGGTCTGTTCCGCGCGCGGCGGGTCCTGGACGTGCTCCGTCCAGAAGTCCGGAGCCAGGGTGATGGGGCATCCCGCCCGCGGGGAACCACACCGCGCCAGGGCCTGGGGGACAAACAAGACACAATGTGGGCATAAAGAGAGTTGAGAAGTTCGGGGCTGAAAAAAGTGCCGTGTGCTGCGTGAGTCTGAGGCTTTGGGACCACCGGGTCTAATTTCTGTAGCTTTCCCTTCTTTCTCTGCATCTGCCCGCCCCCCACCCCCGCGCTTTAAAATTAACCATGCATTCATTTTTATTTCGGATACTGTCGTTGAAAACATTGCCTTTTTATTTGAAAGGGACGGTGTTGCCTGTCAGGCTCCCCA
>NW_006797481.1:126516-127002 GCF_000442215.2 Lipotes vexillifer | reverse complement strand
CCCCCCCCCCTCGCCGCCCTGGCCAGGCACCAGTTTAGGCGGTGCAGCAGCGTTGCTGCCGCCTTGCTTCCCGTGTTTTGAGCCAACCCTACAAAAGTGAAAGTGGTTCTTTTTGAACAAGCTGAATGTAGTTTTGGATCACAAAAAATGCAGACGCAGGGGTGAGGGGAGAGGGTTAGGGATGAGGGAGAAGGGTACCCTCTCCCTCCTTAAGCATCTTTTCTCTATCAGCAAGACCCATCCTGGCAGGGGAGGTGATGGTGATGGGGCAAAGGGTGGAGCAATCGTCTAACTCTCTCGCGGGACCTTCCAGAGGGATGCTTCTCGTCTCCAGTCAGAGAGACCATGTGGAAAAACAATACGGAGTTCAGCTACGGCCAATCCAGCGGTGTGGGGATGGGCCAGCCCTGCTTGGCAGTGCACTTGGTTGCAGCCACACGGTGCCTCTTCACCGCGGGCAGCGCGTGGAAAGGGGAAGAGGGGAGC
>NW_006797481.1:114193-126125 GCF_000442215.2 Lipotes vexillifer | reverse complement strand
AAGAGGGGAGCCCAGCGCAAGGGGCTGCTCTAGGTTTTCTTTGTAGGAAAACGGTCCAGCATTAGGGCCTGGCACAGGTTGGCCGACACAGAGAGGAAGGTGCCAGGGCAGTGTAGCTGAAACGGAGATTGTGTATTCCGCCAGCACGGGAGCAGGGAGCCAGCCTCCGCGCTCAGGAAACAGCCTAATTAGAGGGTGGAGGAGAGATATTCCAGAGAGAAGTGAACCTTCAGAGTCTGAGGTATGGGCATGACAACGCGTGCATATTGAGTGCCCACTCTGTGCCCCAGTCCGTGTGCCTGGTGTGTTACACGTGTGACTGCACTCGGCCTTCACAGCCTTGAGAGGAGGGAGCCTTTGCTGTCATTCCCATTTTACAGGTGGGGGAACTGAGGTTGAACTACTTGCCCAAGGCCACTCAGCTGGAATTTGAACCCGGACAACCTTACTCAGAAGCAACCCAGTGTTTAACCCCAAGCCTGGGGAAGGGAGGTCAGGCTGGGTAAAGGAAGTTTGGGGAGGGCCCGAAGTGCATCCCACGTGGAGTACGGGGGTCAGGCTGAGCCAGGTATTGCTTGGTGAATAGATTGGTGTGGCTGAGGATGCTTGGGGTGGGGGGCATCAGGGGTGACCCAGGCTGGTGGTGCAGAGCCCCAGGGCCAAAGTGTTCTCAGATGCTCTTGAGCCAGGGCAGCTCAAAACAAACAAACAAAAAACAAACAATAACCAAAAAAACCTGGGTAGGACAAAGCTAGCAGTAGAATGCCAAACACGCCAGGGCACGGAGTTCGGGCTAGTGCAATCAATAGTTTGGGTGTGAAGTGATGACTATAAAAAAAGCACATTGTGTGTTTTTGTCAAAAACAAGCCAGCTGTTACTGTTTGTAGTCTCGCTGCACGGGGTCCTGAGTAACTGGCAGTATTCAAGCACCGAATTTATTGCCAGTGAGGTGGAGTCACTGAGTAAGTTTCAGGTCATTCATAGTCACCGTGTGTGTGGAGGGAAACAGGTCCTCTCCCACTGGCTGTCAGGCCCGCAGCGGGCTCCCAGGAGAACCAGCGAGGGGACAGCCACGGAAGGATGAGCGTGGTGGCCCAGAAAGGAGGGAGAGACAGAGGGTGCAGAGCTGTTCTCCTCTGTCCTTCTTTCTTTCTGCAAATATTTACTGAGCTCTACGGTGCATCCGGCACTGTTTGTGTGTGTGTGTGTGTGTGTGTGTGTGTGTGTGTGTGTGTCTGCCTGGCACATAGGAGGCACCTGGCAGATGCGTGGGGGGATGTTGAATGAATAAATGAACGAAGGAAGAAACCAGAGGTGCTGGAGATACACGGCCACCCAGGTTTTCCTCAACGGAAGGTTTCACTTTTGCCGCCCTTCTCCCCCCATCTAGCATTCCACCCTTGACTTCCTGGAGGTACCTCTGAGGACAGGAGCCTGGGAGCCAAGACTTCATTCAGTCGAAGGCCTGCCCACAAGCAGGTCACCTGACATCATTGTTAAATGCTGTGCATTGGCCGCCTGCTCCAGCTGTGAGGCTTGGCAGGAGCACTTTTAGCTGGAGTGCCCATGCGAGGCCTTTTGGAGGAGGCGCTGTCGAACGGGAGGCCTGGAGTTGGAGCGAGTGTGTGAGGATGAGGGGAAGGATCGGCTCCCTGATTCACGAGATCGCGAAGAGGGTTTGTCTGGAGCGGAGAGCGAGGGCAAGGGAGGTAGGACAGGCTGGCGAGCAGCATTTGGGAGCCACGGTGGATCTTTGGATGGCGGAATGTGCTGCCACCATTCGAAAGAAAGCACTTTTATTTGTAAGCTGTTTCACAAAGACTTCAGAGAGGGTCTCTAATCATGGTTCTGGAAATGAAGGCAAATCATCTATTTCAGAAATCAATGCTGCTGTCAGGGTTTGGATGGGAAAGTGTCCAGTTATACCAGAGATCAAAAGAGCTGTCGTCTTCCACCAGGGGCAGTTTGGATTAGCTTCAAGCAAAAACTCTATACTGGTCAGGGGATTACAAAAAAAGAAAGGAATTGCAATTACTAATAGTCTGATAATAAGGGCTAACATATACTTTGTGCCAGGCCTGTGTTAACCCATTTGATCCTCCTAGCAGCCCTATAAGGGGCGTGCTGTAATCCTCCCCGGGTTACAGCTGGGAGACAGGGTTACAGCTGGGAGACAGAGTCACAGGAGAGTACCTTGCCCAGGACTTGAACCTGTGCATCTGGTCCACAGCCCATTCATAAGCACTCTGTGCTGTTGACAGAGAAACCGAGATTATAAGCCAACCCCAGCTAAGCCGAAGCTAATAGCTGGAATAAACAGAGCTCCAGATGGCCATGGCCTTGAGATGAAACAGAAACAAAGGACACGTCACAGTTCTCGCTCCGCAGGCACAGGAGTCTGAGGACTTGGTTGCCCCCAGTTGCCATCAAGGCAGCCCTTGCTGAAAAAAAAAAGCCAAGAAACAGAAGCAGCTATAGCAGAGATGCATCCAAACCAGAGCCCCAGGCCCCAAACTGCTCTTGGGCAGAGAAAGGCTCCTCCGGATTCCCAGACACTGCAAAAAACTAGCCAGGATGTGTAGCAGATTTCTGCCAAAAAAAGGACAGGAAGCCAGAAAAGAGGCCTGAAAAAGACTCCTCAAGCATCAGAAGCCTAGTCCTTTTCTCCTCCTAGTACACTCTCCAGGAAAGCTACCCGCCCCACCCAAAAAAATCCCAGCAGCCCTGAGCCCAGAGGTCTCCAAGCCCAGGAACTCCTCGTCCTGGTCTCACCCCAGGCCTGACGAGGGAGGGCTTCTGAAGGTGCAGGCCGGCCATGCTTTCCTGGCCAAGAACCACCACTGGCTTAGATGCCTTTTGAATAGTTTATAAGGCTTTGCTCACTCTGGTTGGTTATCTTCTTTTGTTCTCAGTTGGTTTTGCTAAAGAGTTAAAATATTAAGATTTCATAAAATTAGTAAAAGCCAAGTGTATAGAAGCCAAGCGTCTGAGTAACTTCGTTCCATCCAGAGGAGCTGTAAATAGATTGCATTAGCACTTAAAATAACCGCATTCAGTAAGTGATTATGGGGGGACCATGAGCTAACTGTGGTCAGACATCCGACAGCCTCGGGACTGCAGGGCTGGATCCTGAGTCCATTTGGAGTTGTGTGATCCTGGACGCCGTTCTGTGCCTTGGATTGAGAAATCAGACTTTCCATGAGCTTATATTTCAAGTGAATAAATAGTGATGGTAAGGCTTAATTTGAAGAAATCAAGCTTGGCAGTGGGTGAGGGTTCCTTGGAAGGCCAGCTGGGGTGGAGGGACTGACAGGCTGAGACTGCCTCTGACCCTGCCCAGGCTGTTACCTGACCAGGTGACCGGCCCCTGAACCTTCAGAGCCTCAACAGTGAGGGGATTGGACCAGGTGATCTCTGAGGGCTCTTCCAGCTGGAATGGTGTGTGATTCTTGTAAGAAAACTAGTCTCTGAAGAATTGTGGTAACCTCATCCTTGTTTTAAAGCTTGGGCGGGCTTCTTTAAGAGTTATTTCTTTTTCTTAAGTTATTGATGGTTAAAGCCAGGGTTTGAGTTGAATGCCTGTGGCCCACTTGGGTCTGCAGCTTTGTGCTGTCTGCTGCAAGTCCCCAGATGACCACTGTGGTGACATGCCCAGCCCCAGGAGGTGAGCGCCATTGAACCTGGTGGCGCTTGCTCTTTCCCAGGGGCTCCGAGGCTGGGCTGCATGTGTCTTCTGGAGTGAGATCCCTCCTGAGCCCTTTCTCCTTCCTTCCCCATCTTCTCTGCCATTAACAAAAAGAGAGAAAATTAATGTCAGCAGAGAAAATGAGAAGTGTAGCCATCCCAAATGGCTCCCATTGAAGAGGCATGTCTGTTGCCGCTGGAAGGGCAGAGTTCAGCTTCTGGAATTAGTGACATGAGTTCTATTTCTAAGTTCATTCAGAGCATTTATTGAACACCTTCTGTGTACTTAGAAGGTCCAGATAGAAGGAATCAGAGGTGAGAAAGGCGGGTAGCCCATGATCTCAAGAAGTTCGTAGTAGGTCACATCACACCCGGCTTAAGGAGTCAGATCACCACTTTGTAAAGGGATGACTTCTCGTATGTGACTTAAACTCTCTAAGTTTCAGTTTCCTCATCAGTAAAATCATTATAAAAATAATGGTGCATACATACCTATGTCATAGGATTGTTGAAAGATGGAAACACCTCATTATATGAACTTAGTGCTTAGAACTGTGCCCAGTGCATTACTAGAACTGGATCAGTGTTAGCTGTAATAATAATTAGCGTCATCATCGTCATCATCATCATCGTCAAGGAGTCCGCTCAGTAGAGGAAATGCTGTAATGACGTCTCCCTGGGGATAAGGTGCGTGAGTGGCTTAAAGAAGGCGTCACAGAGAAGGAGGGTGATGCGGGACCTGTGTCCTGGAGGCTGACTTGGTGTTTGCCAACAAATATGTTAGAAAAGCTTCTCTGGGCAGAGAGACTCAGACACCACGTTGCCTGTCCTCACCCTCTGAAACCCCCAGGCGTTGTCTGTACCATCTGAGAAGTGTGTGACTTCTCTTGAATGAAGAGCTGCATGCCTGGAATGCCTGGGGTTTTACAAATGTCATCTCATTAACCCTCCTTAGAGTATGTGACACGCAGGAGAGAGCAGTGTATAGCAGCCCCAAGACCTTCCTGAATGATGCTTTCTTTGTTTCCATGCTTTGGGAATTCCTCACAAGGAAAGATTTGTCACATCTTAAGGGAAAAAAAAAGTTTGGGAGCCCACAGATACCCTAGTATTTTCGATTCCTAGGACAAATTGTCAAGTCAGTGTGTTCTGTAAAAGCAGTCCTCCACAGCGTCATGTGACAGCAGCTGGTCCCTCACCAGGAGATAATCATGCTTCCTCGGGCACATGGTGGTTTCAGAGGACGTATTGTTGTGGCTGGAATTTTCGATAATTTTCAAATTTGAATAAGCCCTGTCTTAATGAGTCAGAGCCTTGTGCAATATTTTCAAACCTCAGGAAACATCTTTTTCATTAGTTGTGCAATCAGATCTCAAGGAGAAGACGGTAGGCCTGTCTGCCTGATAAACTGTTTTATTTTATTTTATTTTATTATTTTTTTCTGAGAGTTTGGTGAGATTTGTGGTAGACTTCCCTTTCACATAGTCTCGGGCGAGATTTTACTAGATCATCCAACAGTTGAGTCATCTCACATCCCAGGACTAGGAGAGCTGTCTCTTTGGTGCCAGTATTCCAAGCGGCATCCCTGCTTGGTGGGGATGGATGGACACAGAGGGTTCTGCCAGTTGGGGCTGTCCAGGCCGATGGCTGCCAACTGGATACAGAGGAGGGAAGGCTCAATGTTCAGCAGTCACGTCTGCTTTTCTCTGGCAGAGAGTGAGCTAGCCTGGGGGCGGGGGGACAGGGACAGTGTTCTCCAGGACAGCCAGGTGGTAGGAAACATCAGTGGGCAGAACAGTGACCAGAAGAGCTACCACCACTGGGTGCTTTCTGGGAGCTGGGCACTGTGCTCTTTGTGTTATGGGCCAAACCTGTGCTTCCCTCACCGTCACCCAGGGAGGGAGGGGCATCATTCCGTTCCCCAGCTGGGAAGAGATGAGTCTCCAAGAAGTGACTGATAATTGTCCAAGTCTACCCAGTAGAGGGAGGCAGAGCCAGGATTTGAACCCAAGTCTGCCTCACTCCCAGATTATTCTTGAGATGTCTTTGACTCAGGTGTTACTTAGAAGTGTGTTACTTAATCTCCAAATACTTGCGGGTTTTCCAGCTCGCCTTCTGTTACTGATTTCTAGTTCAGTTTCACTGTGGTCTAGGAACATGCTTTGTATGATTTCTCTTCTTTCTTCCTTTTTTGTTTTGTCTTTTAAATTTGTTAGGATGTGTTTTCTGGTCAAGGATGCGGTCTCTCTTGGTGAATGTTCCACGTGAACAGCAGAATCTTCTGCTGTTGTTGGGTGGAGTGTTTCATAAACATCAATTAGGTCTAGTGGATTGATAAGGTCAACTATATCCTACTGATTTTCTGCCTGCTTGGTCTATCAGTTCCTGGAAGATGGATGTTGATGTCTCTGGAGTCTATTCTGGAGCCCTGAACTGCTGTCTCCTTTATGGCCTCCTAGTTTTTGGAAACCTGGGTTCTGACCACACAACCATCTCTGTGTCTCCACCACAGAGAGCGTGTGCTTTTTACCAGGGAGCCTGTGGTCTGCACGCTGAGTTTTCAGGCTAAGTTTCTATTGAACATTTACTGGTCAAGAAATGGCCTGAGTTGGGGTTTCTTAGGTCCTAGTTTGACATTTCTCCACCAATTTGACATTTTTCGCTCTGGAAAATGTAGCCCAATGTGGTTCAGCCCTCGTTGGAAAAAACCCAGGAGTAGGAGAAGTCTGATAATAGCACAGAAGGTATAGGAGGAAGGGCAAGGGTTTGAGACCATCTAGAAAGGCCCCATGCGCACTGATCCCTCTCTGTCTGTGGGGTCCTGGAACACTCTCATCCGAGGCTCTTCTCTTGGAACACTCACCGTTGGTCAGCCATATAGTTCTTCATCCTCTGAAAAATACAGCTGTGCCCTCACCTTCCACAGCCCATCTCTAACCACATCAACTCTCCATTTTCATGTTTTCTGGGATTTTGTGGACAGGGACACCTCTGCCCTCGCGGAGACGCTGTTGACTGGCCAAAGACACCAGTTGGCTGGTGCACAAAATCTGAATGTGGAAGGTTCTCGCAGGTCCCATAACCCAACCCTTCACTTCAGAGAGAGGCACCCAAAGGGAACACGACTCTCACAAGCTGCTTAGCTCATCGGGGCAGGAGGATTGTGGGTCAGTGTGGGCTCCATCCTGAGGCCCAAGGCAGAGCCCTCGAGCCCTTCCCTCCTCAGCTGTACTTTCCTGCTAAAGCAGGGGGTTATTTGGGAGAGGCTGGGGTCCATGCACACGATTCCCATGAGGCAGAAACACTGGGTGCTTTCACTTAGTCTCCCAATACAAAATGCTGCTAAAGAAAACTCCTCCCCCACCCCCGCCAGAAATAAGCTCCTTGGGTTGGAAGATGACCAAAAAGCTATCCATATAATGACTGACTTCTCTCCAGAGCTCTAAGCACCTATTAATGCCCTTGAACCATAATTACAGTGCTCTTGCTAAAAAGAAAAAAAATTAGTATAAATATAGTGGTGGACACAGCAGATAAATCAGGGCTGAGATGCTTCAATGTCTTTTAAGCTGTGGTCTGATTTTCTTTGGGATGAATATACCAAGATTTCCCTCTCTCAGCATAAAGACTCTTCTTAATGTCTTTTCACCATACTGTTTAGACATCATGGGAAATGCATTTATACATTTGACGGCATACTGCCCTATGCCAGTTTTTGAAAGTTATAAACATACTTGAATCACATCAAAAATAAAAGAAGAAAAAAGATTCAGGATTCCACCATTATTCCAGCAGCTTCATCATTTCTGTCCTGAGCATTACCACCATTTGGTTAACTAGTCCTTCTTTGTGTCCATTTGGGCCACGTTTGCCCCAAAACAAACATTTTTGTGTTCATGGTTATTTCTGAATCTAGGGTTATTCTTTTGGGATAGATACTAAGAAGTGCAATGACTGGATGGAAGGTTAAGTTTCTTTTATGGCCCTTGGTGTATGCCAAGGACCATAAATTTTTTTTCCAGGAGGTTGCCAAATTATTTTCTAGGGGGCTGCACCCATATCCGTTGCCGTCAGCTATAGAATTACCCACCTCCTAAGTCACTGACAGCTGGGGCAGAAGAAGCCAGGAAGAAATTCTCGGGCTTCCCTGGTGGCGCAGTGGTTGAGAGTCCACCTGCCGATGCAGGGGAAGAGGGTTCGTGCCCCGGTCCGGGAGGATCCCACATGCCGCGGAGCGGCTGGGTCCGTGAGCCATGGCCGCTGAGCCTGTGCGTCCAGGCCTGTGCTCTGCAACGAGAGAGGCCACAGCAGTGAGAGGTCCACGTACAGCAAAAAAAAAAAGAAGAAATTCTCCCGAAAGAAATCCTTCAGGATAAATGGAATAGGATGGTACCAAAACGGTCACTCCGCTCAGTCAGTAAATTACCTGGTCTGTCTTGAAGTGATTTTTATTCCCAGATTGGCTGCTTTTAGGAGATATGCAATGTTTGGGGTAGAATGAGAACTTTTAAAGTTTGATTTTACCTGCGGATGGAGTTGTGATTACAGACTGTCTGACCTAAAGGGGATTGTGTGGTCGTCAGGTCATCTGGTCCAACACTTGTGTTTTCATTGAGGGGCCAGGACGAGTGAGGGGATGTGAAAGCCCGAGGTCATAAGCCAGGCTGTGACAGAGACTCTGAGTTTCTGGACGCCCAGCCCACGGATCTCTGCACTCAGCCTCCCGGACGCCAGCTCTGTCCAGGATGCAGGAGGACGCCAGACTGTTTGTGCTTGTTTTGAAAAGTGAGCAATATGTTTATTCGATTGTTTGGCTGCACATAGACCGAAATACAACTGGAGCGTCATATATAAAATGCATTTCTCTAGTAGCCACATTAAAGAAGTAAAAAGAAACAGTGACTTTTTTCTTTTTTTTTTTTTAATGCCGTTCTATTGAGATATTATTCACATACCATAAAATTCACCCTTTTAAAGCGGATACTTACAGGGTAGTGCAACTATCATCACTGTGTAATTCTAGAATACTTTCATCACCCCAAAAAGCAACCCGATACCGGTTAGCAGTCGCCCCATACTTGCTTTCTGCCCTAGGCAACCACTAATCTGCTTTCTGTCTCTATGGATTTCCCTATTCTGGACATTGGACATTTCATATAAATGGAATCATAACATTTGTGGTCCTTTGTAACTGGCTTCTTTCACTGACCGTAATGTTTTCAAGGTTCATCCATGTTGCGTGTGTCCATGCTTCATTCTGTTTTATGATCGAATAATATTCTGTTGTGTGAATGTAGTAAGGCCAGACTTTTATTTTATCTCCTCTTCCTGTTGGGGAAATCCTAATCCCAGCCCCAGAAGTCACCTTGAAAGTGACTAGACGGCTCAGATGGCTCAGAAGAAACTGGAGCACAGGATGCAGGAAGCCAGCCTGGAAAATAAGAATATTCCACAAGGATGGGAATTACATACTGAAAGGAAAAGGTCAGGACATGCACTTTTCCGATTTATTAGATCATATAATGTTTTTTTGGAGCTGGAAAGGATGTTGGAAATGGTCTAGTCTGCCCCTCGTCTTACTGATGAGGTAACTGAGACCCAGAGAAGGGAAGTGGCTTATCTTGGGTCTTAAGACCCACTATTCACTTCTCACTTGAGCCAAAGGTTCCTCCTGACTTTTGTCTCAGTTTTACAAGTTACCCTCCTCACACCTCGAAGACAATGCTCATCAGCAAACGGGCAGGGGGTACCTCTCAGGAAGAACTGTCCCCTTCCTGGACGGAGGGTCTTGCTTCACCATCACATCCCCCCTTCTACTTTCCCAAGCCTCAGGCCCACCTTCCCAGACCAGGGGCTACAGGAGGGTGGCTGCTGACAGTTCAGGAGTGTGTCCCAGACCCTTAATAAATGGACCCGCCACCGCCCAGCCCGCTGCTCGCAGCTGGAGGCTTCGGGAGCCTGCGCCGCCTTGGCCACTTCAGACACAACAACCAGGAGGAAGGAGCTGGAGCGGGAAGGGAACCCAGCTGAGAAATCTGGGAAGGTCAGGACTGGAGCCAGGTGCTTATCAGGAAGAAAGTTAATAGTGTTTCTGTGAGCTGAGCAGTCAGCTGTTTCCCCAAAGATAATAATAGACACATCATTTGGGTGTTCAGGAGACTTCTGAAAAAAGAAATCGTGTGGTGGAACTGATTGGAAACTTCTTTTTCTAACTATTTTTCTAACATCCGACAGGTCAGAAAAAAAACTGTTAAAGGCAACAATACCCAGCAAACCCAAGCATTCACCATGAGTATGCAAGCGAGGACTTTTTTTTTTTTTGCCAGTGAGACTGAAAAGCGGTTATCAATGACAGGCACCTTTAGCCATAGACGCATTGTTCTGGAAAAGGCATCTTTTACCAGTAAAGCCGAAGGTGCAGAGAACTGGGCCGTGCATATGACTGACGGCCAGCTGGCCGGGTGCCCTCTGAAAGCTGTTCCTCCTCCAGAGAGTCTGTCTTAGACTTGTTTGGGTTGTCTTTCTCCCCCCTTCACTTCACCTGCCGCGTCTTTCCCAGCATCACCGGCAGCAGCCTGGTCCCAGCCCCTGCAAACAGTCACTCGCTCAGGGCCCATGGATATGGGGGACGGGTTTGCAGTCTGAGGTCTGGCGTCAGGCGAGCTTTTCCCACTCTGAGCCGTCTGAGAGACTGCACCGGAAAGCCAGGGGCTGCCAGGCCTTGGAAGTGCCAGTGTGGGCTGGAAATTGAGGCCAGGCTCCCGGGCTCCTCCCCCTTCTTCCTCCTTTATTCATTAGGAGCAGAGAAATGGGTCACACGTAACTCTCCTGAATTTTACCTCTTTATTTGTCTGCAAAAGACAGAGAGTGTAGTGGTCCATCATCCAATTATGCATCTTTAAAAAAATTAACAGTTGCTACCTACGAATTCAGTTTCTTTTGACAAAAATAGGGCTGAGGGCCCTTGGCCGTGGGAAGCTTGATTCCAAAGCTGTGTCTTTTCTGTTTCGATCTGTCTCACTTAGATTTGCAGATGGTGGCCCTGATGATGTACAGGACTTTAAGGTGATTGTAGACGTCAGTCGGCTGCCTTGGCCACAGCCAAGTGATGCCTCTCTCTCCTGAGCGCTTTCCCTGCAGGGTTCAGAGAAACCTAGCTGCACGGGCCCCTCTGCCCTGGAATCTGCAGCCGCAGCACCGATTAGAATGGGGGTCTGGTTTCCTGGAATGTGCAAGGTCTCGCTTCTGTTTCTGCTCTCTCCACGCTCCAGACCAGCGTTGGGCCAGACTCTGGGTTGGAGCCGTGGCTGACAAGTTTTCCTTGGAATTTAATGGAGTGGGACAGACAGAATGCAGTCACTCAAACTGAAAGCATGGAGAAAATGAGTCTTGCAGGGCATCTCTGCTGCGGTCACTGAGTTATGCTTTTTTTTTTTTCCTCCCCCAGGCAACCACTCTTGCAAAAAGGAGGCCCCATCCCCTTTGCACGTCATGCATCCTTAGCCATTAGGGACCTGTTTAAATTGATTTCTCTCCTGACCCTCAGGGAGAAAGCAGTCAAAGTTCAGCAGAAGAGGAAGCATTCTGTGTTTCTCTGCTGTCCCGGCTCCTTTAACTGCAGCCTGCCTGATGCTCTGTCTCCCCCTCAGCTGGTCTGGCCTTCTCTTCCTGTGCCCCTCAAGGTAATTCTCGAATTCATCGTGCAACCTCACAAAGAGAGCCTTTCTTAGTGAAAAGGCATCCCGGTGCCTTCCCCGGATGTGGGCCAGCCCCTCTCCCAGCTGCGAGGTGTCGGCTTACTTAAACGCCCGCTTCCTGGCCCTGTCTCCATGCACCTACACACCTGGCACAGATGTCTTACTCGGGCCTCGGGTGCCTGCGCTTGGCCAGAGTTGTGGAGGCCACCCTCCAGTCCTGTCATCAAAAGTCGTGGCAGGGCCCGCCGTTCAGGGTGAAGCTCAGTCTTCCAGCTCCTCTCTTTCCATGGTGCCAGCGGCTGGCCTCCCCATCCGCTGGCCTTCGCCTGCAGCCCTCTCATTCTCTCTGCTGTTTTATCCCCAGCAGAAGGAGGGGGACCTTTGGCTCAGGGCAGTGTGGTGCCCAACGTTCCCATCCCCCTACTCCCAAACCCCAGCCTCACCAGGCTCCACTTGGCCTCTAGGTAAAGGTGCCGAACAGTGAGTGGAATGGGACTGGTGAGAACAGACCCCTGGGCCCATGTGGATGATGTGGCTGACGTGTAATCAT
>NW_006797481.1:88490-114183 GCF_000442215.2 Lipotes vexillifer | reverse complement strand
CGGGGGGGGGGGGGGGGTCCCCTCTGGATTTGGGCCTGGATTTATTTACCAAGCAAGTAGCCTCTTTGTAGTTACTTTTAATCTCGCCATACTAGGGACAGAGAAATATTCATGTGTGACCCTGGGACCCTCTAAAAATGAAGAGGACAGCCTCCAGCATATACCCCCGTGGCAGTGCATTCTGAGGTATCACTGGTTTCTAGGCCTGAATCTAGGCTGGTCCTTGGAGGATGGGGTTCCAGACACTGGACCTCATATGAGGAGCCCCTGCTCGGGGTGCTTTGGCTGTGGGAGGGTGGCTGATGACAGGTGAGGAGTGCGTCCCAGACCCCTTACTCAACTGAGCCATTCCCAAAGGCTATTTTAAGTTTTCATGACACCCCACTGGAAGCCTGCTGTGTTGGCTCCTTTATTTACAGTTTCTGAGCCTTTCTGTGGGAGACTGGCTGGCTGTGTCTGCTGGAGGCCAAGAGGACTTTGAATTCAGAGCAGTTGTGGGTCCAAGCTGGCATCTCAGGGGTCATTACTTCTTCTGGTCCTTCAAATGAAAATGTGAATATGTTTTCCATTGGCTTTCATTTCCAACCTCTGTACAATGCATCTGTGCCCTTGCCTTCAAAAGAACATTATTTCTTTTGTCACTTATGCCCAGGTCCACACACGGAAGGAAGAGAGGGCTGGACCGGAAGTGTCAGGGGGACTGGGGCCATGCAGGAGGGAGGCTGCCCTGACCAGCCTGCCACAGTCCTTTGGCAAGTAGACCCTGGATGAATCCAGCCATCATTGTGGCTGAGCTTCTTTCTTCCCATTTTGTCCTTTCGCCTGCATCTTGTCAACTTTCAGGATCGGGCTGTGCTACGATTAGTAGTCTTTAAAGTATGACTGTCTTTGCTGGCGTTTAAAGTTGAAGAAATTAGGTGAAAAATCACGAGTTCTTCCCTTTCTCTGTGGAGCTGAGAGGGACCTTGGAAGCCACCTGATTGAGCCTCCGTATTTTAAAGAGGAGGAACCTTCGGCACGAGGGGCTTTGCTGCGGTCGCACGGGTTGCCTCACGGAGTGTGAGCTGTAGCAGGCATCTTAGATCACAGGAGGGGGGTGCCTGCCCCCTAGCATATGGGACGTTTCCTTGGCTCCTATAGACTGACTGCCTGTGGGCTCCTGGGCTCAGCCAGATGAAGGCAGCATCTCCATCAGGTCCTGAGCAAGTGTGCGCTTTGGGTTTTAAAACAGATGAGTTTGGAAAGCAGGCAGGGCCAGCTTCATGGGTGTGCCACCCCCTCAGGAGGAGCCCACCCCTGGCTTAATGCTCTGTTGTAACCAGCTTGGAATTCTTCATAATTTTGGAACAAGGGGCCTCCACGTTTTCCTTTTGCACTGGGCTCTGCAAATTATCTAGCTGGTCCTAAATGTGGGACGGTTTTTGAGAACATGCTGTTCCTGTTGAATAAAGGAGGATTTATTTCTTTTCCCTCATATATACTGTGTTTTTTTTTTCCCCAGTTAGCCCTGCTTACCAACTCTGTTGAGAATTTGGAGAGCGCGATTGTTCTTGCTGGAAGGGAAGGTTGTGTTGTTAATCCTGAATCCTGGCTCTGAGCTCTCAGGCCTGGAAGTGGGAAGTGTGTCCCCACAACTGCAGGAGCTGCGGGGGACTGGAGGCTGGGTGAAAGGGCTGGGACCTGGAAGGGAGGCCACAGAGGCAGAGCAAAGAGTCCAGCTGGGGAGCCAGACAGATAGCTCCCGCCTCTGCCGCTCACCAGCTCTGAAGCTTTGAGCATCGTGCTTGACTTCTCTGATCCTCCGTTTGTTTCCCCATCTCTGTAGACTGGAGGTAAGATTCTCCCTGCAGGTTTGCAGGAGTGGAGAGTGTGCATTAAGGAATCTTGGGAGATAGAGCTGGGGACTCAAAGCCACGTGATGGAGGGAGTTGTGGATGAGACAGGAGATGGGGATGTCCTTGGGGGTCCTGCAGTAAGTTCATGCACCCCAAGTGGCAGTTACTCAGGGGAGACACCGAAAATGGGCCAGACTTGCCCGAATTAGAATGTAGAAGTGGGAATTTTAGAAGTTTCAGAAGTGTGGGAGGAGCCTTTTGGAAGTGTTGAGATGTACCGGGGAGGCTGAGTGCAGGGCTGAGAACTGGGAGGTGATAACCCAGCTTGTGGCCTCGAGATGGGCATGGGGTTTGGTGCTCTTTGTGCTTTTCTCGTTCAGGACTCCCAACTCCCAGAAGTAGTGGTATTATCTCCATGTTGCAGGAGGGTAGGCTGAGGCTTGAACAGGGAGAGCCGCTGCCTGAAGTGACACAGCTGTGAGGGGCAGAGAATCGGGACTGGAGGCCAGGTCTGCTCTGGAGTCACTCTGGCATTAACAAGGAGGCTTGCGAACTTACCCAGCCTTGCTGACCCCGCTAGGAATGTTCTGAGGTTGGAGTCCAGCTTGGCCTTCCTGTCTCGCTCAGACACTCTGGGTTTGTGAACCTGAGCTGCTGAGCCGGGGTGGGAGAGGGTGGGCAGCTTCGCATGGAGAAGGGACAAGGGACCAAGGGACGGGGCCGAGGGACAGAGCGTCCAGATCCAATTCTAGGACAACTGTAGCCAGATGTGGAGCGGGGGCCACCCTGGAGGGCCGCCTTGGTCCTCCTACAGTGGAAACAAACTTATGGTTACCAAAGGGGAAAGGTTGGGGGGAGGGATACATGAGGAGTTTGGGAGTAACATATACACACTACTATGTATAAAATAGATAAACAACAAGGACCTACTGTATAGCCCAGGGAACTACTCTCAATATTCAGTAATAACCTATAAGGGAAAAGAATCTGAAAAAGAACAGATATATATAGATTTAGATGTAGATTGATATGTATAGATATGTATAACTGAATCACTTTGCTGTACACCTGAAACTAACACAACATTGTAAATCAACTATACTCCAATATAAAAACAATTAAAAATAAAGTGTATCCATGGCACGCTGGCCATGGTGACTTGTCGGTCGCTGAGAGTCCTGGCCGGCAGAGGCAGTGTGTCCTGTAGGTGTAGCTCAGGTGTCCTGCTGGCCTGGCTCGGGCATCCCCCTCTTAACACTGTGAGCCAGCCACGTGCTCTAGGGGGTCAGGGAGCCACGAGGGTGGGACCCAGGTCCGGTCCCTGGGCAAGATTTGGTACTCCCACCTACCCCTGGCAGGTCCAGTTTTATGGGATCTGAAAGGGGCATCCTCTTAAGAAAAAGAATTCACAATTATGAATACAGCAGTAGGCGTGGAAATGATTCCTTATTTAGACTGAGAAAACAAACTGCCACAAATTAAAACTTTTTAAAGTGGACAAATTCTACAAACTCCACAAAACCCAGAAAACTGTCATGATGTTGTTAGTAACTACCAGATCCACTTTCACCTTTAAAATACTCCTCCCCGCCCCCGCCACCCCGTATTTTTTGGCTGTAGATTCTTTGATCGCCTTTTCATGTGACATATTTTGTAATGTTTCCTCTGAAGAGAATAGACTTATTTCTTCTTATTATTGTCATTATTATTATTACTACTATTATTGTTAGTTTAGTCTTTCCTCTGGCATATTTCTCCACTACCCACATACTTCCAGGCCAGATCACCGTACTCTATACAACCTGTGGCCTGCAGTAGGGGCACTGGCAGGGTGGCATTAGCAGTGCCCCTGGAAACCGTTTCTGTCCCAGGATAGATAACTAGAACCAGAAGTGACTTCAAAGCACATAAATTAAACGCAAAGCAAGATGATCCCTCTAGTTTTACTTTCCTCTTAGCCACATCCCCAAATGCCCACAGCACTCCGACAGGACAGGAGATGTGTGGCAGAGGGAAGGAGGCAATGGTTTCAACCAACTGCAGTTTAAATATTTCATTTCTACAGATTTTCCAAAAGCGTTTGCTTTGGAAAGCTGAATGCTTTGCTAGAGCCCTCGCAGGGCAAATGCGGGCGGGCTCTAGGGCAAAGCCTTGTTTACCTTCACTCTAAATCCATTTATGCTTTGGATTATTGTAGCTGTGCTGGGATTCAGGATTATCCACTGGAGAGAGCCCAGGAGACCTGGCCAAGGTTCCCAAAGCTTCATGGTTTGTGGGCACCCTCGATGTCTCAGTAATTTTTCATGGCACCCCCTAGGCCAAAAGAAGGATCTGACAGTTCCATTTATCAAGTAGTATAATTAGGTCCCAACACCTTAATAAGTTTTTGTGTCCTTGTAACCTATTAGTCATTTGACAAAAAAAAAAAAAAGAAAGAAAAGAAAAATGATATTTTAATTTCATTATTCAATAACCACAATTACTTACAAAATTAATACAAATGATCTTTGCACACCTGTTGGGAGCCACACAGCCTCTCAAATCTTGGAATCAGATTGGACACTGCCACCCCATTTCCAGTTCAACATTGATTTTTGTACAGTACTTTCTTTTAATCACAGCGACCACCAGAAATCCAAATTCACAAAATATGGAATCATCAAAAGAATGTAGTGCAATCTGATTTTGAAACCGCGAATTGCCTAGAGCTTGTTCTCAAGGTGTCCAACAGATATCAAGTATCGCTGTGTTTCCCCAGAAGACGTGAAATATCCTGTGAGTTTGCTGTGGCACTCAGGGGTGGTTCAGGGCAGAGTGAGAACAAATGCATTAGGACCGGCAAGACTTCTTCTTGCTTCGCCTCTCATCTTTACCTGACATTTTTGCCTTAAAGATGAATGAAACACACATTTTGATGTATTTAAAGCACATGTGCAGTTGTGTGCTAAATCTTTTGAGGGAAACACAGATAAAAGTCTGTCCTTTGATTCGTAGTCCCCTCGTGATTTTCATTTTCACTGCAACAAATTTTCTTCAGTGTGATCATGTATGTCCAGTACTTAACTTACTGCCTGGCTTTTCTTCAGTAAACACTTAATAATGGAAGTGTCTGTTAATTCTGATTCTGATAACAATCACTGAAACTTTTCAACACTGTGTCTCTCTTTCCTCATGTAAGTAAGTTGTTGAAAGTAGTTAAGAAGTAACATCTGTAAAACTCCAGAGATGATGGTTCCAAGGAAGCAGCATTTGTGGAGTTTTGTGAATGACTGGTAGTTTATAAAGGGGAAAGATGAATCATTATTATCTTTGGATGGGAATCTGGCAATTGTAAAACTCATAAAATTATAGTAAATGGCTACTCTTAATGGGTCATTTGTTGTGTTTAAAATTATTAATGATAAATATTTATTAGGGAAGTGGAAAGATCTGTCTTTGTAAAATGTTGTGACATCATTCTACTAATCCTAGTTATTCAGAATTTTTCTGTTTAAAATCACATAGTACATCATTCAGTTTTGTCTTTTTGAGGATTATTTTGATATCCTAGGTTCTTTGCTTTCCACACAAATTTTAGGAATAGCTTATCAATTTCTACAAAAACTCCTGCTGGGGTTTTCACTGGGAGTATGTTGAATCTGTAGATCAATTTTGGGAAAATTGATAGCTTAATAATAGGGAGTCTTCTGACCGACAAATATGATGTCTCTCTCCATTTATTTAGGTTTTCTTTCATTTATTTCAGCAGTTTTGTAGCTTCCAGTGAACAGGTCTTGCACATATTTTATTCAACATTTTCCTAAGTATTTAATATTTTTGATGGTGTGTTATAATTGGTATTTTTAAAAATTTCAGTTTCCAATTGTTAACTGCTAATACATAGAAATACAATTGATTGTGCATATTGACCTGTTATCATGTGATGTTGATAAACTCACTTATTCTATGTAATATATTTAGAGATTATTTTTCTATGTGGACCCTTATGTCATCTGCAAATAAAGACAGCTTTACGTTCTCCTTTCCAAACTCTATGCCTTTACATTTCTTTTTCTAATTAATTATTCTGTCTAGGACTTCAATAAAATATTGAATAGAAGTGATAAGAATAGATGTCCTTGCCTTGTTCTCATTTTTAGAGGGAAAGCATGTAATCTTTCATCGTTAAGTATGATGTTAGTTTTAGGTTTTTTGTTGATTCCTTTTATCAAACTGAGGAAATTCTCTTCTATTTCTAGTTTGCTGAGTATTTTTTAATAATGAATGGACGTTCGATTTTGTCAGATCTTTTTTTGCGTCTATTGAGATGATCGTTTGGGTTTCCTTTTTTAGTATGTTAATTTGGTGAATTACGCTAGTTAGTTTCAGATGTTACACCAACCTTATTTATCCTTTCCTGGGATAAACCCCACCTGGTCATGATATAGTATCCTTTTTTTATATTGCTGAATTCTATTTGTTAAAAAATTTAATAACATTTAGTCTGTGTTCATGCTGGATATTAGTCTATAATTTTATTTATTTATTTATTTGAATTTTACCTTTTTATACTGCAGGTTCTTATTAGTCATCAGTTTTATACACATCAGTGTATACATGTCGATCCCAATCTCCCAATTCATCCCACCACCACCCCCTCCCGGCCAGCACTTTCCCCCCTTGGCGTCCATACGTTTATTCTCTACATCTGTGTCTCTATTTCTGCCCTGCAAACCAGTTCATCGGTACCATTTTTCTAGCTCCCACATATATGCATTAATATATGATATTTGTTTTTCTCTTTCTGACTTACTTCACTCTGTATGACAGTCTCTAGATCCATCCACGTCTCTACAAATGACCCAATTTCATTCCTTTTTATGGCTGAGTAATATTCCATTGTATATATGTACCACAACTTCTTTATGCATTTGTATGTCGATGGGCATTTAGGTTGCTTCCATGACCTGGCTATTGTAAATAGTGCTGCAATGAACATTGGGGTGCATGTGTCTTTTTGACTTATGATTTTCTCTGGGTATATGCCCAGTAGTGGGATTGCTGGGTCATATGGTAATTCTATTTTTAGTTTTTTAAGGAATCTCCATACTGTTCTCCATAGTGGCTGTATCAATTTACATTCCCACCAACAGTGCAAGAGGGTTCCCTTTTCTCCACACCCTCTCCAGCATTTGTTGTTTGTAGATTTTCTGATGATGCCCATTCTAACTGGTCTGAGGTGATACCTCATTGTAGTTTTGATTTGCATTTCTCTAATAATTAGTGATGCTGAGCAGCTTTTCATGTGCCTCTTGGCCATCTGTATGTCTTCTTTGGAGAAATGTCTATTTAGGTCTTCTGCCCATTTTTGGATTAGGTTGTTTCTTTTTTTAATATTGAGCTGCATGAGCTGTTTATATATTTTGGAGATTAATCCTTTGTTGATTGATTTGTTTGCAAATACTTTCTCCCATTCTGAGGGTTGTCTTTTCGTCCTGTTTGTAGTTTCCTTTGCTGTGCAAAAGCTTTTAAGTTTCATTAGGTCCCATTTGTTTATTTTTTGTTTTTATTTCCATTACTCTAGGAGGTGGGTCAAAAAATATCTTGTTGTGATTTATGTCAAAGAGTGTTCTTCCTGTGTTTTCCTCTAAGGGTTTTATACTGTCTGGTCTTACATTTAGGTCTTGAATCCATTTTGAGTTTATTTTTGTGTATGGTGCTAGGGAGTGTTCTAATTTCATTCTTTTACATGTAGCTGTCCAGTTTTCCCAGCACCACTTACTGAAGAGACTGTCTTTTCTCCATTGTATATCTTTTCCTCCTTTGTCATAGATTAGTTGACCATAGGTGCATGGGTTTATCTCTGGGCTTTCTATCCTGTTCCATTCATCTATATTTCTGTTTTTGTGCCAGTACCATACTGTCTTGATTACTGTAGCTTTGTAGTATAGTCTGAAGTCAGGGAGTCTGATTCCTCCAGCTCCATTTTTTCCCCTCAAGACTGCTTTGGCTATTCAGGGTCTTTTGTGTCTCCATACAAATTTTAAGATTTTTTGTTCTAGTTCTGTAAAAAATGCCATTGGTAATTTGACAGGGATTGCATTGAATCTGTAGATTGCTTTGGGTAGTATAGTCATTTTCACAATATTGATTCTTCCAAATCAAGAACATGGTATACCTCTCCATCTGTTTGTATCATCTTTAATTTCTTTCATCAGTGTCTTATAGTTTTCTGCATACAGGTCTTTTGTCTCCCTAGGTAGGTTTATTCCTAGGTATTTTATTCTTTTTGTTGCAGTGGTAAATGGGAGTGTTTCCTTAATTTCTCTTTCAGTTTTTTCATCATTTGTGTATAAGAATGTAAGAGATTTCTGTGCATTAATTTTGTATCCTGAAACTTTCCCAAATTCATTGATTAGCTCTAGTAGTTTTCTGGTAGCATCTTTAGGATTCTCTATGTATAGTATCATGTCATCTGCAAACAGTGACATTTTTACTTCTTCTTTTCCAATTTGTATTCCTTTTACTTCTTTTTCTTCTCTGATTGCTGTGGCTAGGACTTCCAAAACTATGTTGAATAATAGTGGCGAGAGTGGCCATCCTTGTCTTGTTCCTGATCTTAGAGGAAATGCTTTCAGTTTTTCACCATTGAGAATGATGTTTGCTGTGGGCTTGTCGTATATGGCCTTTATTTTATGTTGAGGTAGGTTCCCTCATGCCCACTTTCTGGAGAGTTTTTATCATAAATTAGTGTTGAATTTTGTTAAAAGCTTTTTCTACATCTTTTGAGATGATCATATGTTCTTTTTTCTTCAGTTTGTTAATATGGTGTATCACATTGATTGATTTGTGTATGTTGAAGAATCCTTGCATCCCTGGGATAAATCCCACTTGATCATGGTGTATGATCCTTTTAATGTGTTGTTGGATTCTGTTTGCTAGTATTTTGTTGAGGATCTTTGCATCTATATTCATCAGTGATATTGGTCTTTAATTTTCTTTTTTTGTAGTATTTTTGTCTGGTTTTGGTATCAGGGTGATGGTGGCCTCATAGAATGAGTTCGGGAGTGTTCCTTCTGCAATTTTTTGGAAGAGTTTGAGAAGGATGGGTGTTAGCTCTTCTCTAAATGTTTGATAGAATTCACCTGTGAAGCCATCTGGTGCTGGACTTCTGTTTGTTGGAAGATTTTAAATCATAGTTTCAATTTCATTACTTGTGATTGGTCTGTTCATATTTTCTATTTCTTCCTGGTTCAGTCTTGGAAGGTTATACTTTTCTAAGAATTTGTCCATTTCTTCTAGGTTGTCCATTTTATCAGCATAGAGTTGCTTGTAGTAGTCTCTTAGGATGCTTTGTATTTCTCAGGTGTGTGTTGTAACTTTTCTCTTTTCATTTCTAAAGTTATTGATTTGAGTCCTCTCCCTCTTTTTCTTGATGAATCTGGCTAATGGTTTATCAGTTTTGTTTATCTTCTCAAAGAACCATCTTTTACTTTTATTGATCTTTGCTATTGTTTTCTTTGTTTCTATTTCACTTAGTTCTGCTCTGATCTTTATGATTTCTTTCCTTCTACTAACTTTGGGTTTTGTTTGCTCTTTCTCTAGCTCCTTTAGGTGTAAGGTTAGATTGTTTATTTGAGATGTTTGTTGTTTCTTGAGGTAGGATTGTATTGCTATAAAGTTCCGTCTTATAACTGCTTTTGCTGCATCCCATACGTTTTGGATCATCGTGTTTTCATTGTCATTTGTCTCTAGGTAGTTTTTGATTTCCTCTTTGATTTCCTCAGTGATCTCTTGGTTATTTAGTAGCATATTGTTTAGCCTCCATGTGTTTGTGTTTTTTGCGTTTTTTCCCTGTAATTGATTTCTAATCTCATAGTGTTGTGGTCAGAAAACATGCTTGATATGATTTCAGTTTTCTTAAATTTACTGAGGCTTGATTTGTGACCCAAGATGTGATCTATCCTGGAGAATGTTCCATGCACACTTAAGAAGAAAGTGTAATCTGCTGTTTTTGGATGGAATGTCCTATAAATATCAATTAAATCTATCTGGTCTGTTCTGTCATTGAAAGCTTGTGGTTCCTTATTAATTTTCTGTTTGGATGATCTGTCCATTGGTGTAAGTGAGGTGTTAAATTCCCCCACTATTATTGTGTTAACTGTCGATTTCCTCTTTTATAGCTGTTAGCAGTTGCCTTATGTATCGAGGTGCTCCTATGTTGGGTGCATATATATTTATAATTGTTATATCTTCTTCTTGGATTGATCCCTTGATCATTATGTAGTGTCCTTCCTTGTCTCTTGTAACATTCTTTATTTTAAAGTCTATTTTATCTGATATGAGTATTGCTACTCCAGCTTTCTTTTGATTTACATTTGCATGGAATATCTTTTTCCATCCCCTCACTTTCAGTCTGTATGTGTCCCTAGGTCTGAAGTGGATCTCTTGTAGACAGCATATACATGGGTCTTGTTTCTGTATCCATTCAGCGAGCCTGTGTCTTTTGGTTGGAGCATTTAATCCATTCACTTTTAAGGTAATTATCGATATGTATGTTCCTATTACCATTTTCTTAATTGTTTTGGGTTTGTTTTTGTAGGTCCTTTTCTTCTCTTGTGTTTCCCACTTAGAGAAGTTCCTTTAGCGTTTGCTGTAGAGCTGGTTTGGTGGTGCTGAATTCTCTTAGCTTTTGTTTGTCTGTAAAGCTTTTGATTTTTCCATCGAATCTGAGTGAGATCCTTGCCGGGTGGAGTAATCTTGGTTGTAGGTTCTTCCCTTTCATCACTTTAAACATGTCATGCCACTCCCTTCTGGCTTGTAGAGTTTCTGCTGAGAAATCAGCTGTTAATCTTATGGGAGTTCCCTTGTATGTTATTTGTTGTTTTTTCCTTGCTGCTTTCAATAATTTTTCTTTGTCTTTAAGTTTTGCCAATTTGACTGCTATGTGTCTTGGCGTGTTTCTCCTTGGGTTTATCCTGCCTGGGACTCTCTGCGCTTCCTGGACTTCGGTGGCTATTTCCTTTCCCATGTTAGGGAAGTTTTCGACTATAATCTCTTCAGATATTTTCTTGGGTCCTTTCTCTCTCTCTTCTCCTTCTGGGACCCCTATAATGCAAATATTGTTGTTTAATGTTGTCCCAGAGGTTTCTTAGGCTGTCTTCATTTCTTTTCATTCTTTTTTCTTTATTCTGTTCCACACCAGTGAATTCCACCATTCTGTCTTCCAGGTCACTTATCCGTTCTTCTGCCTTGGTTATTCTGCTATTGATTCTTTCTAGTGTAGTTTTCATTTCAGATATTGTATTGTTCATCTCTGTTTGTTTGTTCTTTAATTCTTCAAGGTCTCTGTTAAACATCTCTTGCATCTTCTCAGTCTTTGCCTTCATTCTTTTTCTGAGGTCCTGGATCATCTTCACTATCTGAATCTTCACATCTTCACTATCTTCACTATTCTGAATTCTTTTTCTGAAAGGTTGCCTATCTCCAGTTCATTGAGTTGTTTTTCTGGGCTTTTGTCTTGTTCCTTCATCTGGTACATAGCCCTCTGCATTTTCCTTCATCTGGTACATAGCCCTCTGCATTTTCCTTCATCTGGTACATAGCCCTCTGCATTTTCATCTTGTCTATCTTTCTGTGAATGTGGTTTTTGTTCCACAGGCTGCAGGATTGTAGTTCTTGCTTCTGCTGTCTGCCCTCTGGTGGATGAGGCTATCTAAGAGGCTTGTGCAGGTTTCCTGATGGGAGGGACTGGTGGTGGGTAGAGCTGGCTGTTGTTCTGGTGGGCAGAGCTCAGTAAAACTTCAATCTGCTTGTCTGCTGATGGGTGGGGCTGGGTTCCCTCCCTGTTGGTTGTTTGGCCTGAGGTGACCCAGCACTGGAGCCTACCTGGTCTTTGGTGGGGCTAATGGCGGACTCTGGGAGGGCTCACGCCAAGGAATACTTCCCAGAACTTCTGCTGCCAGTGTCCTTGTCCTCACGGTGAGACACAGCCACCTCCCGCCTCTGCAGGAGACCCTCCAACACTAGCAGGTAGGTCTGGTTCACTCTCCTATGGGGTCACTGCTCCTTCCCCTGGGTCCCGATGCGCACACTACTTTGTGTATGCCCTCCAAGAGTGGAGTCTCTGTTTTCCCCAGTCCTTTCTAAGTCCTGCAGTCAAATCCTGGTAGCCTTCAAAGTCTGATTCTCTGGGAATTCCTCCTCCCGTTGCCGGACCCCCAGGTTGGGAAGCCTGACATGGGGCTCAGAACCTTCACTCCAATGGGTGGGCTTCTGTGGTATAATTGTTCTCCAGTTTGTGAGTCACCCACCCCGTGGTTATGGGATTTGATTTTATTGTGATTGCGCCTCTCCTACCGTCTCACTGTGGCTTCTCCTTTGTCTTTGGATGTGGGGTATCTTATTTGGTGAGTTCCAGTGTCTTCCTGTTGATGATTGTTCAGCAGTTAGTTGTGATTCCGGTGCTCTCGCAAGAGGGAGCAAGAGTACGTCCTTCTACTCCGCCATCTTGAACCAAATCCTCTTTTTTTTAAAATTAGAAAAGACAATCCTTTTGGCCACATGCATGTGGGATCTTAGTTCCCCGACCAGGGGTTGAACCTGCGTTCCCTGCATTGGAAGCACGGAGTCTTAACCACTGGACCACCAGTGAATTCCAGTCTATAATTTTCTTATAATATCTTTGTCTGGCTTTTATATTAGAGTAATGCTGAGTTCATAAAGTAAGTTGCGCAGTGTTTACCTTCTTTTTTCTTTTTTTCTTTTTTGCGGTACGCGGGCCTCTCACTATTGTGGCCTCTCCCGTGGCGGAGCACAGCCTCCGGACGCACAGGCTCAGCGGCCATGGCTCACGGGCCCAGCCACTCCGCGGCATGTGGGACCTTACTGGACCGGGGCACGAACCCGTGTCCCCTGCGTTGGCAGGCGGACTCTCAACCACTGCGCTACCAGGGAAGCCCTACCTTCTTTTTTAAAGAAAGTTTATGAAGTGTTAGTATTGTTTCTTTCTTAAATGTTTGGTAGAATTCGCCAGTGAAGCTGTATGGGCCTGACATTTTCTTTCTGGGAAGGTTTTTAACTACAAATACAGCTTTTTAAATAGCTGTAGGATTATTTGGATTATCAATACCTTCTTCAGTGAGTTTTGATAAATTATGTCTTAAAAGAAATCTGTCCATTTTTTCTAAGCTGTAGAATTTATGTGCATAAATTTGTTCAGGATACCTCCTTATCATGCTTTTATTGTCTGTAGGATCTGTATTGATGCTCTCTCTTTGATTCCCTATGTTAGCCATTTTTGTCTTTTCTCTTTTTTTCATTAATCAGGAATGTAGGAAATACCTTACTTTCATGTTTCTGAATTCTGAATTGCCAGCTTTCTGTAAATGGCAGAGGCTGTTTCTGAATGCCAGCCAATTCCAGCTTTCTGTATAATGGAGTAGCTAGAAGGGCCAGGTCTCAACCCGGCTTGAGACTTCCCGTCCTCATTACCTTCTGCCACATCAGTTCTGGCATAATTAAACAAGGCCCTCACTTCATAGAGGGAGTTATATTTGTCTTCTTCTGGGGAGGTTGGTTACTCCATGGGAATTTGAGAGTGCAGCTGGGCTTCAGTTCAGGCTAGACTATTCTGCTGACACAGCCCCTGTCTCCCAGTGGCTGCAGGTTTCTCTTGTAAGCTGGGGAACAGAGGTACATTTCAAAGCCAGAAAAACTGGCTTACCGCACACCTTCCCCTTGATCTCTGCCTCTGCACTTGTGGCCATGATGGCCCTGTTAGGAGGAGCCTCTAAGACATACACAGATTTGCCAAGGTGAGGTGAGTGGTTCTCTGGACACTTTCACCTCTCCCTTTACTTCTCTGCTGTGCCACTGAGGTAAGTGGTGCTCACACCTGTCCAGAGCTGCCTACTGAGCAGCACCTCCACCAGTTCTTTTGGTTTTTTATTTTTAAACTATGCCATAACTTGGCCAAGCACTTCATCATATACAGTAGCTCATAAAATCAGCATCAAAAACACATGGAGGTAGGGCTTCCCTGGTGGCGCAGTGGTTGAGAGTCTGTCTGCCGATGCAGGGGACACGGGTTCGTGCCCCGGTCTGGGAGGATCCCACATGCCGCGGAGCGGCTGGGCCCGTGAGCCATGGCCGCTGAGCCTGCGCGTCCGGAGCCTGTGCTCCGCCACGGGAGAGGCCACAGCAGTGAGAGGCCCGCATACCACAAAACAACAACAACAAAACAAACAAAAAAAAAACTACATGGAGGTAGATGTTATTATCATCACATTTTATGGACAAGGGGAGAATACTTGGAGGAGTAAAGTGACATACTAAGGTCACATAGCCAGTATGTCCCATACCAAGTGTCAAAGTCTGATCTTTCTGAGACCAGAGCCTGTGCTCTTACCTATCCTCCCCATGCTGAGTGGCCTGGATGCCCCAGCCCTCCATCTGTCTGCATCACTCGGAGAGTGGGTTGTGGCAGAGCCAGCCCAGGTCCATCTCTGGAATTCTCCACCCGACTTGACCCCTCTGGAAGGAAGATAGTTGACCCGCAGTTGAAATCACAGCAGGTGGGGCCAGCCAGGGTTTCTAAAGACCATGAGGCAGCAGCAGCTTCCTTTAGCTCGATGGACAACCTTTTACATGGAGCAGGACCCTAGCCTTGAGCCAAGCTGCTCTTAGCAACACTCTTATTCCTCATTCTGAAATCGCATTTGGAGAAGACAAACACTTCTTTGGTTTGACGTTTTGCCCATCTTTGGCCTATTAGTTGATAGTTCCTTCAGTTCAGTTTCTGCTCTATTTATTTCTCCCATTAACACAGATCCACCAATGATAATAGAGGTCACCCGTTGCTTTTTTTTTTTTTTTGATACGTGGGCCTCACTGTTGTGGCCTCTCCCGTTGCGGAGCACAGGCTCCAGACGTGCAGGCTCAGTGGCCATGGCTCTCCAGGTGACCACAGCACAGGGCACAGCACCTTTAAGTGTCTCGTCTTATGTGAGTATATATGCGTACGATCATGAGTGTGAGAGTGAGTGTGTGTATGAGCATATATTCATGAGTGTGTAAGTGTAGGTGTGTGTGTGTGTGTGTGTGTGTGTGTGTGTGTGTGTGCGCGCGCGCGTTGGGGGCACAGGCCCTTTGGTTAGCAAGGGGCAGTTTTGCAGCCCTGTAGTTTCCTTTTAATCCTCAGCCTCCTTGCGAACCCCGCTGTGTGAATGGTGAGGGAGGGAGACCAGCTGTGGTGAAGGGTCAGGGTTCTTTCCCTTTTATTTCCTACTCATCATGGATCAGTACTTTTGTAAAATATGCTAAAAATGAATTACTACCAATATATAGTTTAAAAAGACACAAAATATCAGCCCCGATTTAAAATTTTTAGATGCAAGAGGCATAAGATTTCTCCATCAAATTTCTATGAAGGTTTCTGGAAGCTCCCTGTGAGTTCCTGCATGGGGCCAGGTGGCAGTGGGGCTGGCAGAGCTGCTGGGTGCAACCCTGTGCTCGACCCACGGGCCAAGACGGAGAGGAGGGAAAGGAAGGGGTGTGGGGGTTCTTGGCTGCAGGCTGGCCTGGAGCCCCTCTGCTGTTCAAGCAGAGAGACTTGTTCAGGGGTATCAGCAGGTGGCACGGGTTTGGGGTCAGAGCAAGAGGCTCAGGCTGCCTCTGCCACCCGTGTGCCCGCAGAATGGGGGCTCCCAGCCCCTGAGTCTCCAGGAGCTCATTTCTGAGTCAGATGCCATGGGTGTGCACATCGGGCTGGTGGTAACTAACTTTTTGTCTTGCTGGGAGACCTACATCAGATTTGTGATTGATAGCTTTGTCTGAAAGGAGCTTTGCAAATGCCCACCATACGGGGGTTCCCTAATTACAGTGCATATGTTTATAGAGAGAATTATGGTCATTCGATTTTCTCTTTTTTTTTTTCCCCCAACAGAATCAAGGCATCTCTTGTGTCTTTTGGCCTGGGATGTCCTGGGGTCGGGGAAATGGAGTGAGTGCTTAAGATGTGGTGGGAAGCTGCTCTGGGGACAGACAGCGGGAAAGACACCATCTGCGCCTTTGCCCTAATGCTTTCTCATAGTAGCCTTTTAAATCTGTAACATTTGATGGGCATCTTGTCAAAAACAGCCTCAGCCCTCCCCTCGACAGCGGCGGTGTGCTGACAAGGGCTGCTGTGTGGTGCTGCGGGAGTTGGGGAAGGGACACTGGTGGACGGTGCCATGTCAAGGTGGCCCTCGGGCGACCAACTCTTTGGAATAATGTAGGAGGCCCGGGTATCTGCTGGTGCCTCTGGTTCAACATTTTCGGGGTGAAACTATTGAGAGCAAGGAAGCCGAGCCGAGAGGTCATCTTTGGTGGGTTTTGCTGTCTTATCTGAGTGTCTTATCTGGCTCTCTTATCTGAGGCCAGTTGCAAAGGGCTCTTGTCCTCACCCTCCTTCAGGTTTTTTGGCTCTTCTAACCTGTATCTTTCTCCAGGTGACCACAGCACAGGGCACAGCACCTTTAAGTGTCTCGTCTTTGTTTCTGTTCTCAGGGCAGGAGGATCCCAACAGTTTGCGCCATAAATACAACTTCATTGCCGATGTGGTGGAGAAGATTGCTCCTGCTGTGGTTCACATCGAACTGTTTCGCAAGTAAAGAGAGCTTCCTTTTGTCCCGCGGCCTCTGAAGCTCCCACCGAAGAAGCCGCTGCCATTAGCAAAACATCAGATCTATTTAAAGTGTCACTGAATACAGTCCTACAGGAAGATAAGCATTTCTCCCTTGGGATGTTTTCCTGTTTGACTAACTTAAATCTACATTCTTGACCCTTCTAGATATTTTAAGAACCTCTGGTTCTGCAGAGATTCCCTAAGAATATTTTCTAAGTGGAATGTTTGGATGCGTATAGAAGTCAGTCTAACGTTCCATTTTTTAAAGTTAAATAAAGCCAGTGTGTCAAGTAACAATTGCTAGATGTGTGCTGCGGTTACAGAATCACTTCATCAGTGTGTCTCAGAGCTGATCTGAGGATGTTTCAGCCTTAACTACGTACTGTTTTTGGTTCTAGGCTTCCTTTTTCTAAGAGGGAAGTGCCTGTGGCCAGTGGGTCTGGGTTTATCGTGTCCGAAGATGGACTGATTGTGACAAACGCCCACGTGGTGACCAACAAGCACCGAGTCAAAGTTGAGCTGAAGAATGGCGCCACGTATGAGGCCAAAATCAAAGATGTGGATGAGAAGGCCGACATTGCACTTATTAAAATTGACCACGAGGTAAGTGTGTTCCCCACCTGCAGGACCAAGTTCTCAGGTGCCTTGACTGACATTTGGCTAAATCTGGAGAGGTCAAAAAGCACCAGAACTCCCTGATTTCATGAGATTCTGAAGCGGGACCAAAACAGTCAAGTCTGGACCAAAGGAGAACATTTAGGACATGCTGAGTGTGACCTGGGGTGGGGGAGGGGAGGGAGCGCATGGAAGCTTCTTTAATAAGCAGGCTATCAGGTGAGAGGTTTTTGTTTTTTGTTTTTTGTTTTTTGTTTTTGCGGTACGCGAGCCTCTCACTGTTGCGGCCTCTCCTGTTGCGGAGCACAGGCTCCGGACGCGCAGGCTCAGCGGCCATGGCTCACGGGCCCAGCCGCTCCGCGGCATGTGGGATCCTCCCGGACCGGGGCACGAACCCGTGTCCCCTGCATCGGCAGGCGGACTCTCAACCACTGCGCCACCAGGGGAGCCCTCAGGTGAGAGTTTTAACAGTAGTGTTTTCAATTTTTATAAAAGAAAGCAATAGGTTTATAAAGAAATTAGTAGGTAAGCAGTGAAAATTGA
The DNA here is from genome assembly GCF_000442215.2 of Lipotes vexillifer. NCBI lineage: Eukaryota > Metazoa > Chordata > Mammalia > Artiodactyla > Lipotidae > Lipotes > Lipotes vexillifer. Next base: position 96,546 of record NW_006797481.1, on the reverse strand, counting down.
GTTTCCCTTCCATTCTTAGTCCTGAGGCAACTGTGGCTACAGATTTCTGTTCATTTGTGCACTCATCACGTATAGAGAATTTGCTGGGTTTTGAAGTTAGCCATCATTAGCATGTGAACAGCCACTCTGAAAACAAACCAGGTCTCCCAAATTGGGTTTTTGCAGAGTTACTAGGTGTGTTTTAAAACAATACTCCACACGAAAAAGTATTGGAAACTGTGAATTAAAACAAAGCTAATGGATTTCGTCCTCATAGCACTTCTCAGAGCTTTTAATATGCTGACGTGCATATGACTCTCCTACAAAAGGGTGTGTACTCTAAACTACAATTTTCTGAGTGTAGATTTTTTTTTTTTTTTTTTTAACTGAGACACAAAGAGCTCAGTTTGGGAAAAGGTTTGCTTTCTTTTGAAATATTCTCCATGTAGGCATTTTTGTTCTGTTGATTTGTTTAGCAGTCTTCATACCTGAACTTAAATCCAATTTTTTTAGACCATCAACAATTCCCACTCTTTGGTACGTTAGTTATGGAGGTTTGTTTTGCTGTGTGGCAGGTGCCTAGAGAGATGGTGTTTTCTGGTTTCTCCACGCTCTTGTCATTTTCCAGACTTCATCTGGAAAGAGGAATCAGGCTAGGCTGGAATCTTGTTTCTGGCCCAGGAAAAGATCATAGACCCAGAGCCAGGAGGGATTTTCTTCTCCGGCTCGCCGTACATTTTACTTGATCCAAGCTGTGAAGTCAGACCCAGGTGGTACAGCACGGGCTGTTTCTGTTTGTGTTGATTGGGACAGAAACAGGCTCTGTGCCTGGTGTAGGTAACTAGGTAACTGGCCTTTAGCGAGGTCTCAATTGCGTATTATTTTTGTTAGGTTACCGTGGAATTTCTGTAACAACTAATCTTTCAAAATGTGTTTATCGGTCACAGTATAACCATAATAACTTCTACTTGATAAGCTCCAAAGCTGGGCCAGGCTCTGCTTTCATTTGTAACTTTCACCTAATCTGCACAATAGCTGTATTATTGCCATTTTATAGAGGAAGAAACAGGGGTTCAGAGAGCTTAAGTCACTTGCCCGAGGCCACACATCTAATGCTGTGGTGAAGTTATAGCCTCCGAAGCCGGCCAGGCTCCCCAAGTGCCCAAGCCCGTGACCGTCATGGGAGGGACGCAGCCTGGCCTTTTGGTGTGATGGGCTGACTCAACTTTAAATACCCACTGGCAGGCTGGCGCACCCCGGCTTAGGTTCACACTGCGTGAAAGGTGTCCAGGATGTGGTAGTCTCACCGGAAGGAGGCGACCAGAATAGCATAGCCTGTGGCCACACGCGGGACTTCTCAGCTCCACCGAGCCCTGGGGAAGCAGCCAACCTTGCGGGCTGTCTGCAGGCAGAGTGCTGGTCTGGACGCTGTGTGAGCTGCCCCCGCGGGCTAATTTCATGTTTGGCACGCGTGGGTGAAGCCCATGCAGCTGCTCTGGCCAGCGGATATTCTTTTCAGCTTTTGAGCCAAGGTGGCGAGTGTATTCTCCTGCCATCCCTGGCATGTCCCGGCTGGCTGTGAACCATCTCCCATCTCGACAGACCAGCTTTGTAAGGTGTTTCTGACCTGGCTCCTACTGTCCCCGGGAGGCTAGCCTTCCTGCCAGCAGCGCGCTATTTGAGATGCCTTTCTAGCCCAAGAAAAAAGAGCTTGAAAATTTAAAGTCGAGCTAACGTGGCCTTTCAAAATGGAATCGGAAATGAGAGGATATTAAATTGCAGACGCCCACACAAGAGACTGGTTTCCACTGACTAAACTACTTTTTTTTTGCTGATTGTAGTTGGAAGTGGAGAGAATAAAAACATCTCTTCCAGCTCTTTCCATTTTGTTCCCTTAGTTTGATGATTGATTATTTAGGAGAGGGGGCCGCGGACTGGCTTGTAATGAGGCTCAGTTTGGAAGGAGCCTCTCACCTGGGTGAATACAGATGTGCCCGAGCACATGATAAATGTGCTGGCAGCGCTGGAGGTTGAGGTGAGCTTGCCTCGCGCTGTGTCACCTCAGCAGCGAGAAACAGGGCAGAAAATGTCAGAGAAGGCAGAACAGAACCAATCAAAATTGGACTTGAGGGTCGAAGTCATTCCGAATGGCGCTTGCCGTGTGAGGTCAAGGCCCAGCCTCCCCAGGGCCATTTGCTAATAACCCAGTGGAACTGGTGTGACCGCCCCCCGCATACACGGGCCCAATGGTTAAGTTGGTGCCTTATACTCTGGACCCATTTCCTCCCCTCGGCACCAGGATTTCACTTGAAGGGCTCTCCATTACTTAAACAGCCATCCTTCCTGAGCATGCGATTCTTGCCACTTTTAATGAATGGAAATCATCATGGACATCTGTTATCACTGCCCACTTCTCACCCACCCCGTCCCCCCTTCTTCTGGGAGCAGAGGCCAGCATCTCCTTCGGGGTCCATTTCTCCCCCACTGGAAAGTCTTGAAGGGAGCACCAGTCGTGGCACCCCACCCTCCGAGGACCAGGTGGACACAGGACCCATCAGACCGAGCAGATCCTCAGCTTGGAGCAGCGGCTGGATGCCACCCACAGAAAAACAATATGGGGGAAGCTGGTGTAGCCTCTGCTGCCGGGACCCCGCTGCCCCCTGAGTTCCTGCCCTCTCTGAGCCTGATCTGCCTACTTTCCCTTCCATTTTGCAAGCCCCACCTCACATCTTCCGTACACCTGCCTCATCTTGAATTTGCCAGAGACGTTTCTGGGCTTGCGACCAAAGGAATTTTTGCTTCTCACTGCCGAGCAGACACATGTGCACTCACTTTCCCCGCTGAGTTTTGAGCCAGGAAGAACCTTTGGAAGACAGCTCACTGAGCAGAGCAGCTGTCTTTCCCTGGTCTGCTGCTCCCAGCAAGCTGAAGAAGGAGGATGTCCCCCTGCAGGCCTCGTATCCCCTCCAACCACAGGCGGCCCGGATATCTCTTTCTGTGCTTCTGTCCTAGGATTTGCAACTCCCCTTTCCTCAGGACCATGACTGGGACCAGCATTCATCAGGGGAGGGAATGCCAGCTGCAGGAAGGAAGGACAGTGTGCATGCAAACAGTTTAATAGAAAGCAGCTTTGAGGGCAGACTAGTTCAGCCTTACATAAAAACGGTTTCCAAATGTGTTGAACATGACACTGGCTGTGTCTGCAGAACGTTTAAAAATTTTCTCCAAAGGCAGCATTTTGTCTCTGCAGTTTTTTTGTTTGTTTTTTTGTTTTTGTTTTTTTGGCAGTACGCGGGCCTCTCACTGTGGTGGCCTCTCCCGTTGCGGAGCACAGACTCCAGATGCGCAGGCTCAGCGGCCATGGCTCACGGGCCCAGCCGCTCCGCGGCATGTGGGATCTTCCCGGACCGGGGCACGAACCCGTGTCCCCTGCATCGGCAGGCGGACTCTCGACCACTGCGCCAGCAGGGAAGCCCCTGTCTCTGCAGTTTTTTTGCTGAGTAGTTCAGGGAGAGAGAGAGAGAGAGAGAGAGAGAGAGAGAGAGAGAGAATATTTGGTTTCTTTAGGCCAGAGTGCAGGACAGAAATACTGGGGATGTGCTGAAGGTGAGAGAGGAAAGTTACTTTTGCCCCAGCTGCTTTTCCGCTGTGTTGATTAGGAAACAGGCAGGAGGAAGGTCATCTGTCCTCCCGCCTTGATGATTGCAACTTTCAGATCGGGTCCTGTCTGCCCTGTGTAAACCCCTTCACATGCTCTCTGTTCTTACAGGGAGATCGTAACTGATTACAGGGCCTTGGAGGGCCACCCAGCCTGACAGGCGCCCCACTCTACCCCGCACTCCTCCCTCTGCCCCTTCCCCTCTCTGCTACCCCCCGCCCCCCCATGCAGGGCTGTTCTCCTGGGGCCTTGGCCTTCCCTCCCTGGGGTGTCCCCGTCCAGCTCCTCCATAGGTGACCTTCCTTGTCCTTCAGGCCTTGGGTTAAATTCTGCTTCTGCCCCAGACGGCCCTTCCCTGACCCCCTACCCCGGGGAGCGCCCCACATCCCAACCTCCCCTCATCACTCTGGGGATGCATAACCCCGAAGGTGATCACATTTCATTGTTCATTTGTCCCTTCTCGCCCCCTCATCTTAACTCACGATCGTCTTACTTACTTGCGGATTTGACCGTCTTATTTACTTGCGGATTTGATTGTCTTATTTACTTGCGGATTTCGGTTTCTCTCTGCTGCTGGCGTGTGAGGGGCGCACGTGTCTTAGTCACTTGTGAGGCAGTAGAGACTCAACGGCAGCGTCCTGGGTATGAACTGCGAGCCCTCCGCTCAGCAGCAGGCAAGGCCGGCTGCCCCGAGGGCTCGGGGAGCAGGGAGGCACTGGGGCTCCTGCAGTGATCTGCTGCCCCTTTCCGGCGAGGAGGTGACCGAGCAGCAGGCTGATTGCAGAGCAGCAGCCCCCAGACTCCGAGGCCAGTTCTCATCTGATCCAACGGCTGCCTGGGGTTTGGACGGCGTGTTGCTTTGCTGGGGCCCCCGTAGCTCTGTGGTCTTTGGTAACTCAGAGCCCTGGCGGGGTGGTGAGGTTTCCTGTGGGCGCTTCCCCCGCCCCCCACCGACGCCGACACCCAGGGGAATATTTGGAAGCAAGCTTGTCGAGGCTTTTGAAGTGGTTTGCTTCCCTCACTCCCGGACCTGCATCTGCCCTTGGTCACCTTTGGGCCAGATGCCACCTATGGCCCTGTTTGAAGTGGCTGAAGAGTGACAGCCCTGGGCACGGGGGCTGCTTTGTGGGCAGAGGGTCCTTCTCCTGCTGAGCGGGCTCTGGTCTCTCCAGGCCTGTCTCCTGGAACGTGGCCTGCTTGCAGTGCGTCTGCCCCGACTTCTCTAAGTGAGGAGGGTCCAGGTGGCCTGGGGACGATGGTGGGGGAGGGGAGTGGCGGGTGCCGGGTGTGACTCGTGCCCCTCCACTCCCCCACCCTGCGCCCAGCCTTCAGCCAGTTCCCCTCAGACAACCTGATTGTCAGAAGGCGCTGACTCAGCCGCCTGAGCTCATCCAAAAGTGAATCAGATAACACAGAGCCTGTGCTGGACCGGCTCCCCATCTTCTGGAGTCTGTCACTCATCCCTGTAAAGTAACCAAGAGCTGGAATGCTGCTTGCCCTGCCATAGTTACCCTCGTATTTTGTTTCTGTGTTTTTCCATTTGAATTCTTTTCCCCACTCCCTCCGTCCTGGTTGTTTTATGGTCTCTCCTCTTTTTCTCCCTGAACTGAGAGGCTTGCATTGCATTCGTTAAAGAGGCCCCAGACCCTGTCGATGTAACGAGGCTTCTGTTACCGTATTGATTTTTACCATTTTTAGGGGGATGCAAATCAGTATTGCGTTAGGTGATGTCAATCCAGACGCTGGCGTGGAAACCGGCGTTTTTTGCTCTGGGCCAGCCTTTGTCCAGAGGCTCATGGGGACGAGGCTTCTCATTGTTCTGATTGCAGCTTCTCGTGGAATGAAAATATTTCAGTCCCCCAGACTATCAAAGCTGGAGCCCTTGTGTGTTCTCTGGCCCCATTTCAAGAGCTTAGCTGATTGTTAAGGAAATTCTTTGGCTATGCTTTTCTCTTAATATGGTAATGCTTTTTTTCACTTTGGCAGACTCTCTTCAGGGTATTCGACCAAGACTCTTATTTATGGTTCTGACAAAGCAGCTGGGTTGTAGGGACTGAATTTGTAGGTGCCTCATCGGGAATGTCCCCCTTCAGTGAGGAGGGAGGGCATGCATTGTCAGTTTAATGAGTGTGTAGCAGTGTGTTGGGGCCCAGGGTTGGCCAGCTGTGGCCTGCAGTCCAAATCCGGCCCTCCATCCGCTTTTGTAAATAAAGTTTTATTGAAACACAGCCATGCCCATTTGCTTATGTATCAGTAGAGTCTACAGCTGCTTTTGCTGGACGGCAGCAGAGTACAGTAGTTGGGATGGAGACCACATGGCCCGTGAAGCCAAAAGTAGGTACTCTTTGGCCTTTCACAGAAAAAGTTTGCCAACCCCAGTGTGAGATGATTAACACCTTGTCCTAAAGGAACGAAGTGTGCTTGGACCAAAATATGCTCTTAAGACCCAAGTGAGGTGAAGCACGAGGTCACTACAGGGGAAAGGGCAGAGAAGCTGATCTCATTTGCTCTTGTGGGGACTATGCTTCTTTGCTGAAGAAGATGCTTCGGTCTTGCCGGATTAAGCAGAGAGAGGCCTTAGTTTTGACCATTTCTCTGTAATATCGGTAGAGAGGAATTTTGTGAATTTGAAGATGTTTTCCAAATTATTATTCAATGTTAAATCCTAATGATCTTTTAAGGTCTCGTCGGTTCATTCTTTCAGTTATTCCTTATTCATTCACAGAGTCTATAAGTATTTATTGAGCATCTATTTGACCAAACACTGTGTTAGGTGCTGAGGATGTAACAGCAATGGGCAAAAGCCATGGAGCTTATGGTCTAGTGTGGGAAACAGGTAAACCGGAATAAATAGGGTGGTTGGCACAATGAAGGAACAGATAGAAGAAGCATGAGAAGGCACTGGGGCTGGGGAGACCCTGAACGTAGTATAGGCAGAGAAGCTTATCTGAGGAGGTAACATCCAAGCTGAGATGTGGAGGACAGACAGAGCCAGCCAAGGGGAAGAGTGGGGTACCTAGGGTTGCTTAGATTTCCTTTTCTGCCCATCCTGAGGACCTGGACCTTCGGCCCAGTGCAAACTTATTTCCCAGTGAGTTTTTTAGAGGCCTCCAGAGCACAAGCCAGTGCTTCTGGTTAGCTGGTTCCTCTGCCTATTGTCCATGTATCTTATTGGCCTTGGTTCTTTGGGGCTCCTGATCGTACTCTGGAAAGCTCCAATTTCTTATGTAGTCAATCTCCTGAGAGTCTAGAAGTGCAAAGGGTTCATAATGAGCTGGTCACCTCTTATTCATGGCAGGATGGAGGCAGTTTCCCAAAACTGGTTTCCTAAAACCAACCACTTTCTATGGCAAGGCAGAAATAAGACATTCTGGTGAACTGAGGACTGATTATTCTAATAAATGTGCTAAGCAACAAGTCACTTTTGTTAAATAAGGCACCAGAATCTGATAACGAGAACATATGACTCAGGGTATTTCCCTTTTCGCTTTGGCTGCCAGGCAGCTCATAGAAACCATTGGCCCTGTGGCTAGAATATTTCCTGTGCCACCATTTTATGTCATAAAGAGATACGAATTAACTTATTGTAGTAAGCCCTGTGTCATTGACCATCTCAAATTATTTTTATCTAGAGGAGGTTATATGTCTTTAAGAATTTTTTAGAATAAATTTTACAAGAATGATATATCCTGCATATGGAGCCACATGAGCTCTAAGTGGTCATGGGTAATGGTCACTGTGCCCTCAATTCAGTTCAGCAGTTACCGAGTGGCTGCTGTGTGTTGAGCACTGAGCCTACCAAACAGAGTGAGACCACAGCCCTTCCCTTTGCGGAGCTGGTGGGTATAAGTTGTCCCTTTACCCACCTGAGCCCTGAGCCTACCACCGTATAGACGGCTGAAAACCAGGCTGCAACCAGAGTCCTTACCCAAACTGAAATGCCAGGCCCTGGCTAACCCCAAGGTTAGTCCAAATATTGGACTAATCCCAATTTTAAGATCCTGATGGATCTTTTAAGATCTGATTTGTTTATTTGTTCATATATTCACTTTCACATCCAGTGATTTTCATAAATATTTATTGGCCAAACAACGTTGTAGCAGCAGTGGCTAACTTGGAGTCACCAGATAAAAGTGGAGGGGCTGATGGATGAGAAGACAAAAGTTACACTTGATGAGATGGTGTTTCTCCTACTCTCCATGCCACAGATTATATACAGTCACTGGCTGTTGGGCTCCCATATAGAAATGTTGACATTTCTATACGGGAATATTTGAAATGCCAGCGTTTCTTGATGTAGCCTAAAGGAGTCTAAATATCATGGTGGTATGCAAAAACAGTGAGGGGGAAGTTTGCTTCATTAGCCCTTTCTCTGTTTTGTTTTTTCGTAACCATCCTCTGTTCCTTTTCTCTCTTTCC
>NW_006797481.1:74447-88276 GCF_000442215.2 Lipotes vexillifer | reverse complement strand
CTTTCCCTCCATCTCCCCTACTTCTCTTGTCTGTCCCACTTGAACATCCCCCAACTCGCCCCACCTCTTCCCCTCCTACCCTCCCTGTATAGCAACTGTAATATGTCAATCTGGGGAAACGCATGAGGGTAACTTGATTACACCGTCCTTCCGAGTTGAGCGCGTGTCGTGATCTCGGTGCTGTGTAGCAGATAGCAGATCCTTCCTGGCCTGGCCTCTCGGCTCACCTGCGCACTGCAGCCGCCCTCCCTTGGTTGTACGCTTGACCTTGTCGTCACTGATAACCTCTACACTCTCTAATCTGAATGCCAAGCATCTCAGTCTTGGTTCACCTCCTCCTCCCCCGGCACAGCTGCTTTATGGGCATGTGACCTGTGCCCTTACAGACCCTATGCTCAGAACGGAACCTTGCTTGAGGGTTTAATGCTCTGAGGTCTTTGTTTTAATTTTATCTTTGAATTTGTGCTTTGTAAGTGAAGTCTGATGAGACAGCGGAGTATGTGCTGGGGCTTAGAGTCTTGGCCTCCGTACTGTTCCTTTTCCCGTTGCCTTCCTACCTCCCCAGGATGGGTTCTTGGCTTCCCTGCTCCTCTGGCCCCTGGGACCTCTGACCCCGCACAGCAATCACTGCCACCCTCCTTCCCCCAGGGAGTACAGGCATGGGGTACATACACCCCACAGCATCTTGGGCAGCGGGTGGATGATGCCACAGGTCATTCTGCCGGCAGCGAGGCAGGGCTAAGCCTTTTCCACCCCATCCGGGTACCTAGTGCATCCTGGTGTCGAAGGAAGTTGCAGTGCCCTTGGGGGTGGTCCATCCTCTGTGGGTTGGGGCAGTGAGCTCTTGGGATGGGGAGAGGCCTGGCTCTACTACCCTGTCCCTGCTCGAGAACAGTGCATGGGTCTGTCCAGTAGCTGGTGAGCAGAGCACTGAGTCTGAGTCTCCTGGGTCTGCACTCACCCCATGAAAATCTCTGTGCCCCAGGGAGCATGACACTGAACAGCAAATAAAAACATCGGGACAGATGAAGAGAGAGAGAGAATATAGAAGAAAGAAAAAAGCTTTATATTTTAGTACCTTTAATGGCACTTTTTATGCACTTTATGAACAAGGGGTCTCCATGTTTATTTTGTCCTGGGCCCTGCAAATTATGTAGCAGATCTGTGGTTCATCTGGGTCCACCCATCTGCTCACATTTCCCTGTCCCTCAGCCCCTCGTGGGCTCACTTCCCTCCTTCCCCAGGCGGGATCCCTGTGTCTCAGGCAAGTCTGAGCTGCTAACATCCCCCTGAACTCTGTGGTCTAGTTTGCTGTTCCTTAGGAAGCACGCAAGTTCAATGGCACCGCTTCTTGCTGTGTATGGGGGTCGCGCACGGGAGACTGTGCTCTTTTCCTCCACTGCATATTTTTTTACAGAAAATGCAAGGTTAGCATAACCGTTTCCAGAAGACACATTGAATCACTTAGTTGAGTTTCAGCCAGTTGCTGCAACATTAACCTTTGAAGCAAACTTCATCCAACACACAACACCAGCCTGCAAGCCCTAGCCTCTTGAAAACGGTGTGCTGGGCAGCTGGTGGATACAGTGACTTCTGCAGATTCAGCAACAAAAATATTTTTGTAACAGGAGCAGTTTATACTTTGCAAGGAAGAGACAGAAGTAGTTGACTTGCCTCATGAGGTTAAAAGAAAGTTGCCAACTTTTCTTTTAGTTTCATTTGTTCGTTTTATTGCTCTTCGCTCCAAGCTTTAGAGGATGAGGTTGCAACGAGAGGAGCACTCAAGGGCTTTTAGGCCAAACCCAGGGTGGCCAGAAGCTGAAATGTTGATGGATCATTGTTTTTAGGTCGGCTCTAGATGATTTCTGGCTGAGCCAGCATCTGGAGAATTCCAGGAATCCCCTTTCCTGTTGCGGCTGTAAGAGTTTGCAGGGATCATCTGACCTCTTTGCGAAGTTGTATGAAAAGAGATTTATTAAGGACTCTGGTGCTTGTTTTTTTTCTTTTTTTAAGAATAAATAAATTTATTTATTTGGGGCTATGTTGGGTCTTCGTTGCTACGCACGGGCTTTCTCTAGTTGCGGCGAGCAGGCGCTGCTCTTCGATGCGGTGCGCGGGCTTCTCATTGCGGTGGCTTCTCTTTGTTGCGGAGCACGGGCTCTAGGCGCACGGGCTTCAGTTGTTGTGGCGTGTTGGGCTTCAGTAGCTGTGGCTCGCGGGCTCTAGAGCTCAGGCTCAGTAGTTGTGGCACGTGGGCTTAGTTGCTTTGCGGCATGTGGGATCTTCCCAGACCAGGGCTCGAACCCGTGTCTCCTGCATTGGCAGGCGGATTCTTAACCACCGTGCCACCAGGGAAGTACGTCTGGTGCTTGTTTTGATCTCACCAATTCAACCATTGTCTGCTAATAGGTTTTTTTTTTTTTTTTTTTTTGAAATCTACCAGGTCTTCTGGAAAGATCCCTAATTGTCAGAGCTGGGATGACTTTGGACATCACCAGGCTCGACTCCCTTATTTTAGAAGTGATAAAACTGAGACCCAGAGAAGTCTGTCAAGTGGCCCAAGGTCAGAGTGAGTTAATATGGATGCCCTGCTCCCTGGGACTGTGTGCTCCCAGTCTGCGTGGAGGCTGTGGTGGTGCTGTGTGTGTGTTTTGTCTGTGTCTTCACTCTGCACCACACTTTGTGGATGCTGGAGGATAAGCCCATAGCAAGTCATCAGCCAGGGCCCTTACTCAGCACAGGCCTTTTCTTCTCTGTGGGAATCAGCAGTTGTGATGCCCCTTCAGGGGGAGCCCAGGCCACACAGTGCCCTGCTGTGTGGCACTGCCTGCTTCACGGGCTCGTCTGAGGGTACCACCGTGGCCTGGGCCCTCACCCTGAGGACGTGTGACCTTGGCTTCCTCGGGCTGGCCTCTGCTCTGCTTTCCTTCAGCTCCCTGGCCCTGTTGTGTGTCCTGTCTGCTCCCGTCTCCTGCCCCTGCCCCGTGGCAAGGTCTGGCACAGAGAGGCTCTTTGTTGGTGGCTGGCTGTGCACCCTGAGCATCTGGGCGGTGAGCACTGGTGAGAACACCTGGGCTCTCGGTACCACCACCACCAGCTGCAGGACCGTCGGTCCCCTGGTGAGCGGAATGGGCACTACGCCCGTCCCATCTGCTCATGGGACAGAGCACAAGGCGTGTAGGGCATGCGAATAAGAGGGAGGTTTGTCTACACTGATGAGGCTCTGCTCGGACCACTTGTATTTCACGCTGACTGCCCTGGAAATGTGTGGCCATTGCTTTCCTTTGAAGCGGACTTCTCCTCTTTCTCCCCTCCGCCAAAAAAAGAAACCTGCATGAAGAAATATACGCCTACAGACGTTTCCAGACACGTATTAGCATCACCACTGTAAAAGGAACCATTTTTTCCTAAGCTTCGGGGGACTCTGATGGTGGCCCAGCACGCAGCCCTCCTCCTCCCTGCTGGCACAGCCCTGAGTTTGTTTTAGGTCCACTCCTGACCACCTCCATTCCTAACTCAGGCAAATCCTGAGAGGCTAAGGCAGTCACCAGGGCTACGATCCCCCCCACCTAAGGGTGGTGGAGGATAACCTTATGACCAGGCAGTGGCTGATGACCCACGAGGAAGAATGTGCTGGGCCCTTCCGGATTCTTAGCTCTTCTGAAGAGACACACAAGGGAGAAAAGAGTCTATTACTTCCAGTGGGCGTTGCTACATCTTTATGTCAGGCCTGGAATGACGGTGGCCCTCCTGTGACCACGAGCCCAGGCTGCCGTTGATCAGATGGAAGGAAGGCAGGAGCTTCTTGACTGACGTTGTCCTTGAGCCTTTGAAGTGATCAGCCCTCTGCCATCACGCCCTTGAGCCCGTGGATGTTTACTCCATTTTGCATTGGGTTGTTTGTTACTTGCAGCTGAAAAAAAAAAAAAAAAACCCAAACCCTAATTGATGCACCCAAATCATTTTTAGTGTTGATCTATATTTAGCCTTTATGGAAGATTCTAGGCTGAGCTGCCCTTGGGGAGGGAGATGGATTGTATCTCTTTTTACTGCTGTGTGTTCTGCCGGCTTGTGTGTTTCCCCCCACCATCAGACAGTAAGCCTGGAGGGCACGGGTGGGTTTCGTTGATCTTTCACGTTCCTTGTGCCAGGCCCGTCCTCAGTGAATGCTTGTTGAGAAAGTTCTCTTTCACGTAGGCAGCGTTTTGTGGGAGTGGTGATGCCAGGCCTGCTGGTTGTTGTCTGTTTGTTTGTTGGCATCTAAACGAACGGTAAGAGCCTTCTTTAATCATGCTACTCACCAACCTCTTCCAGGTTTTAGCAGTAAATCTATCACGCCATTAGTATCCTGCCTACGGCTCGTAGTTAGTGATTTAACTCGGACATGGAGTCCACACGCAGGACTCTTGACACCCTCGTCTGGGCTGTCTCCATCGACCTGGCTGGCATGGCCGACGACCCAGTTGTTCTCGGGGTCCGTGTTCCCTTCCAGCCCCTCTTGTTGACTCTGCTGTGAGGCCGGCATGTAGCACAAGTGAGTCACTTGCAAACCGAGGATGCTGTGCCTTTCAACGCGGACGTCCCCTCTTTCCCACTGGCCTCCCAGGTTCCTCCCTCTCGTGAACAAGAGCATGACCTTGAGAACGGGCAGTGTGATGGACTCACTTTGGGCTGCCCCTCGTCCTGGAGGGATTGGGACAACGTGAGCTACACGCTCTCCTGGTGGGACCCGAGGGCTTCTGCTCCGCTCTGATCCGGAGCCTCAGGGTTGAGCTTTTGCCACGTTCAGTCTCCCCATCCTGGCTTTGCTGTGTACCCGACTTGCATTTCACCCTCCCTCCCCGCCAGTGATTGGAGGATCTGGAGACAAGGAACAGGAGCCTCACACCCCAGTCTTCCTCCTTCCGACTCTGCTCCTCCCGGCTGCCAAGTGGAGGATGGATGTCTGTGCCTTTACTTCGTAGGCGTGTCGTGAGGCTCCTGTGAGATGCTGAGATGTGGGCTGTTAGGAGAGGGTCAGGCATCTCCAAGATGGCCTGTGGCTGGGCCGCTTCACAGGGAGGCTCAGACAGAGTGTCTGCCGCAGGGAGCCTGGAGCCGGCTTTGATGTGGGAGGCTTGGGAACCAGCCTGCGGACAGCAGCGCGGGGTTAAACCAGGAACGGGTGGCCCCAGGGTTTCCCATCCGCAGGTCAAGGCCGAGGCGTGCCTTGGCGCTTCCAGCCATATCTGCTTTTCATCTCCCACCAAGTCCCCCCGTGGAGTGTGTGTCTAGACAGCTGTGGAATAAAACGCTCAGTTGCCGAATAGGAATTTGGCCAGCAGAGGTATAGTTGCGCCAAGCAGACAGGCCCAAGGTGAGGAGGGAGGCTGAGAATGAGCCCCACTTGGATCTGGAGCAGGCTGGAGAGCCTGATGCCTGTGCGGCCCGCTGGCACCTGCGGGAAACGGGAGCCAAATGGCCCCCAAAAGGCATTTTGACCTCATGAAGGGCTGTAAATCTGGCCTGGTACACGTCTCTGCCCCACGTCACCCTCTTGCAAAGATTTCTGCCTACAGTGAGAATTCACGTTAACACCTACAAGTAGTGAAGGTCTGGGAGGTGGGAGACCTGTTCTCTCGTTTAGCCAGGCTGCTCGTGAGCTGTGAGGAGTCACTCCCTCTCTGAGCCTCAGTTTCCATATCTTTAAGATGGGAGGAAACATGCCCTAACTGCCAAGGGGGTCATGAAAGTGCTTTGTCACCTGGGAGGTAAAATGTCACCTGTGTCATTCCTTTCGCATCAGTCCAAGCTTCATAGTCTAAGGATCCCCCTTGATACATGTCCACTTGCTTATTTCTGTCTCATGATTGTCCTTTAGAATCTAGGAGATGTTTGAGTGAATTAAAACTTCAACAAGGTGATACTTGGTGTTGCCGTCGGTGCAGGTTAGGCTAAATGACCACTTGTGATCCGAATTTCTTCCCCTTGTGTTGAAGTGAGGATTGGTTCTCGGGGAGACTCTGGGCTCCTATCCCTGGTGTCCACTTGTCCAAGCCTGCATGGTCACTACAGTGTGGTGACTTCACTGCGCTGGACCCAAGCTCATCCACAGGCTTCTCTGGGCCCCGTTACTGGCCACAGGCCTGTTCCTCCCCAGTGAGTGCAGCCAGCCGAGTGGCAGGCCCTGGGTGCTCTCCTTCCCTCCTGGGGCGGGGGGGTCTCTCCCCTCCGTCCTCACAGCTTCTGCTCCCCAAGAGCACGTGCCTGCTTTTCCCATCCCCTGGGCCTGAGCTCAGACTTGGAAGAGGGGAGTTCCAGGGAGCAGTGTCTTTGGGCCCCTCTGCCTTCTCAACCCCCTGAGATGCAGGGGCCTGGGTTTGGCCCCCTTCCTAGGGGTTGGAGGTGAAGGAACAGGGGCGGGCAGTGAGCAAATGCTAATTAAGACCCTCCGCAGTGAGTCCTACCCAGTAACTTTCTGATGTGGTTCTCGGCTTGTGGCTGAGCTGATGTGGGCTGGGCCCGCCTTTCTGTGTTTGAACCTGAGCTCTTTCCTTGAAGCTGGTGAAAAGCAACTGTAATCTCGGGCAGCCTGGCAAACCCAGCCCAGGAGCCTTCGGCACTCTGTCCCCTTGCCCACCCCCCAAGCCCAGCCCTGAAAGCAGTCCCTGGGCCCTGAAGGAGTGCTAGTGTCCCTGGCGGGCCTCCCCACAGTGGTCAGTGCTCATCACTGGCCCTGACTCCTGCCCACCCACCCGCTGTGGCTACTGGATGAAGTCATTCCTGGCAGGGGCGGCTGGCGCGGGCCCAGGGTAAACAGGCCACGCTGAGCTCATTGGCGTGCTTCTGGATGAGCTCGGGGAGTGGGGACTGCAGGCTGCCCCCTCCAGAGCAGTACCACACACGCCAGCCTCAGGCGACCGCAAGGGCAAAGTGTCACTGTCAGGGCAAGCCTGTGCCACCAGCCTCCTCCTAGTGGAGGGCTGGGTGACATGCGCTACTTTGTGGGAGTTTCGTTGGTGGGGTTTCCCCCATTGAGACTGCACAGACCCTGATACTAATAACAATAACCAACACATCTGATGCTTACGTGTCCGTTATGTGGTGCTTAACTGAGCCAGGTGCTCTTCAAAGAGCCATTCAGGTCTCAAGTCGCTTAATTCTGACAACACACCAATGAGATAAGTGTGCCGCGTTAGTCCCATTTTCCAGATGAGAACACTGAGGACCAGAGTGGCTGTAAGCTTGAGCCAGGATCTAATCAGGCCGCCTGGTCCCAGGTCCGTGCTCTTCACTGGGGCGCTCTTCTAGGCTTCTCAGTACCTGTGATCTGAGGGGCATCCCTTCTCATGCAGCCCCTTAAAGTTTTAGGTCTTGTATCCCTTCTTCAATATCCCTTCTTCCTCCTTGAGTTTTCTGACCCAGCTTGTTCCTGACCAGCATCTTCCTTATTTGGGGTCAGAGGGGGTTCTTTGTGACTCAGTACTTTGTGGTGGATGAGAGTCTGGGTTCGGGGTTGCACTTTTAAATCCCTGGCCGGTCTCAAGTCACCCAGTTGCTTGGAGTCTCAGTGTCTTCATCTGTTAAATGGGCCCAGTGATCTCCTCACCTCATCAGCTGGTGTCTGCTTCATCCCTGGCGAAGGAAGTGCTAAGTAACCTCTGGTTTCCGCCCCCTGCACCCTCCCAGCCTCCTCTCCTCTTTCCTTCTTTTTCAAGGTGGACGAACATGAGGACTCTTGCCTCGCAGTTAGCACTAGGCCTGGGCCAGCTCTTTGCTTTCTGGGCTGGTCCACACTGTTCAGAGCAGCTGCTCATTTTGTCTCGGGGAACAAAGGAGAAAGGAGCTCGGGGGTTTGCCTGGCTCCAGGGGGGAAGGGAGAGAGGAGAGCTTAGAGCCCTCTCAGGCGGAAGCCCAGCTCTCAGCCCTAGTGGCGAGAGCTGGCTTTATTTTGTCCAGTTTGGGTTTGAAGAGTAGTTTGGAGCTCCTGACTCTGCCTGGCCTTCACAGGGCATTGGGGATCAACCAGGCTTTGTTGGGTTAATCAGCCCACCAGGGACGGGGGCAGAGGTGGTTGATACAAGACCTTTCCAGGCAAGGAGAGAGCCCACCTCTTGGGTCTTGGCGTCTTGGGGCCCTGGATGCCTTGTTGCCCCCAGTCCCACCCCTGCCCCTCCCCGGGATTGCATGTGCTTAGCACAGAGATGCACCGGACGGAGTCAGGGCAGCTGCAAGCCCACAGAGCTCCTGATTCTTCAGAACCCAGGAGGGACGAGCCTGTGGATAAGTGGTGGTGGTGGGGGGGGTGGGGGGGGCTCTGGATTCTTCCCTGTGGCTCTCTAAGAGTGCTGCAGTCAGGCTTGCACCCAGTCCTAAACCCGTCCCCCTCTGTCTCCTGGCCTCCGGGTTTCAGAGCAAGTCTGTGCTGATAGCTTCAAGATGTGCTGAGACCCTGAGTTGGCCTCCAGTATCCGTCCCACGTCTTCCTTGGCGTGTGGCAGCGGCAGTGCGCACTTGACTTGCAGCAGCTTACAAGGAGGCACTGATTATCTTGGGTGGGAGGGAAGATAGTCCTCAGCCGGGAAGGGATGCTAGGCCTGACCTCGGTTTCCTGCAAGGCCTGGTGGGTACGAGCGGTGTCCCTTACTTGGCATTCTACGACATCTGTGCGTTTATCCGTTCCGTTCACTTGACCAAATGCAGCAACGCCAACCTTGTGTTTCCAGGGAAAGCTGCCCGTGCTACTGCTTGGCCGCTCCTCGGAGCTGCGGCCCGGAGAGTTTGTGGTTGCCATTGGAAGCCCGTTTTCTCTTCAGAACACTGTCACCACTGGGATTGTCAGCACCACCCAGCGAGGCGGCAAAGAGCTGGGGCTCCGGAACTCGGACATGGACTACATCCAGACAGATGCCATCATCAACGTGAGCCCTCTCCGCTGCAGGGTCGGGTGGGCTTTTGGAAAGCTGGGCTGGGCTGGGCTTAGGAACCAGGACCGGAGTCAGGATCCTCAAGGTGCTTTCAAGGATCCCCTAAAGCAGATGAGGCAGAGGGCTGGTCCTCAGCCTGTTGGCAATCTCCAGGGACTCCTGTGACGGGAGCTTGAGATTTGCCAAAGTTTGCAGCCCAGAGGAGCTCTCCGTGCCCCAGGGTCAGCCACCCCTGGCTGGAGCTGCTTGTTCAACTTTATGGCAGGAGGGATGCTCACCTCAGCACAGGCTCTGTAGCCCTGAGAGGAGTTTGCGTTGCCTTGTGCCGGGGAGCGGTCTGTGCATCAGGCCGACCCACGCGATGTCTAATGAGGTCAAGGATTATCACACACAATCTCATCAATGGAATCTTTTTTAAGTCACATTTTTCCACTTCAGCTGTTTCACTATAGGATTAACGTTTCTAAAAAGCATTTTCCCCTACATCTATCTAATAAATAAGAAACACAGGGTGTTTTGTGCACTCGCTGCCTCTGGTAGGCTTTATTCCCAAACTTTCTTGTGATCTTCATGAAGTAATGGAAGTAGAGCAAACCATGTGGATTTCCAGGCCAAGCAGCAAAGTAGGGGACACATAGATGTGGGGGGGGGTGGTTTTGAAGGTTTGAAATACTGTGATACTGGAGCAAGTGGGCAGCCAGACTATTGCCAAGACAAGGAAGATGTGTTGGGTGTTTTGAGAATTTGTAGTTGGCCTTTGGGAGTTTGTAGTTGGCAAAAAAAAAAAAAAATCTATCCATCTATCTACCTATCTATCTATAACTATATATATATATCCCCTTTATGGCACATCTAAAACTTTCTGAAAATTGTTTAAGGTCCTTTTTTTCCCAGCAAAATACTAGGTAGACAGGAACAAAACTCCGGCAAGAACTTGCACTCAGGGACCTGCCAGGCAGAGAACTAGATTGGACCATGTAATGACATAAACTCATAACCTTTTAATTTTTGCTTAATTTCAGTATGGAAACTCCGGAGGCCCATTAGTAAACCTGGTAAGGCCTTTTAAAAATCTATGTACATGTCTTTTTTTTCCTTTTGGTTTCTTTTCAGACATGAACTTGCCAAAACACATTATCTAATTCTTTTAAAGTGAAATCTGTGACTGTACTGTACCTTGCAAATTACTCTTTTTATCTTTTCTGGAAAGAGTAAGGCATGATGGAGTTTGGATTGGAACTGCTATGCCAGCAGACATGCTTGTTTCAAAGTTACAAGTAAAGGCATTGGAATTCAGGTCCAATCCAGGAGTGGTTAAAGGAGTGGGTCTTTATTTTGAAGGTGTCAGCAGTTCTGGCCTGTCCCTGTGCTGCCTAAGGAGCTGGCGTGGCTCATCCACAGGGTTTGTCTTGGCCAGAGGCCCTCCTCTAAGACCAGGATGGAATGAGGAGTTACCCCGCTCACAAAGACGTCACCTAAGTTTATATTTTATTTAAGCAAAAAAGGGAAGCCTTAGAATCAGACAGTCAGAGCCAGGGTGCAGCTCAGGGTCACCCATCCCAACGCTCGTTTACAGGTGATGAACTCGAGGCCTTGTTTAGCAAAGCGCAGGATGGCAGTGCCTTCTTGAGGTCCCTCTGAGTCGGGGACTGAATTCTCAGCGCTACGGGAAATGTGCAAGAAGTGACTTAAACTCTCCTGGCAGTTTTCCGTTCTAAGTCCGAGTTGAACGACCCTTTAACAATAGTGTTCAGAATAATGGTTGGATGGTGTGAGGCAAGACTGTTATACCAGGATTGTTTCCTATGGTGTGGCGTTCACTGAACTGTGAATTTATCTTGAATTGAAGCACACCCTATAGACTGGCTTCCTCCATGATTTAAAGCTAGTCTGTGACAAGCAGAGGCAGTGAGTTGCGATTGTGAGCCCTCTGCCTCCCCCAAGTGCCCCGGAGTCAGCTCGGAGGTGAGGCTTTGTTTTCCTGATGATGAAGTCCGTCCGCCCTAAGCGCTAAGGTTGTTTCTCCCTGACGTCAGCAGAGGAATCTTAAGATCACTGGAAATGGGGGAAGCAGGACTCTGGGGCTTTTGGAAACGTATTCCATGCCAAAGGAGCAAATGTGCATTTTGAAACCGTCTGTTGTGTCTGTTGCTGTGCTTTCGGCGTGGTGATCACTCAGCTCTGAGTCGAGTGGATGTCGATTCTTCCGTTGCTGAGATTGGCTTACGCTGCCCAAGTCAGGCCTCTCCCTCTACGACCCAGGAGCCCCCTCCCTCCAGCTCCCCCCACCTCACACATTTCTCTGGAGAAGCTCCAAGGTTCCTTTCTTGCAAATTCTCTACTCTCTACCGGTGCATATCTTCAGGTGAACCTTCATGGCTTCAGTAAGCTGTTTCCATCTTGCTTTTCAGGATGGTGAAGTGATTGGAATTAACACGCTGAAAGTGACAGCTGGTATCTCCTTTGCAATTCCATCTGATAAGATTAAAAAGTTCCTAACGGAATCCCACGACCGACAAGCCAAAGGTAGAGCAAGGCCCAGGCAGCCCTCGGGAGATTTAGGCCTGGGGTGCCCCACGGGGACTTGGGTCAGGGAAAACGACACCCTGAAGGTCAGAAGGGAAAGGAATACACGCTATTAAGCCCATGGTATTAGGTCATAGGTGTTGGACTATTTTCAACCTATGATCATGAATGTGCCATATGGTTCAACCTGGTATGTGCCAGGCATGGTCCTGGGTGATTTCTGTACATCATTTCACTTCATTATTCATTATGTCATTTAATTCCTTTGCGTGATCAGGTGGGAATTATTAGTCCCATCTTACTGATGAGAAAACTGAGATTCATGGAGCTCATTCATTCCACAAATGTTTATTGAACCTTCTGCTCGAGTCAGGCTGGGGGTTTGAGGCTCAACAGGGTCCCTTGCAGGTGTGATGTTTACCTTCTACCTGGGGGAGAGAAGAGGCAGGTAGGATCCCAGTCAGGATTTGAACCACAAGCCTAGCGCATCCCCCTATGGTCCTGACTCTACACAGCAAACTGGGGGATTGAACCCCATGGCTCGTGGTGTACCCGGCACAGCCGCCAACTGGGCTGACCTGTTGTCCTTTCCAGGCAAAGCCATCACCAAGAAGAAGTATATTGGCATCCGAATGATGTCACTGACATCCAGGTGGGTAACAGAATGTCTGTGTTTTAAATTTAAAACAAACCTGAACTTCAGAAGACTCTCACTGGCACCCCTAAAAGGGAAGCCTTACTCTGCTTCAAGACAGCTCAGTTTCTGGTTAAAGTTAAGTAACATTAGGAAAGAGAGGAGGCCCGTTAGCCTTGGCCTCTTGTTTTATCCTTCATGTTGGTTTCTGGGTTCTGAGCAGGCCCTTCTTTCTGGAAGAGTCCATTCTTCTTGGAAGGCAGGGCTGAAGAGCCGGGGTGTTCGTCACTCCCCCATGCCTTCCTTTCACCACTTGCTCTGTTGAAACTCACATTCCAGGAGTGCCCCAAACACCTCCCTCAGCCCCAGAGCGCCCTGCCTTTCCTTAGCTCTGCCGCCTGTGGCCTGAGGCTCCTGGAATGCCAGTCAGGCCCGGCATGACTGATGGGCTTGTTTTTCTCCCCGAGCTGGTGGAAGTTGTGGTATGTGGCTGCCAGACTCATAACATACTGGTATTTTAACCTTGATGAAAAAATCTGGTGTAATCGTAGGAGTCCTGGTACCTAAGGGCTCGGTTGAAACTCTTGTAGGTAAAGTTGGCAAGGAGCAGAGCATATGGATATAAATATTAATATATTAATTATTGTAGTTAATTAGCTATTAATTGTGAACACACGACTATAGTTTAGACACATGTAATAAATGGTGGTACCTTTCTCAGCTGGCTTGCCAAGACTAAAATGCACATCAGGTCTTGTTTGGGAGCTCTGAGAGATGAAGGCGTGAGGAAGGAATGCGGGCCCTGGGGTCCAGCTTCCTGGGTTCTTGTCGCAGCTCTACTGTTTCCTGGTTTGTGACCTTGGGATGACTTGACCACTGAGTGCCTCAATTTCCTCCTCTCCGGAATGAGGATAACTGTGCAGGCATGTTGGTATGTGGTGAGGACTGAGTGATTTCATGCGTATCAAAGCTTGGATGAATGGGTGGTGGCAGTGGTCACTAACCACGGCGACCCCGCCCACTATTTATCACTTGCTTGGCACTGGGCCACAGGTGCTGGACCTAGACGGTCTCATCGGGTCCTCACGACAACCGCGTGTGTCGTTATCCCTGTTTTACAGGTGAGAAAACTAAGGCACAGAGAGGTTAAGCAACTGCCCAAGATCACACAGTCAGGAAGCGGCAGAGCTGGGGCAGGCCGACCGCTATATTGTACCGACTCCTCAAGTGGTAGCTACTGTCAATTAATAATAATAATGATAAAAGACTTCCCCTGCTGTTATCCAGTAACTCTAGGAAATAGGCAGTTTGAAGCAGAATCAAAATCCCTGGAGGAATTTTCCGTTAGAATCAGGGAAGGAGGAGAAGCCGGGCAGGAGCCCCGTTGTTACTTAACAGTGATACAGGTATTCTTGGTCCTGAGCAGCAAAGCCAAAGAGCTGAAGGATCGCCACCGAGACTTCCCAGATGTGCTTTCAGGAGCGTATATTATCGAAGTAATTCCTGATACCCCCGCAGAAGCGTGAGTTAGAATTATTTTCCCTTTTCCTAATATCCTTGTGTTTCCTGAAGGTAGGGGGCAGGGGGCTGTTCTTTTCATATCAGCTCAGGTGATTGTGAGAATCCTTGACAAAACGGTCGGACGTCCTTGGTCGACCCTGCCAGTCAGGACTTGCAACCTGCTTCAGCTCAGGGCTCATCAGCCAAAGGTTGCTTCCTATCTTCAAAAGTCCTCTTGAGGAGGGGTATCAGATGGAAAGAGT
>NW_006797481.1:67901-74251 GCF_000442215.2 Lipotes vexillifer | reverse complement strand
AAAGAGTGATATCAGACGTGTTATGAGTCTCCAGGACAGGCCTGGCTGGGGAAAGAGGCTTGAAGGAGCAATGTCCCGGAGACCTCGAGCAGTGGTCCTGTCCCAGGCTGCTGGATGCATCTCCTCCTGAAGCCTTTGCTAATTATGTCTGTTATCAGTCAGGCCATACTTACCCACACCTCTAGAAAAATAACGCAGGGAACGTCAAAATAACATGAAAAGAAGTAGGTCAGCTAACAATCAGGGTCTGTTCCCTGTGTCGACGAAATATCCAGAGAGAGGTGCTAAACCAGGGAGGGGCCAGCAAACTGTTTCCTGGGAGCCAGATCCGGAAGAATAGATTTGCATTTTTAAGTGGTTGAAAAAATTTTAATGAGAACAGTATTTTAGGACACATGAAAGTGATGTGAAATTCAAATTCCAGTGGTATGTAAATGAAGTTTTACATGGGTAACAGCCATGCCCAATAGATTATATATTGTCTATGGTGGCTTTTGGACCACCACGCCGGGGTTGAGCTGTTGTGATGGAGACCATCTGGCCTGCAAAGCTTAAAATATTTCCTATCTGGCCATGTACAGAAAAAGTTTGCTGACTCCTGTGCTAGACCATTAAGAACCATAACCGCTTACTGGACACTGTCATACAGAAGAGCTACAGTCCCAGCAACAGCACAAAGCAGGTGTCTCACAGTAGAGCCATCAACTCATCCCTGTAGGAGCTGCTCTCTGAGTTGTAACACCCATTACAAGCAAGTTGGCCACGGTCCTGGTAGATGGTAGATGGTACATCCTCATCTCCTTTGGGGTCCATCTATGATAAGATCATACAAGTGCTGGTAGGCATTTCTACAATGGACATGATTGATGATGTGGCCTAAAAACCTCAAAAGGAAATAATGCAACCCATTGGTGGTTTAAGCCAGTCTCACATAAGTTAACTATTACCCCACCCTGTTTGCTCTGGGCTTTTAGGTCCTAAACTGTGCCTCTGTCGATGTAAAGTTGCTCACCTTTCGTGGCAGTTAGATCAGGAGGAATGGAAACATTACAATCGCATTTCCCTTTGTGTTGCAGTGGTGGGCTCAAGGAAAATGATGTCATCATTAGCATCAACGGACAGTCAGTGGTCTCCGCCAATGACGTCAGCGATGTCATTAAGAAGGAAAGCACCCTGAACATGGTTGTCCGCAGGGGCAATGAAGACATTATGATCACCGTGATTCCCGAAGAAACTGACCCGTAGGCAGAGGCACGAGCTGGACTTCATGCTTCCCTTAAAGACTCTCCAGTGGACGATGCATGATGACTCTGGGCTGGTGGCACTGGATGCCCAAGACTTTTGACCGCCATGTTGCTTGTTCAGCAGAAACACTGGCCAGCAGAATCCTTCTTGATAGGTCGTAGGCAAAGCCAGTGTAACGTTGTAAACCCGCAGGCAGAAGCTTGCCCTTCTGTATCGTATGTACGCAGCGCGCTTTTTCTTGCCAGCTTGGACTGCTCCTGCTTGGACAGTCAACGTTCGTCTCCTTCTTTAACCGAGTCATCATCTTAGTCTAGCTAAGGCTGTTGCTATAACGTGTAGGTAAGAGGAAGGTCCCATGGGAGCCAGGATGGTACCAGGCGTGCTTATGCTTTCTTCTTAGTCAGCATCCAGAGGAGGGAGAAGCCGAGACCACGGGAGGGTGAACGCTGGCTTCCAAAATGGCCAGAGTTGCCTCTTTTAGGAACCTCTTGAGAACTGGGAGCACAGTGACTTGGAGTTTGAGCTATTAAAATTCTTAATACTTTGCTTTCTGGCGTCCTTCTTTGCTGGGAACGGCTGGTTGGAGTCTCTTTGAATTGATTATAACGTCAACGGCCTGCTCATTACACCACGTTGTCCGTGCGGGTTGAGCTTGAGGTCGCACCAGTTATTTCAGAATCATCCCGGGGGTTTACCAGTGCTGTGAACACTGTGCCTGGCCACCCTGGCTTCATGAAAGAGACCTGAGGTCAGTTGACCTTGAGCCTGGAGCTTTTCAAGCTAAAGAGAGGCTGTTAACTCCACACACTGTGCAAAAAGTCAGCAAAGATTTTCTGGACCTCCGCTGTGTGCCAGGCAAGGCACAGGGCCGAGGTTAGAGGGGTGAATGCAGAGTGGGACCCCAGAGCTTCCGTTGAGAAACTAGGTCTCTTTCTGAAACGGAGATGGTTCAGGAGACCAGGATGTGACCCAAGAACAGTCCTGAGTCTTTAGAAGGCACAGGTTGAAGCTGATTCCAGCTGTCTGGGGCTCTGAAATAGATCTTAAACCTCATGGGGTTTGGAGCAGGGCTCCCCTCGATGTGTCATTGAACAGATGCGGCCTTAAGCAGCTGTGGGCACTTTTAGCTCCATGAAAGCTTCCAGGAGTTTGGGAAGCTGGACCCATGAATATGGCGGCCAAACTTTAGCTTGGAAGTTTGCACAGGCCTGAGTGCCTGCGGGGAAGCGCCCACCACAGAGGACCCTGTTTACACCCAGAGCAGAGCCTGAAGGCTTTCTAAGTGTCAGCAGTCAAGAGGGGGACTCGGACAGGAGGGGCGTTCAGTTCTGTAGACTGAGAGCTTAATCCTTCCTCGACCACGAGATCTCTATGAGCAATTCGTAACTGGAGACGCTGTGGAAGGTGAAAGGCCGCAGCGAAATGGAGACGCAGCAAAGCCAAGCCGTCATCAGTATTGACGCTCGGCAGCCGAGCAGCTTGTGCTCTGTTGAGCGCAGTGTGTCCCTCTGCTGTCTGCTTAGATGACCTTGTAGAGTCAGGAAGGAGCCAGGAAACGCTTTTCCTCCTGGCATGGGTTTTGCATTCCCCTGCCTCCTCATTAAAGGTGGTGACTCAGAGAATGGCCTGTGGCTTCAGGGGTTCATCCTCAGCTGTTTTGCCCATGGGCCTGCTCCTCTGGTGGTCCCCGGGGCCGAGGTGCTGCCACAGGTGGCGAGGACGTGCTGGGTGGCATTGAGGTCAGAGCCCACTCGGCCCCCAGCCCATCTATCTAGGGCCTGTCGTCCACTCGGGAGATCACAGATGGTTCCTCTGGAAGGAATCGGCCTGGTGACCGATGGGCCTGAATTGTCTGTGAACACTCAGCAATATCTCCCAAAGATCCACAGGGCTCTGGGTGGGGTTGGAGTTTTGCCTGCATATGTTTGGTTTGTAGGCCTACATACAAGGCTGCAGAAAGGACCGCTTGGCACGCTGTAGGCACATGATGTGTTTGGTCACAAGGCTGCACTGGCCTGTGGGGCCCTGTGTCCTGTGGGAGCTGCTCATCCTAGCACCCCATACTCATCCTTTAAGCTTTCACGAGACGTCTCAGAACAGATATTTCTTTTTTTTCCTTTGGGCTGTGATGGAGGTTTTTGCAGCCCGAATTAGCCTTAAAACCTTAAAACCTGGGAGGCAGAGCTGAGCTGAAAGAGCATGGCTTTCGAAGTTAGATGGACTTGGGTTCACTCTACTGTCTACATTGTACTGGCTGTGTGACATTTGAAGAGCTACCTAACCTCTCTGTGCCTGTTTCCCATCTGTAAGATGGGGATAATAATAATACTTCCTATGGCTGTTGTGGGGATTAAATGAAGTAATACATGGCACACGGTAAGCACTCAATAAATACTAGCGACATATATGTTAACTGTCTTTGAGCCTCAGTTTCCCCCTGTGTAAAATGTGGAACAATATTAATGTCCCTTGTACTGGAGTTGTGAGGGTTAACCATGATGGCACGTGCCACTAAGTCAATACAGCTGCTAGTGTTTTTGTTGTTATTAGCCTGCCATTGTTCTGGTCTTTAATGACACTCACAGTAGCAGACGTCTGTTGGATGCTTGCTGTGTAACAGACACCATGCTGAGCATCTTACATTTATTAGCTAGTGTTTCAATCCTCAGATCAGCCCTGAGGTGGATGCCACATTTATCCCCTTTGACAGGTAAAGAAATGGCTCTTCAGAAATTAGGCATCTTGATCAAGCCACAGAGCTAATAAGCGGGAGCTGTGATTTAAGCCCAGGAGGTCTGAGTTCATGGCTTTTGTACGGTGCCACCTGGCCCATCTTTACCTTCTTAGGACCAAGCCTTCTGGTCTCTTCATCTCTGTGTAGCCTAGGTCCATCACCACTTCTAGAAGGTGGTCATGGGGATGTGCGGACTCAGCCCCCTGCTGGGTTGGTGACTCATCCTGGCCCTTTCAGGTCTCTCAACACCCCATTGGCTGGTAGATCAGCAGCTGCCGCTCTTCTCTGTCTCCTGCAAAGCTTCCTCCGCTCACCCACACATCTTCCAATCTCAGCCCCCTGGCTCCAGTCCTCTGCTTCCAGCTTTTGCGAAATGTCAAGTGACGCTGCCAGTCACGGGGGCTGGATTTCGCCAGCACGTTTGCGTCACTTGCCGGTCCCCATCCAGCCCTGAGGGATGCTTTACGAGATGCTCTGGCCAGGAGAGGCTCTGAGTGCAAGAGTTCCTTTGCTGTGCTTTCCGGGCCCAGCTGAGTGGGTGTCATGCCAGCAGCTCTGTACAGGGTCACGCTCTTTTCTTTGTGAAAATTTGGAAGAATGCCCATGTCTGGTGGACAGGGTGAAGGGCAGCGTGTGTTTACGAGAACTCGCTCAGTGCTTGTCTCCACCTGGTTAATGCTTTAGACAGGCCCGAGCCTCCGACGGTGGTGCTTTGATTGGCCGACGAGGGTGCTGGGCCCATTTTGGTAAAGGCCACTCAAGTCAGGGCCGGGCTCGCTGAGGTTGTGCGGAAGCGGGCCCGTGTCTGGGCGAGCGGGCCGGTGCGGGTTCCGGGTTATGACGAAAGCTGCCTTCTCCTCTGAAGGTGGTTATAGGTAGGTCAGGGGTATGGCAGCACCAGGGTGGCTTAGTGCCACGATGGCAAATAGGTTTCTACTGGGTCCTCCGGGCTGAGCCGGTTGTAAGACTCAGTGCAAAGGTGTTTTAAAACAAAGGTGTTTAAAAGCCATGTTCACATGCCACTGCCCACCTCTCCTGCAGGGACCCCACATGGTTCTAAAGAACTGTCACCAGAATTGGCCTATGGGATGTGACTGTTGGCCACCGGGATATGAGCGGATCATCAGGATACTCACTTGAAAAGCCACCCCTGTTTTGAAACAAGTGTTGTTGGTGACATTTCTGAGCATGTGTCCCCCCCGCACCCCCAGGATGCACTGAGCCACAGCTCACAGGAGGGAGTCGGCCTGCCAAGCACAAGGCCCGTTCCTGGAATCAAACAGTGCCCACGTGTTGGAAGCCCGCATCAGAAGGGCCATGGTCTTTGCAGGAGACCTTGGGCCTGGCTACCTGGGCCTCCAAACCCATCTGTGTCCTGCTTCTGGGGCCCAGCTGGGCTGACTCGCTGCTGTCCGCGCTGGCTCCCACCCGGAGCCAATGGTCCTCTGGTGTTTCCATCAAAATATGGGTGGAGGGGCTTCCCTGGTGGCACAGTGGTTGAGAGTCCGCCTGCCGATGCAGGGGACAAGTGTTCGTGCCCCGGTTCGGGAGGATCCCACATGCCGCGGAGCCGCTGGGCCCGTGAGCCATGGCCACTGAGCCTGCGTGTCCGGAGCCTGTGCTCCGCAATGGGAGAGGCCACAACAGTGAGAGGCCCACATACCACACACACAAAAAAAATATATGAGGGGAGCATGCAAAGAGCAGAGACCTTCCTGCCATTAGGCAGCTGTTTTATTTAGAACTTTAAAAGCTGCCTCCGTGTGGTGCCTGCCAAGAATCAGCAAACATCAAATGAAATAAACACTAACAAATGCATTATTAGTTAAAAAAATAAAAATGAAAACTGGTTCAGAAGCTTTATGAAAATAGTATTCTGTTACATGTGTCTCACTGGGTCAGGTAAGCTTTTGTACATGCACTGCCTGATCCTCTTTCACCCCATCTCCTCTTCCTCCTCCACCACCATTGTAGGATCCCCATTTTACTGATGAGGATAGTGAGGCACAGAGCCATTAAGTAACCAGCCTGAAGTCACACAGCAAGAAGGAAGGTAAACCTGCTTCAATGGAACTCAAGTGCCTGGCTTCAAGCCCTCTCTCTTTTTTTTTTTTTTTTTAACATCTTTATTGGAGTATAATTGCTTTACAATGGTGTGTTAGTTTCTGCTTTATAACAAAGTGAATCAGTTATACATATGCATATGTCCTCATATCTCTTCCCTCTTGCGTCTCCCTCCCTCCCACCCTCCCTATCCCACCCGTCCAGGAGGTCACAAAGCACCCAGCTGATCTCCCTGTGCTATGCGGCTGCTTCCCACTAGCTACCTATTTTACGTTTGGTAGTGTATATATGTCCATGCCACTCTCTC
>NW_006797481.1:61650-67878 GCF_000442215.2 Lipotes vexillifer | reverse complement strand
CCCCCACCACTTTCCCCCCTTGGTGTTCATACATTTGTTCTCTACATCTGTGTCTCAATTTCTGCCCTGCAAACTGGTTCATCTGTACCATTTTTCTGAGTTCCACATATATGCGTTAATGTACGGTATTTGTTTTTCTCTTTCTGGCTTACTTCACTCTGTATGACAGTCTCTAGATCCATCCATGTCTCTACAAATGACCCAATTTTGTTCCTTTTTATGGCTGAGTAATATTGCATTGTATATATGTACCACAACTCTTTACCCTATCCATTCATCTGTCAATGGACACTTAGGTTGCTTCCATGTCCTGGCTGTTGTAAATAGAGCTGCAATGAACATTTTGCTACAGGACTCTTTTTGAATTATGGTTTTCTCAGGGTATATGCCCTGCAGTGGGATTGCTGGGTCGTATGGTAGTTCTATTTTTAGTTTTTTAAGGAACCTCCATACTGTTCTCCACAGTGGCTGTATCAATTTACATTCCCACCAACAGTGCAAGAGGGTTCCCTTTTCTCCACACCCTCCAGCATTTATTGTTTGTAGATTTTTTGATGATGGCCATTCTGACTGGTGTGAGATGATACCTCATTGTAGTTTTGATTTGCATTTCTCTAATGATTAATGATGTTGAGCATTCTTTCATGTGTTTGTTGGCAATCTGTATATCTTCTTTGGAGAAATGTCTATTTAGGTCTTCTGCCCATTTTTGGATTGGGTTGGTTTTTTTTGTTGGTTTTCTTCTGTTTTTATTTATTTATTTTTTTTGCTGTACGCGGGCCTCTCACTGCTGTGGCCTCTCTTGTTGCGGAGCACAGGCTCCGGATGCGCAGGCTCAGCGGCCATGGCTCACGGGCCCAGCGGCTCCGTGGCATGTGGGATCTTCCCAGACCGGGGCACGAACCCGTGTCCCTTGCATCGGCAGGCGGACACTCAACCACTGCGCCAACAGAGAAGCCCGGTTGTTTGTTTTTTTGATATTGAGCTGCATGAGCTTCAAGCCTTCCCTTAACCACTTGGCCATTATCCCCTTTGCCTGATGCTGCCCAGTGACATTTGTAACTGAAGACCCACATTTCCAGTGTGGTATAATTTTCACTTGACCCATCTCTGAAGCAGTAATGATGTTAGTGGCTGTTTTGTGAGAATGACTTTGCCAAACGGGAAAGCTCACATGGTTTCACGGGCATCGCCCCCCAGAAAGGGTCATAAATGCTGTGGGCAGTAAGGGAGAGCCCGAGGCACACCCGTCTCGCGTTCGTTCACAGATAATCCGGGCATCATCTCCCAGCTGCCTGTCTGCCTTCGTGTCTTTTCCACTGTGCGGTCTTCTGATGAGTCATTAGATCTGGAACACAAGGTCTGAAACCATACCCAGGGTAAGAGTGTGCTTCATCTTTGAAGGCCTGGCCCTGACGCTGAGCCCAAAGAACACATCCTAAAACCTCCAGGAAAAGAAGATCAGTAAAACACTTGCACTGACCTCAAACTTCATCAAAGATCCTGACGACCAAGAACCCTCAACGTTTAAAAAAAAACTAATTTTATTGAAGCATAGTTGATGAACAATGTTGGGTTAAATTCTGCTCTCCAGCAACGTGAGTCAGTGATACGTATATATACATTCTTTTTCATTAGAATCCGCAACGTTTTTAGCTGTTTTCTGGTTTATCATCCTTGCCCTTTCCCTTATAAGTTACTTGCACTGACATTTAATGACTGAAATTGAGAAAGGTGGAGTAGGTATTAGAGTCTGAGCTGCTCTCCTGTACTAATGAAAGTAGATCAAAGTGAATGGGGGTTTTGAGGGAGTGTCCTCTCAAGACAGGGCAGCTGAGGTAGGGGCTTACCACATCAGTTTCTACTTTTAATCTTGGTCACGCACCCATTCCTGCGACCTTTTATGCAGCGCTGTTTCTGTGCCCTGCACTGCTCAGGCTCTACAGCCACCATCCCGGGGAATTCTGATGCACCCTAGTCAACCTTGCTGCCTCCCTTTTGACGGGAGGAAACTGAAGCTCAGAGGGGCAGCGTTCCTCACTGAATGACACACTAAAGTCAGAGCAGAGGGTCGAAACCAGGCTTTTTGCCTCCTGAACCCGTGTGCTGGCTCCCATGGTGGCAGCCCCAGAGCATCTTCCGTACTGGCTGGCTTAGTGGTCTGGAGCCCCACACCCGGTCCCTATCCTGGATTTGGGTGGGAAAAGGGGTAAACATTTGTCAGCACAGCTTTCTCACCAGTCAAATTACTTTAAGCTGAAAAGCCACAAAGAGTGAAAGCAAAAGCATCTAGAAAGAAAAATTATGTCCACACAAAAACCGGCACATGGAAGTTTTAGCAGCTTTATTCATAATTGCCAAGACTCAGAAGCAACCAAGGTGTTCTTCAGTAGTTGAATGAATAAGGAAACATCCAGGCAATGGAATACGACCCAATGCTAAAAAGAAATGAGCTATCAAACCCTGAAAAGACACGGGGGGAACTTTAAATGCTTATTACTGAGTGAAAGAAGCCAATTTGCAAAGGCTACTTACCGCATGATTTCAACCATGTGACATTCTGGGAAAGGCAAAACAATGGAGATGGTAAAAATAAAAATCAGTGGCTTCCAGGAGTTAGGGGGGAGACGGATGAATGGGTGAAGCATAGAGCATTTTTAGGGCAATGAAACTATTCTGTATGATGCTATAATGATGGACACATACATTTGTCCAAACTCATAGAATGTACGACACAGAGTAAACCCTAGTGCAAACTGAGAACTCTGGGTGATAAGGATGTGTCTTGTAGGTTCACCAGCTGTAACGAACGTACCGTCGAGGGGGAGATGGTGATGGGGGGAGCCTGTGGGTGGGGTGGGGCATGGGGTGTAGGCGAATTTCACGTCCTCCTCGATTTTGCTGCCAACCTAAAACTGCTCTCAAAAATAGTCTATTAATTAAAGTTTAAAAACAAACATCTGAAAGAGATGAACTCACCATCAAGCCCTAGAGCTAAACCAAGCACCTGCCTGACCCAGAAAATGACTTCAGATTCTGCCCCCAGACACTGGCTTCCAGCAGTGGCCCCGTTCTGCTTCCTTTTTGTTTTTTGTTTGTTTGTTTGTTTGTTTGCAGTACGCGGGCCTCTCACTGTTGTGGCCTCTCCCGTTGCGGAGCACAGGCTCCGGACGCGCAGGCTCAGCGGCCATGGCTCACGGGCCCAGCCGCTCCGCGGCACGTGGGATC
This sequence comes from Lipotes vexillifer, assembly GCF_000442215.2. Lineage (NCBI taxonomy): Eukaryota > Metazoa > Chordata > Mammalia > Artiodactyla > Lipotidae > Lipotes > Lipotes vexillifer. Next base: position 64,650 of record NW_006797481.1, on the reverse strand, counting down.
TTCCCGGACCGGGGCACGAACCCGTGTCCCCTGCATCGGCAGGCGGACTCTCAACCACTATGCCACTAGGGAAGCCTGTGTTCTGCTTCCTTTGGCCCAGGCTGCAGATCCAAGACAGGCGTTCTGGGCAAAGGTGAGAGGAGGGTGCCTTTTAGAGCCTCCCAAGGAAGAGATTCCCCAGCAGGCTCAAGCCTGCTGAGTTATCCCTGAAACTGAAAGTGAAAACCCCAATCGCAAGTGCTGGGAGTGCCGCTGCTGGCCCCCACGTGGCTCCCACATAGCTCCAAGCCCGGTTCCTTGCAACCTGCTCTGCCAGGGCTTCCAGACGCGTCCTTTGCGACAGAAACACATGTTCTGATGGAAGAAAGTCTGTTCTTGACTAATGAGGCCGGGGGCAGGGGGGACGCTGTGCCTTGCGCTGGGGGCTCTGTAAGGTGCTCCAGGCAGACGGCTTCTGTGTGCGTTTCTTCTGTGTGCGTTTCTGTGGCACCCCTGGGTGCCACCCCTCTCCTGTGGCAGTCACCTGTCCTTGTGACAAAATCCCTCAGAGCCCAATCAGGACCGAGGAGGCTTTTGATGACCACGGCTGCCTCTACTCCATGAAGCCACCATGACCTCCCTCCTGGGTTCTCGGGCAGTGCCTTTGGCCTCTTGCATTGTCTACCCGCCCCAGGTGCCCCTGCCTGGCTACTGTGCTCTCTGCCCTCCATGAATGCCCCCGCCAAGCCCCTTTAGGAGTGTTGGGCTACCAGGTCTGGGACCACCTGGTCCCTCTGCTCACACAGGGCTCCTCTCTTCCTCCCGGATCATTTTATAAGCTCCTCTCTACCTATGAAGCAGGCATATCACATCTGAGTTCCAGACCCCTGGCTGCGAGAGGAGAAAAGGTCCCATTCAACATCACGGCTGGGATGACGGGGTAGGTGTGTCCACTAGGGGGTGAACTGACCTCATGAAAGTCCAGGGAGGTGTCAGAGGACTTGGCTGTGAAAGGGAAGGGTGCCTGGAGGGAGCAACCGGGAGGATCAGCCGGCAAGCCTGGGGGCAGGAGTGGGCAGCTTCCCCCAGCCATGACTGGGCAGCATCGCCAGGCCTAGGGGGGCAGCTCTGACCCACCCAGTTCCCTTCTGTGATCCAGACACAGCAGCCCCCTTCTCTTCTGTGTGCACGCACACCGATCTCAATTACTTGTCTGCTTGTTTATTATTTGTTTCTCCTGCTAAAATATTAATACAAGCCCCCTGACAGCAAGGACCTTACGTACAGCCTCTCCAGTGGGGCCAGGGGTAGGAAAGGAACAGCTGAGGAATAACGAAAAAATGAGCTGCAGTAGAGAAATGTCCGCCACACTCTCAGGCATTTGCTGTGTCCCTCCTGGCCAATGGGAAGCATCCTGCTGCCTCTGGCTTCCCGTACTTTGAAATTTGGGACATTTAGGCCTAAGGGGCAGGGGAGTTCCGCTGGGAACGCCTCTCTGATCTTCAATTTGGGCAGCTGGTTTCCTCTCCTGCTGTATTTATCTCCTCTGGTCATAGCTCTCCTTACTTCTAAGCATCTCTCCCATTTTTGAAGATCAGCTGGACTTAGTGTCTCCCGCGGCACTGGGCTGTGACCTGGTGTAACCTGCTGTGCATCTGTTCACAGGGACACACCTGGTCTGAGGGTCCCCTCCACCCTGGATTCCTGACCCCCAGATGCACCCAGAGCTGAGCCTGGGAACCTAGCATGCTAACAGGCCCTATAGCTGAGAAACCCTGCCTGGGAGATCATCTCTGTTTCCACCTCATGCTGGGCCCTCTTCCTCCCAGCAAGAAATACTGGGAACGGAGATGATAAGTTGGTCTTCTCCAGGGTGGCAAATCGTCAGGCTGAGGACATTTATTTACAGCCGTTTCTGCCCTCCTCTGTTCCTACACCCACCGGGCCTCCAGGCCTCTCCCATCACTCACGTTTTCTCAGGCTCTGATGAGAGTTATTTACTCCTTGCAGAGATGCTGAGCGAGTGACTCACACTCTGGACCTTTTGAGGCTTCCCTATTGTTAAAGGTTGAGGCTGCTGGGGTTCCGGACAATGAATAGGGGGAGACAGTGGGGCTGTCAAGCATGATGGCTCCAGCCCAACGTGAGGCAGAGGCGGGTACTGAGCAGAACTGGGTCAGAATCCACCCGCTGCTGGGTGCACAGCCTGGAAAGTGCATTTCAGGCCATGTCCCAGGCGATGTTGGAAGTTATTTAGTCTCTTGGGGCCTCAGTTGGTTCCTGTCTCTGTCTCTCAGTATAGTAAGCACCCATCTTCCATTGAACCAGGTTTAATAACTGCTCCTGCTTTGCTATATTTGCTTTTTTACAAATAAAAAGGAAATGCCTTACAAACACATTGGAACTTCCCTTTGACCACCTTTGCCCAACCCCATCCTTCCTGCCTCCTCACCGCAGGGGCAACTGTTGTTATTAATCTGATGTAAAAAGGAAATGCCTTACAAACACATTGGAACTTCCCTTTGACCACCTTTGCCCAACCCCATCCTTCCTGCCTCCTCACCGCAGGGGCAACTGTTGTTATTAATCTGATGTGTCGGACTCTTTCCAAGATGGCGGAGGAGTAAGACGCAGAGATCACCTTCCCCCACAGATATACACCAGAAATACATCTACACGTGGAGCAACTCCTACAGAACACCTACTGAACGCTGGCAGGAGACCTCAGACCTCCCAAAAGGCAAGAAACTCCCCACGTACCTGGGTAGGGCAAGAGAAAAAAGAATAAACAGAGACAAAAGGATAAGGACGGTACCTGCACCAGTGGGAGGGAGCCGTGAAGGAGGAAAGGTCTCCACACACTAGGAGCCCCTTCGCGGGCAGAGATTGCGGGAGGCGGAGCGGGGAGCTTCGGAGCCGCGGAGGACAGCACAGCAACAGGGGCGCGCAGGGCAAAGTGGAGAGATTCCCGCACAGAGGGTCGGCACCGACCGTCGCTCACCAGCCCGAGAGGCTCGTGTG
>NW_006797481.1:52994-61289 GCF_000442215.2 Lipotes vexillifer | reverse complement strand
CACACACACACACACACACACACACACACACACAGACATATCCCCTCTTCACAGCGAATATACATTAGTACGTAAGTTTAATACCTGGAGATTAACAGAAATGACAATGGGGCACAGATGCAACACAGTAAAACAGGGATGGGGGGTAGGACTGGAGGGGGCAGAGGGACACTGGATATGATCACAGCAACCAAGGAGTGATTCCCTTGGTGCTCTGAGGTCATGAGACACTTGCCTCTTGTCACCAAGAAAACTGCATGGTGAATAAACCACCAACTCTGGAAGATAAGCCGTGGCACTACTGCGGAGCTTAGAATGGGGTGGGGCCCTCTCTGTCACAGTGTTAATACTCAAGCATGGCGGGCTCGGAGAGTGTTACGAAATATCAGCATTTTGACCTGGTGAGAGGGGCCTATTTGGGATGTGCCCCGTTTACCTAACACTGGGTGAAGGAGGTCCCCACTCAGGGTAACAGGGCCCCGGGATACCGTGGTCTTGACTTGCAGCAGCACTCCACACCACTGCTCCCAGCCAGCTCCACTCTGTCCACTGAGCACCCTCTCCGCAATGGACCTAAGCCAGAGTGAGCCAATCAAGAGGAGACGGGAGGAACCACGTGGTGGGATGGAAGGGGCAGGAGCTGGCAGAGGAGCAGGTGTGTCCCAGGCCGGGCCCTCCCCTAGGCATCATTGAGGCTGCTGTCGCTCAGGAGCACCTTCTCCCCAGGTCTGAAGGCCGGCATCCCAAGGTAGGGGCAGCTGGCACAGCGGAAAGCATCGCCCAGGTAACACTGTTGAAAGAAGAGACCATCATACAGGGGAGCCAAGTGTCAGCTCTCCCAGAGATACAGGCCAGAAGAAAGGGATCCCAAATTTCATGGTATGGCCACAGTGGCCTAAAGAGAATGACTGCGTACATTTGTAGGTCCAACTGGGATCCAAATACTAAGAGGCTTTAAGATCTCTGATTTCATGAAAGACAAAAGTCTAGAGAAGTCCCTTAGGTGAATACTTCTGTATTCTCAGCAGTTCAAATCACAGCCACACTCAGCAAATGGCTGAGTAGCATCAGGCCTAATGTGAAGCAGAAAGAAAGGGGCCAAAAATAAGAAATGACAAGTGCCTCCCCTACGGGCATGAGTGCGCTGCCCACTCTCAGGAGATAAGCCCTCTTCCCATTACTACCTAGAGACACGTTCTCACACGTTCACCTATTATTAAAATAATTGGGCAGTGAACTCTGTAGAGCTGGAGCTGGCCTGTGTTTAGTTTAGGCCTTTGTGAATACTGAGTAATCAACCAGATACTCACGTTTCCACAAGCCGACTTGGGCTGGGAGCTTATCTGGTCCCTCAACTTCTCTTTCTCCAGTTCTTCTGCGAGGCCACAGGTGCTGGGGGAAAGTTAGCAGGTGATGAGTGGGACCTGCCACCACCCAGGAACTCCAAATCCTTGACAGACCTTTTCCCTGGGAGTCTTCACAGATATGGAGCATTGACCTTTCCTGGCCTAGTCAGCTTTGGGCTCCACAATTCAATGATGTACTGTTTGGAGATTCACACACAGACAGTAAACTATCGAAAAAGCCAGCAAAGATTAGCACAAATTTGGGAGAATGGTAGCCTCTTGTAAGGAGAGGGAGGGAGATGCAGCTGAGGGAGCAGGCAGAGGCGACTTCTAAGGAACAAGTCATGTTCCTGGTACTTAAGCTGGGTGAGCAGTACATGGGTGTTCATTTTATTGTTCTTTAAAATGTACTTATTTAGCATACTCTTCTAACCGTCTGATACATTTTACAATAAAACATGTTTTAGTAATTGTGAAGCACAGCGATTCCTTGACAATCAGAAGCCGCTGGAAGCAGCCTGGCAGCCTCTTCTCACCCCAAGGCTTACCAGTTCTTGCAGGCCTTCCTCTTTTTCCCTTCCCCACAGGAGGCAGCCCGCAAGGAAGCTGGGTCTGGCTTCTTCATATCTTCTGGATCCAGCAGTTCATCTGAGTCAATGAGATCCTGGAGAATGTTCGAAGCCATTAATGACCCAGTCATGGTCTCTGCTAATGAACAGGTGAAGTGGCCACAGTCCACAGCAGCAGTTTGCCCATCTATGTAGAAGGCAGCCATCATCCTACCTGGGCTTGATCATCACGCCCAAGCTGACCACATAGTGAGTACACTACGTGCACAGAAGCTGTGTTAGGCTGTGAGGGGGCTGGGGACTCATTTATGATGTGCAGAGAATATGTGTGTGGAGGGCAGGGAGGGAGGGGGCAGGAAGAACAAAGAGAGAAGCGTTATATTTATGCGAATATATAAAGGGCTGTCGTGTGAGAAAAGGGAATGGAATATTTTCTATATAATTCCAGAGGAAAAGGCAGATAATGATATATACACTTGTGTGATTCTTCGATAAACGTGTAGACAGTTAATCTGTAAGCTCTGTGAGGGCACAAACCGTCGCCTAGTTTGCTTACCACTCTAACTTCAATAGTTGTAGGAATGAAGAACTTTATTACAGAAAGCATTGATCTGAGTTGGAAGAGCATTACTGTTAAGACAGTGAGCATTTGGTGACTTGCCCAGACGAAGGAGCCAAAAAATATTTTAGCTGACAAACTCTTTTCAGGTTTACGCATGCCCACAAGAGTCTTTAATATATCACATGAAGTGAGAACAAGAAAATCTGCGGGGGGAAAGATGCTGAAAAAGAAATTTAAAATGCCACTAATGAGGAGTTTCCTTCTGAGTCAAAAAATGCCAATGGCAGGCACAGCCACAAGGCTGGGCTTTAAATGCTTTCACACCTACAAACCCAGAGAGGCCACTCCAAACAACAACATTCCCACCCAAAGTGGGGCCTGAAAGAAAGCAATCAGGTGACCACAGTGCTGACTCACCACGCTCTCATCCTCCATATCATTGGCTGAGAGGGTCCAGAGCTTGGCAGCTGCAGGGTCCATAGCAGGCTTCCCTGAATCCAACCAATGAAAGAAAACAAGCTCCAGAAAAGCAGCTGGAAACAAACTCCAAGCACATGTAAGTGCTTTCTACTGAGGCTGTGCAGGGAACACACTGGACCTGGGTTCAAGGCCCAGCTCTATCACTTATAAAGGCATGAGAGGGACCCATCACTTTATGGCAATAAAAGCCATCATTTGTTAAGCTTTGTGCCAGATACTACATTAAACATTTTACATACATGATCTAATTTAGTCCTGCTCACCACCTTATGAGGAAAGTTCTTGTCATCCTAATTTTATAAATGAGGAAAGAGGTTTAGATACTTAGGCCAGTTACACCCAGCCACAAATACACAAGTACAGACAGAGTCTACCTAACGCTTTTAACTTCCACTCCATATTGCTTTCTCCTCCTTCTCTTAGTTCCCATCCCTAGAACATGGGGCTAATAGGATTCCCTATGCCCACTGCAGGAGATTTGAATATGAAACAAGAAACTGTACCAAAAAGCATTATAAATAGCAAAGCTCCGGTCTCATGTAGACCTGTTACAGACAAGAAAATGGGCTCAAGAGCTGATGGCGGTGGCGTAACAACAAATCAGTAGCAAATCACACCTCCTGATTCTCTCTCTGGGCCCGAAAGAGCTGAGGGTTCAGTGTGGGCCAGTCCACGAATGGGCCTTGGCGGGTAAGTGCACCCCCCAGAGATCACTGTCACACTGGATGCTCAGATCTCCCACAGGGCAGGCCATCTAAGCTGCTCCTACCCATTCTGGAACTGTGACTCCAAAGGTTAGGATGCTAAAGGATTTCTTGAAGATTTAGGCTGGACAGTCAAAACAGAGCAGTGTGAATACCTGTAAATTTTTGCATACCTCACAGCTAGGACAATTTTTCTCAACTCAGGCATTAAAAAATAGTGATAGGAAGGGTGAGAATGGTGAAAAAGGGTGGAGTGCAATCTTCTGAGAGGAGATATTTTTATAAGTGTCTTAAGATCCTCAAAGAAAAGCTGAATTCAGTGGCACAGAGAAAAGGACACATGGGAAGAGGAATAGCACACTCTTATCCGCCATGACCGTCACTGTGAGGTCTTCTGAGGGTAAATGTCATAATTCTGGGGTCTGGAAAGACTTCATTAACTAATGAAACTATGGGAGTCTGACCTCTAGTATCTGGAGACCTCAGTGTCCTCTGGTGCAGAAGAAGGGGCTGAACTAGGTAATATCTACGCATCATTTCAGTATTGGATCCGAATATGCCCAGAACAACAGTACATTAAGCATTCTTCCACTTGGAAATGAGGGAAATTAAGGAAGGGAATGATCCTCTAAAGATATCACCACCTCATTCAGATCTCTGGCTCAGTTTTTAATACGGCTTTTCAGGCCCACTCAGACAGAACAATATCCCTAGGCCAGTCTCACCGGAAGACTTCTTGGTAGTAGAAAGCTTAAGTTGACTAGAAGAACCCACTTCAAAATTGGGCTTTTTTCCTGTGATCTGCACAGAGAGCAGGCTGTCACTGTGGTAACCCAGGTGTTCTCGGACAGACTGAATCTCCTCGGGGCTCAAGAACTTGCGCTGCAGCTGAAATTCAAGATATCAGAGGATTAGGCCACGCTTTTTCTACCGTATGGTGGTGTACTATGTCCCCCTCACAGGTGTCAAACGCTCACGTCTGCAGTAAGCGCATGACAGCAGGAGATCGCAGACGTTGCCTCGTGCCACACGTTCGGTTTCTCACTGATCAGGACCCTGGAGTGTAACTTCTGTCTACGTGTTTATGTTGAGCCTGCCCCTTGGAGAGTTTTATCAAATATCTGTCTATTAGGTACAAGGCACTGTGCGAGGCATTGTGGAGATTGTAATGATTATGATTATCAAGATGAATCGGACATGCTGAAGAGGCTGTTGAATGGAATCGAAGCCTGTGGCGGGGGAGCATGCCCACAGTAAAGATGCTAGAAATGAAATACGCAGTAGAGAAAGAGAACCACGGGGGGAGGGAAATGCTTTCTATGTTCCTTGGGAAGAAGCAGCAGACAGGAAAGGTCGGGAAGAAGCTGGGGGTGCTACCTCTATGTCCGACAATTATGGAACCGCTACATAAACCACAGTCCATCTAGAGCACTGAACGCCGTTCCATAATTAGTAAGAAAGTGGGTCAATACACTAAGATGGATAATGTCAAAGACAGCTAAAGGTGGGGGAAAGAGCTAGTGACTGAACACTGTATACATACGACCTTATTTACATTAAAAAATGTGTATACACACACACAAAACACACTTGTAAATACATAAAAAGAAGTCCGAACAGCCACACCAAAAAATGTATTGGTGGCTCCCGCTGGGGAGGAAAGTGTAAGCAAGGCCTGAGATGTCACTTTATATTCTTCAGTCTTAACTGAATTTTTATGAACATCCCATATTTTGGAATAAAAGATGGAAGAACTTTAACTAAAGAGAAAAATAAGAAAGGGTAGGTGTGAAGAAACTGAGGCCCTAGGTCATGTACAGATCAATGGTATAACAGCTATTGTGGTATAACACTTCTCACACAAGAAAATTTCAGCATTGGAGAAGAATGGAGAACCATAAATACCTCTATTTAATGTTAATATTTCTAATGAATTGTCAGAAAAGGATTTCCCCCTCCAACCTATTCTAGCCTCCCACCCAAAAGCTGAGGAAAATACAGGCAACTGCCCTTCACTTAGGCCTAAGATTCGTGTCCACTAAGAGATGCCTCAGTGGTCACCACTAGTACTGAGACCAAAATATGTCCCAACCCACATGGGCCCAAGCTGAGTCTCTTCAGAGGAGATTGATTTCAGAGGTTTCGTCCTTCGAGGCATCTGGTTTCTCCCATGCAGAGCCCTTCTCAACTTGTTTCCTAGTTGAGTGACACTGATCACCTCACCTTCAGGGTTGTTATTTCTCCCAGATTCTCTCTGTATCGTCTGACAAAAGAGATACTGGGTTTAGTCACCCAAGGCTTAAATTCCCAGCAAAGAAGGTCGTCTACAAACATACCTCTTTTACTTCCACAAGACCAGAAAGAGTCAGGGCTGAACACAGCTTAGATGCCGTCTTCACTTTGCTATTGTTAACTGCTAAGAGGAAAACCCCAGTTAATAGCTTTATAGGCCAAAGCAGGAAAAATAATAAAGGCTCTCTCCTATTCAGGTCAGCAGGCATTAAAACAACAATAACCTATTCTGTTCAATATATATATATTTTAGTGATAATATTTTAATTGGACAACTCCTTTTGGTTGTTCAAAGTGCTCTTACTGATGCTCTTAAGTGTCATATAACCGTCTCGGTTCTTTGTGGCTGTCTGGAGGGGTGGGATAGGGAGGGTGGGAGGGAGGGAGACAAAGAGGGAAGAGATATGGGAACATATATATATGTATAACTGACTCACTCTGTTATAAAGCAGAAACTAACACACCATTGTAAAGCAATTATACCCCAATAAAGATGTTAAAAAAAAAAAAAAATCTGATGTGTCACTTTTTCATACATTTGTATATTGCATATATATCTATGGGCAATATGTACTGTTTCATACAGGCTTTTAGAATTTCATTAATGGTATCATAGTGTGTATTTTTCTATAACTGTTTTTATACAACTTTGTTTTTTGAGATTTATCCTGTCGTGATAGGTCTATATCTATATCTATATGTATATCTATATCTGCATCTATTTCTCCATTGTAGTACTCCATCATATGAATATGCCAGGATTAACTTTTCTGTTTCCTGATTGATGGTGAAAAGGTTCAGTGTCTTTGGGAATCATTATACCTTTCTCACACATTGTGGAGCCTATGTGAGGGGACACAGGTGAAGGCATCTCACATGGTCCCTGGCCACAGAATCTTCTTAAGACCTACAGGGAGTGGTTTTCCAGCCCCCGGGATGAGTCCTGTTGCAGGACACACTGTGTCCAGTATCTTCCCCAATGTCCAGCAAAGGCAACCTTTCTGGTTGGCCTCATAAAAGGAGGGCTTGTGGCCCAGTGAACAGGGTCAGCCCTGGGGGCTCCTCTATAAGACTGGAAAGAATTTTATGAGTCCTCGAACCCAGTTTCCTTCATAGGTTACCACCATGAGCTGTCCATTCCTTCCAAACCCTAAAGGGCAGCTCTATCTTAAATCGGGTCAAATATCTGTGTCTTGCTACGTTCTACTTTTTTTGCCCCAGTTCTGCCTGAAGGGGTCATACAGGCCATCCCACCCCTCTGTGAACCCCAGCACATTGCACATTTAAGGGCAGCAGCTATGCCCACCCTTACTCCTTTCATCGTCTAGGCTAATCACCCAGAATTTAAGAAGGAGAGGCAGCCTTCCTGGGATGCATTTTTCCATCCCTTCGCCATCCTGGTCGTCCTCTCAATGTGTTCCTCTTTCCAGTCTCAGATGAGAGATTCCTGGTGAGCTGAGTTTCTGCTGAAATGTTTGGGACTGCAGTGTATGACAGAAACGAGTATGGCGTACACTCTCTGGATGCTTTTTGCCTTAAGTATAAACAACTTTGTACTGAGCATCTGTTGTTTTTTCTGCTCAGGGCCCTCCCCCATCCACAACTTTTCTCGGAACTATCTCTTCACCCAATTCACATGGAAAGTGCAATTGGCATCCAAGCAGCCTCCTGGCACAGTGAAGGGACCAGGGCCCTGGAAGCTCTGAGAAGTGGTTAAGCCTTCCACAACCCTCCCTCCCAAGTCTCCTGATGTTCATTGCTGAGGACACCCATTCTTTATTTTAGGCAATTGATTCAGCCTTCTATAAATTGCCATGCAAATGCAGTGTCAAGCCCTTCTTTCCAATTTCTTGGCTTTTTAGGTTGAAACTAATAGATTCTGCGTTAAAGTTGTGGGTCTCTTTAAAGGAGCAGATGCAAATTAGAGAGTTGCTGGCAGCCAGAGGTTTCCTTGGTAAATAGAGAAAATCCAAGGAGAGAGAGGGGGAGGACAGAATGAAGCAAGAGGCCAGTGAGAGAGCTCTGATGGAGCAGTGATGAGGGAAGGAGAGAGTCCCAAGCAGCCTGAGCCCCTGCTTTCCATGCCCTCCTGGGGACCTGCTGTGTCCTGGACCTTGGAGACCATAAGACACCCCAGATGCATAAAGAATCTTCCTTTTTGTGAGCTGCTTCCAGTTACTTTCTGTTTCTGGCAACCAAGAGACTTGATTCATGCAAATTGGAAGCCAAGTTGACTCTATTACCAGAAGCGGCCATGTGACCTGCTGTCGAACCACATCTGCTCCCTTTCCCCTCTTCCCTGTGGCCTCTATTCCATAGTCTTTTTTTTTTTTTTTTTATCT
>NW_006797481.1:35116-52924 GCF_000442215.2 Lipotes vexillifer | reverse complement strand
AACATCTTTATTGGAGTATAATTGCTTTACAATGGTGTGTTAGTTTCTGCTTTATAACAAAGTGAATCAGTTATACATATACATATATTCCCATCTCTCTTCCCTCTTGCGTCTCCCTCCCTCCCACCCTCCCTATCCCACCCCTCTAGGTGGTCACAAACCACTGACGTGATCTCCCTGTGCTATGCGGCTGCTTCCCACTAGCTATCTACCTTACGTTTGGTAGTGTATATATGTCCATGCCACTCTCTCGCTTTGTCCCAGCTTACCCTTCCCTCTCCCCATATTCTCAAGTCCATTCTCTAGTAGGTCTGTGTCTTTATTCCTGTCTTACCCCTAGATTCTTCATGACATTTTTTAAAAAATTTATTTATTTTATTTATGGCTGTGTTGGGTCTTCGTTTCTGTGCGAGGGCTTTCTCTAGTTGCAGCGAGCGGGGGCCACTCTTCATCGCGGTGCGCGGGCCTCTCACTATCACTGCCTCTCATATCGCGCAGTACAAGCTCCAGATGCGCAGGCTCAGTAGCCGTGGCTCACGGGCCTAGTTGCTCTGCAGCATGTGGGATCTTCCCAGACCAGGGCTTGAGCCCGTATTGACCCTGCATTGACAGGCAGATTCTCAACCACTGCACCACCAGGGAAGCCCAACATTTTTTTTCCTTAAATTCCATATATATGTGTTAGCATACGGTATTTGTCTTTCTCTTTCTGACTTACTTCACTCTGTAGGACAGACTCTAGGTCCATCCACCTCATTACAAATAGCTCAATTTCGTTTCTTTTTATGGCTGTGTAATAGTCCATTGTATATATGTGCCACATCTTCTTTATCCATTCATCCGATGATGGACACTTAGGTTGTTTCCATCTCCGGGCTATTGTAAATAGAGCTGCAATGAACATTTTGGTATATGACTCATTTTGAATTATGGTTTCCTCAGGGTATATGCCCAGTAGTGGGATTGCTGGGTCATATGGTAGTTCTAGTTTTAGTTTTTTAAGGAACCTCCATACTGTTCTCCACAGTGGCTGTACCAATTCACATTCCCACCAGCAGTGCAAAAGGGCTCCTTTTTCTCCACACCCTCTCCAGCATTTATTGTTTATTGGAGAGTCTTTGAATGTCCACCGTTGTACTGTGTTTTTATCCTAAGCTACCCCTATTGCCTTGGAAGGCAGTAGGGCACGACCCCGGAATCAGTAAAACATAGGAGCGGAGGGGAAACTCCCTGTTAAAAGGCTCAATCTGGACTTCGTTAGGGACTGCATTCCACCACTTCATCTGGTCCAGAGAGAAAAAAATCAGCTCCCGGATGGGAAACACCTGTGCCTGTAACTATTCTTGCAGCTGATGCAGCCAGGAGAATTGTGCAGCCCAAGGCTTCAGGAACTGGGCTGAGGTCCTGGTCAGCAGATGCACATCAGCAACACCCAGTTGCTGGAAAAACTGAGTAACCTGAGGAGGAAGCCCATTCTTCTCCCTGTCTCACCTCCGGCCAACCCGTGTGTCAGCTTCTGGCGGCTTTTGATTTTTAGGCAGCGCCAAGGAGCAGCTTTGCAGGGGAGGAGGTGGGGCACCTTGGTTCTGCTCCACGCTCAGCCACTTATTAGCTAGGTCAGCTCGGCCAGGTGAACTTTTAATTCTGTGTGTGTGTGTGTGTGTGTGTGTGTGTGTGTGTGTGTGTGCGCGCGCGTGCACGCACACATGGATGCTGTCTCGTAGAGTTTTGAGAGGATAAAATTTTTTTAATGGATTAAAAACCTGCAAAAAAAAAACACTTAAAAATGGATTAAAGAGTTTTTGCCAAGCAATAATAATAATGACAGAAATGGCTACCATTAGCTGAAGATAGAGGTGTGTTGACTCTCAGTGTTGGTGAGGATGTGCACAAAAGGGAACTCTCATACACTGTTGGTGGGAATGTAAATTGGTGCAGTCACTGTTGAAAACAGTATGGAGGTCTCTCAGAAAATGGAAAACATAAAAATACCATATGACCCAGCAATTCCACCCTTGGATATTTATTCAAAAAACAAACAAACACCAAAAAACTCATTCAAAAAGATACACGCACCTCAATGTGCATAGCAGCATTATTTACAGTTGCCAAGATATGGAAACAACCTAAGTGTCCATCAACAGATGAATGGATCAAGAAGCTGTGGTGTATATAGACAATGGGGAATACTACTCAGCCATAAAAAAGAATGAAATTTTGTCATTTGCACAGATGGACTTGGAGGGCTAAGTGAACTAAGTCAGGCAGAGAAAGACAAATACTGTATGATATAACTTATATGTGGAATCTAAAAAAGAAAGCAAACTAGTGAATATAACAAAAAAGAAACAGACTTACAGATATAGAAAACAAATTAGTGGTTTCCAGTGGGGAGGGGAGAGGAGGGGCAATATTGGGGTAGGAGTTTAAGAGGTACAAGCTACTACATATAAGATAAATAAGCTACAAGGATACATACAACACAGGGAATATAGCCAATATTTTATAACAACTATAAATAGAGTATGACCTTTAAAAATTGTGACTCGCTATATTGTACTCCTGTAACTTATATAATATTATACATCAACTATACTTCCATTAAAAAAAAAAAAAGAAGTGTGTTGACTCTCATCTTTGGTCCTTAGAACACCCTGCAGCATAGGTGTTATGGCCCTATTTCAGAGATGAGCAAAGTGAGGTTTTGCTCACTAACTAGCTTGTCCCAGATGCTCAGCTAATAAGAGCAGGAAGTTGATTCCAGGTCTTTTCTGACTCCAGGGTCTATGAGACACGATTCTCTTCTTCCAGGAGGCACCCTTCACACTGGAAAGCAGCATCGTGCTGGCTCACAGGGGTGTGTACAGCGCTTTAAGGCCACTCAGAGTCAGTGTGGTGTTACAGCTCTGGCAGAGAGAGGGGACACTGCTCTTTGAACCTAGAGCTGTCTGCAGCTGCCATGCAGCCCCAGGGCAATGGCATCACTCACACCACAGCAGGTGGCTCTTTGTTTTGGGGGAGAATTTGGAGGCCTTTGGGTTTGAAAAAGTGAAGGCTCCAACTCAGGCGAAACTCCTGATCTAGAAGGAGAAAAGCAGAAGGAGATGGCTGCTTTGTCAAAGAAGACAAGAGGAATTTGGGTCTTTCCTGGGCAGCCTTGAGAGAGAGGTTAGCAAGCCCAGAAAAACCGAGGGCAGAGGGGCAAAGAGACACAGATCTTGACGGGAAGCCAGTGAGAAATTCCTGTGGGTGGGGAGAGCTGACAGAGGCGTTTATACTTGAAGCTCTAGCTCTTCTGTAAACCCCTTTCATTGTCCCCAAACGTGGGTAAAGTTTTGCTGATGAAACTTTAGGTCAGTGCTGGGCAGAGAGGAGCAAACGGATGAGGTGGTAAGACCCTGGTGAGACCGGTCGCTGAGCTCAGTGGGTGCAGGAAGCAGGCACCAGTGGTGATTTCCAGTATGAGTTACAGAACCATGGGAGCTGTGCTGATGCTCTCAGTAGGTGACAAGGGAAGTGAGCGCTTTATATTTAAATATTGGAGAAAGCTGAAGGCATGAGGATGCACAGGCACCCGACATCTGGCGTCTCGGCCCTTCCTAAGGTGTTGTCTGTGCTTTCCAATTTCCCTCCCATGTTCTGATGCCACGTCCATAGTGCATCCAGAGGATGCTGGGTACCCATCTGTGACTTTCCTGTTCCTGTGGTCCTATTCCTTCCCTGAGCAGGGTCTGACACGTAGAGAAGGAGAATGCGAGCTTCCCCCCATCCTCCTGGTTGCCACA
This sequence comes from Lipotes vexillifer, assembly GCF_000442215.2. Taxonomy (NCBI): domain Eukaryota; kingdom Metazoa; phylum Chordata; class Mammalia; order Artiodactyla; family Lipotidae; genus Lipotes; species Lipotes vexillifer. The sequence goes on along the minus strand of NW_006797481.1, from coordinate 49,139 downwards.
AACCCCAAACTCACCAGCACTGCACATTTAAGAGGCAATTGCGGGGGAAGGGTGAGGTGTGATAGGGCGAGAGAGAGACATGGACATATATATACTAACAAACGTAAGGTAGATAGCCAGTGGGAAGCAGCCGCATGGCACAGGGAAACCGGCTCGGTTCTTTGTGGCTGCCTGGAGGGGTGGGATAGGGAGGGTGGGAGGGAGGGAGACAAAGAGGGAAGAGATATGGGAACATATGTATATGTATAACTGATTCACTCTGTTATAAAGCAGAAACTAACACACCATTGTAAAGCAATTATACCCCAATAAAGATGTTAAAAAAAAAAGGGGGGATATCTGTTCAGATGAAAAGGCAGAGGTGCAGAAACAGAGACTATGCTTGTCCCTGAAGAAGTGATACAAGATGACTAAGAAATGTCATTTGAGAGAAGGGGAAGGAACAGCCCTACATTAAAAAGTTAAAGGAATAGGAGAAAAAACAAACCATGAAGTCAGTGTATAATTATAGCTGATGCATGTATCATGTTTTATAATGCAGTGCTTGGATGATTAAGCAAAGAAACATCAGGATAGGAAACCTAAGATGGAGCCAGAAACAAGGTCATTGCTGAACTTGTATGCTGTGAGTTCTACAATGTTTGATGGACATGGATATTTGGTCCTCAGCAGCCAGTACAGACTGGCAGTCAGGTGAGTACAGCTGTTTGCTCAGCTGGGGGCCTCAGTTCAGACTAGTGTTCTCTGAGAACATCTTTGCTTCTTCCCTAAACTGTTGTCAAAGGAGAAACTAAAGCCATTTAAAACTATTTATTTATAAAAATGTCTTACATTTTACATACAATTTATTCTTGAGTATATTATATATTTCATGGACATTTGAGATTTATTTTTCCATAGTGGGAAGCAGCCGCATGGCACAGGGAAACCGGCTTGGTTCTTTGTGGCTGTCTGGAGGGGTGGGATAGGGAGGGTGGGAGGGAGGGAGACAAAGAGGGAAGAGATATGGGAACATATGTATATGTATAACTGATTCACTCTGTTATAAAGCAGAAACTAACACACCATTGTAAAGCAATTATACCCCAATAAAGATGTTAAAAAAAAAAAAAAAAAAGAGGCAATTGCCAAGCAGCATCGAGTCAGCCGCCCACCACTGGGATCATCACCAACAGTCCCCTTCAGACTTATTTTTCTCATAAAACCAACCCAATGTTTTAAAAGGAAACGCGAGGAGGGAGCATTTCCCTGGCAGTGGGTAAGGACTGGAGCCAGCACCTGACACAGCCCAAGATGGCGGCTGCCGGGTGGGGCTGGGTCACTGTGAGAACGGTTTGGAGCCAAGGCACTTGGAGCCAAGTGCATTTCCTTTGGCTTGGCCACACCCCTAACTTCTTTTTATTCTGGATGGAAATGGCCAAGTAGTTTGGCAAGAGATCTTGACAGCTAGATGTGGAACTTATAACCTCTGGGAAAGAGAGTGGCACTGTAAGATGTTTTCTTGGTCACTCCTAGGACACTACATTTTTCACTGACAATTTCTCTTTCTCTGTGTCCTTCCAGCCGTGAGGGGAAATAGTCTGTAATGAGCAGTTGAGGTGGACATCATCTCTGTTGTTTCCAAAATCCTCTTTCTCTGTCTTACATATTAGTCACGCGGCAGGCTCACCACGTTGCCAGGCACTTTACGTACATTATCTTATTTAATCCTCCCATAACCCTATGGAATAGACATTATATTAATCTACATATAAGGAAACCAAGGCTTCGGATTTGCTTCACTTCAAAACGTATGCTCTTACCAACCACCTTTGCCTATCGTTCACGGCTCAGCTGGAAAGCCTTTTCTAATAGAAAGCCAAGCCCTACTCATCCCACATAAGGGGTCTCCCTCCCCCAACACTGTTTCCTAGATTCCTAAGTCTGTGCTTGTCTGAGGTCGGCTGAATAATGTCCTCATCCTAATCCCTGAAACCTGCCACTGTATCACCTGACATGGCAGAAGGGACTTTGCAGGTGTGATTAAATAAAGGATCTTGGGCTCTGGAGATTATTTTGGACTATCTGGGTGGGCCCAGTGTCATCACAAGAGTCCTTATAAGAGGGAGGCAGGAGGGTCAGAAGGAGAGAAAGCAGATGTGACCACAGAAGCAGAGGTTGCAGTGATGTGCTTTGAAGATGGAAGAAGAGACCGTGAACCAAGGAATACGCACCTCTAGGAACTAGAAAAGACAAGGAAACGATTCTCCCCTGGAGCCTCTGGAAGGGACACGGCCCAGCTAAAACCTTGATTTTAGCCCAGAAGACCTTTTGTTTTGTACTTCTGCCCTCCAGAACTATAAGAAAATAAATTTGTGTTGTTTTAAACTACCCAGTTTGTGGTAATTTGTTATACGAGCAATAAGAAACTAATACGGTCCGTGTCGTGATTTTTTTCCCCTGCACTTATGTCCACACCCCCAGCCAGGATGTAAGTTTCTGAAGCCTGGACTGACTTAATTCAGTAGCTATATTTTGAGCACTTGCTCTATTTCTGAGAGTATTGTCTCTGTGGAAAGCAACGGCAGGCATGAGTAAAACAACTCTCTGCCCTCAGGAAAAGCACATCTAAAATCTTTGTGTTTTTAGAGGTCCCAGCTCAAAAGAAATGAGTAGTAATTAGCTAGTGACTGAGGGGCCCCATCATACAAAGAAAACAACACACAAAAGAAAACACAATTAAACTGGGTCAACTTTTGTAAGTGAAATTAAAATAGGAGTTCTCTGATATTTAAATGAACAGCAGTGAAGATAAACATTTCTTTTAAACTTAAAGACAAAGAACCAGGAGAAGGGGAGGTACTGGAGCTCAGGCGACATGAAGGAGGGAGAGAATTGGTGAGAGGCTGGAGGGAGGGATCAGGGGAAGGCACTGGGGCCAAGAGGGTAGGAGTTTCTGAGAGAGAGCAGGGACTTGGTAAGCTGCTTGGAGCATATCTGCCTCTATGATTTACAGTCACTTGCCAACTAAACAAATAAGCCACCTTCCCAGGGGTTAAAATGGCCTTTATCCTTAGACCCAAGCCCTCGCCTCTGAAAAGAATAAGGAAAAACAAGGACCAGGAACTATTAGCCTTACTGTTCCTTACACCAGGGTGTGGGTCAGCCCCAGGGCATTGCTGATGGGCGTCCTGCCAGGGGAGGGGATGCCCTGTACCCAGATGGTCAGCTACATCCTTTTAAAGTACAATCTCAAAGATCACCTGGATCAGAATTACCTGAGCAAATATTAAGATTCCTTACCCCCTCCCAGACCCCTTGATTCTGATGTTACCTAAGATTTGAGAACAGTGTGACTTTTCTGTTTATTGGGCAAAAGGTTTTCAAAATATTAACAGTCTCAGCAGTTTTATGAACTTAATTAGCATGAAGTTTGGGGCCTCAGTACACCTGGGCTGAACCCATTAATTCTTATGATTGATTTTCCTGTAAGATTTCTATAGAGTACAGAACAGCCTGGATAAAAGCTATCTCCTAATTGCCCTCTATTAACAATTATTAGGAGTAACCAGACCTCCCTGGCGGTCCAGACGTTACGATTCTGCGCTTCCAGTGCAGGGGGTGTAGGTTCAGTCCGTGGTCAGGGAACTAAGAACTCACATGCCGTGTGACCGAAAAACAAACAAACAAAACAAACCCAAAAAACAATTATTAGGAGTAACAACAGTAAGCATTTTATGGCATGTCCAGCAGACATCAGTTTCCCTAAATTAACATTTATCATTCCACCTGTTAACTCATGTTATCAGTATTTTATAGTATGATATATGGCTCTTAGGAGCCTGACGTTTGACAAATAGAGGAAGCTGGACTTTTTGCCTGGAAAACTTTGGGGAATCAAAGTTATTCATAAAATAAAGCCACTCTTGGGACATGGTGTTTTCTCACAATCTAAGTGATTGATAACTTACGTCAGCAATTTATAACATACTAGAACAATGACAACTAATCTTTCTGGCAGATTATTTTTGTGCTGTGCATTACTTGCATGGTCTAAACTGTGACAAAACACTGCAAATGATTAACTGAAGGGTAAAGATGAACACACTGGATAATGTTGGCTATTAGGTAGGTCTCAAGCTCATTTTCATGGGAAGGAAACCCGATCACCTAGTTTTAGGCAGCTCCCCAGGAGAAGGGTAACTGTGAATGGAAGACTTCTTAAAATAATGTTGAAAAAGGAAAAGGTCAGAAGCTCTTAACTCTTCCTAGATCACGGATCTATGTTGTGTGGTGCTAAAATCTAGAATTACACTGTGTTTTAAAAATTACTATTTTGGGGCTTCCCTGGTGGCACAGTGGTTGAGAATCTGCCTGCCGATGCAGGGGACATGGGTTCGTGCCCCGGTCCAGGAGGATCCCACATGCCGCGGAGCAGCTGGGCCCCTGAGCCATGGCCGCTGAGCCTGCGCATCCGGAGCCTGTGCTCCGCAACGGGAGAGGCCACAACAGTGAGAGGCCCAGGTACCGCAAAAAAAAAAAATTCTATTTTGAATATGCTTTTGGAAGACCAAGTACATAAAACAGATAAACCAGAGGGTATTCACATTACAGCAAAAGGTTTGCAGAAGGAGCTGGTTGGAAGTAGGCAGGGCTCTGGAGGCAAACAGAACCGGGTTCAAGCTCTCACTCTAATAGCTAATTAGTTAGCTATTATTGTAGCGCCACTGGGCAATATTCTCCACTTTACTGCAGCTCTAAAATGGGCCAGTAAAACTTACCTCCTAGAATTGTTGCAGTGTTTTGGGACACTGCGTATAACATGCCAGCACCATGTCGGTCCTCGTTAAATGGAGATGACAGTGGTGATCATCATTGCCACCATTCTTCAATCTGACTCCATAGGTTTGTGCCTAATTTTTAGGGCTGTATAGATTACATAAAATGTATCCTGCATCCTTGTTTTTTGCCAGGAGGGATATATGAAATGTCTTATTCATCTCTGTGACCACCTTCCTGCCCACAGTTGCCTGGGACTTGTTGACTTGTAAGTGATAGGTGCTGGGTTAGGTTATGGTGGAATCGAGTTGAATTGTAAGCTTTAGATCTTGACAGGGGATGGGGAACTTGAGTTTTTCACCCTTGAGCAGACCAAAGGAAATGACTAGACCTGAAAAGAGTCAACAGAGACTATTATGTCCACCTGTTTACCTGTAATTAAGATGCACAATGGCTCTTTGAAATATGCGTTCACCAGCGTCAGAGCTCTGAGCATTGTGAAGTCTTGGGAACCTGTCTGGATTCCCTTTCCTTTTTTTTAAATCAGATTTTGCTGGAGACACCTTTGGGGCCTTCCGGTACCAGGCTTTCGACTTGATTTTATTGGCAAAGGGGACAGCTAGAGGCTCTTTGTAATCATAGTGCTCTTGCGTTCCCATAAGAGATGGCAAGTGCTTCTGACCTTGGGAAGAGCAAATACAAGGTAGTGGTTAAGCACACGGGCTGGAAACCACTCAGACCTAGACCTGGGATTGAATCCAAGCACTGTCACTTATTATTTGTGATAAGAGTCTGTTTACTTAACTTTCCCAAGCCTCAGTTTCCTCATCTGTAAAGTGGGTATGATAACATTGGTACTTGTCTCATAAACTATGGGCGGGTAAATGAAATACTGCAGCACGATGCACTGAGCTTAGTAAAGCTTCTCTCTGTCATCGTTGGCTGGTCTTCCAGAGCGGTTTGGGTGCCCTCCTATGACCTTGACTGCAGAACTTGAATTCATTTCTCTTCTTCCTGCACTTTGGACCTCCGCTCATAATGGTTCATTAGATGAGAATATCAACCTCTAAAGCTCAGACTCTTCTGAGAATTGGATGAAAGCCATGGACTCTGTAAGTAGGAAGATGCACACACCCCTGTACTTTAAATGTTCATAGGCCTCTCAAGCCCATATGTCCATGGGACCAGGTTTGGGGGCCCCTGGCTCAAAAGAAATTAATCATAAATGGATTATGGAGCACTTACAGTGCACCATGCTTGCAGTCTGGCGGGATTCAAAATGGCATTGGCAGTTACTACTTTTCACCAGCCCTTGATTCTTTTGAAGCTGAGGGTCCAGTGGGCTGACCCCAGTCTTCTTCTTTGAATCACAAATTCTCCCAAAGTCAGAATCTGAGTCCTCAGTGGAGGGGAGCCTCCTCGGCTGTCTTTCCCAGGGAAAGGTCTGGATGCTCAGATTAGAATACTTGTACTAAAGAGAATTGCCTTTTTGACTCAACTCAAGTGAGAAGTATTTCTGTGGTCAAGCTCAAGCAAGCAAAGCTCAATAAACCCCTTATGGGAAAGGATGAGGCAAATCAAGAACAGATTACTACACTGTTCTTCGCTGGTGGTCGTTAAATGCATCCAAATAAATTAGTTGGGGGATTCAAATAAAATAGGCGTGGATAAAGGGGAGAATGTTGTTTTAGTTCCCCTTTACCTACATGTTTGATTGCTTACGGTTCCTCCTCTAGTCTGGAAGCCGAAGGAAGGCAGGGCTCCTGTGTTCTTTGCTCACTGTACAGTGCCTGGCACACAGTAGATGCAATAAATATTTGTGGAATAAATGAGGATTCCTGATTCTCAAACTGCTGTTCTGAGCAGAAACTCTGCCATCAACCAATAGAGGTGCTTCTATGGTTCTGTTTGAAGGACTTAAGGTCCATGGAATGATTTTGACTTCTCTACTTGCTGTAGAAAAAGGTATTGAGGGAAAAATTGGAGGTTCATACAGAGCATGGAGGCATCCAGTACCTCCTTCTCAAAGTCCTTATAAATCTAACAAGGCTAACATAGTTAATGCTAATTAAAATGCTTCCTTCGGGTTTTTTTGTTTGTTTGTTTTTTTGCCGTGCTGCACGGCTTGTGGGATCTCAGTTCCCAGGCCAGGGATTGAACCCCGGCCCTGGCAGTGAAAGCCTGGAATCCTAACCACTAGGCCACCAGGGAACTCCCCATAATTTATGGAAACCTTTAAGATTTTATTTTTTTGGCTGTGCTGCGTGGCATCTGGGATCCTATTTCCCCGACCAGGGGATCAAACCTGTGCCCCCTCAGTGGAAATGCAGAGTCCTAACCACTGGACCACCAGCGAATTCCCCCTTCACGGTTATTATGATCAACTTTTCTTTACTAGGATTTGCTAAACCCATGATTAATTTGTTGTTGATTTCTTGGCCAAGAACACAGCATCCAAATATGACATTATTTTTTGTAAGCTTTCCGGTTATTTGGCACTAAAAAAAAAAAACCCTTTAATAGCTGTTTTTATTTTGACTCTATCTTATGTATGTACAATAGGGTCAAACAAGGCCAAAGTTTATACAGTAAAAGGGGAAATTCCCCTCATAGATTTACATTGCCACTTTCAGAGTTAAATATTCTCCATATCTTGCTGTTTAGTAATTCAGACCTTTATGGATGTCAAGGTTTGCTGATATGACTGGTGGTCAGGAGATAATCTTGGCAGTACAGGAACCATGGTGAAATAGTCTTAATCTCATAGTGAGAACATAAGTCCTTGTCCGTTCTCCTGCACTCTGTTAAGTAAAGCTGTCTCTGGTGCTAGGCTTTAACATTCCCTAACCTTGAATCTTCCTTTTAACAGCAATTTCACAAAGCTCAAGTTCTGACCCATATTAATCCAATCCACTTTTTAAAACGTACGTTGTGCCTTTAGGAGTACATGCTCTGCCTCTAGGAGCTCACAGTTTCGCTCGGGAGATGAGAAATAAACTTATAAGAAATTTGACAATGCCAGATGGCATGTAGGAAATGCCAGACATATTCTCAGGCTCTGAGGTGGGTCTTAGAGGATAAATAAGTTTGCAGAAGGAGAGCTGGCCGTTGTAAGCAAATGAGAAGAGTTGAAGGAGGGTAAGGTCTGTTACTAGGACATGGTTGGTCGGGAGGAGAGAGTGTGTGCAGAAGCGGGTAGATTGGATGGAGGTGGTGCAGGTCCTTGAATGTCAAACTTGGAAGGCTGTCCTGTAGACAATGGGCATTGAAGGCTTCTAGATGTATCTGATGGCAGCTGGAAACAGGTCAAAAGGCTAAAGAATTGATTCAAACCCACAGAAGATACAGCAAAGAGGTGGGTATATCAGGCCTCTAGATCCATGAGAAATTGCTGTAGAGATGAAACCAAGCCCCTTCTACAGCAACGAATGCACCCCGTCTCCTTGCTCAGCGGCTCACACAAGGCCCCCCTCTCTCACCAGGTGCCTTCTCCTCCCACTCTATGCTTCCCTGGCAATTCTTCCAGTGTGCCAGTGCTTTCTCGAGTCTTCATGGCCTTGCACATGCTAATCCTCTTGTCCTCAAAGCCCTCCCCACCCCCACTTCCCTCCTCTGCTTCCTTACTACCTACTTTGTTTCATGACTTGGCTCAGGCATGGCCTTAGTGACTAATGCTCTCACTCTGTGCCAGTCCCCAAGCAAGAGGCCTCTCCTTGGTGCCCCAGAGCCTCCTTAGTTAACTTATCACACTGTACAGTTACTATCTGCTTTATAGTTCTCCCCATTGTTTCAGAAGCACTTTAAGAGCAGGCACCTTGTATGACTCATTTTGAAGCCCAACACCTGGCCCAGGAACTGACATGGAGACGGCACTCTGTAAATTCTTATTGAATGGATTATGCAAGTTTTTTTCATTTTTTTTTTTCCCCTTCCTGGAACTGGACTTAAATGAAAGCAAAATGTTATAAAGGAAAACTTCTAGGATGTCAGGATAATAAGACCCTAGAACTGTGGTTCTCGAGTGGAACCTCAACAGATTATGAACCCTTGGATAAGAGTCAGATAAACATTTAAAATGCATTTTTGTTTTAATAAAAGATTAATTTTGTTAGGTGGTATTGATCATAGGCTCGTTGAACTAAGCAGGCATTTGAAGCGAGGTAGCTCTTGCCCCAAAGAGTTATGAGGCTTAGCATGAAATTGAGTCAGAGACAGATGTGGACGTGAGTATTTAAGAGAATACAGTCAGGGCAACAAACATTCTTGATCAAACAGAGATATGGTGGTAAAAACCAGCCAAGTGAATATCACATTAACTGTGAATGCTTTTATAAACAGCGTGGAAATCCTGTTGTAACCTTCAGTGTTGTTTTGAGTCTTTTATTCTTCAAGTTCCTGCCAAAATCTAGATGGGAACCACTGCCATAGAAAGAGTTCCTGAATGGTGACCAGGCCATTGGTCAATAGGTAGCAGGTCTTATGGCAGAGACCAACAGGAGATATTGGTGGTCTTCTTGTTCTTTCAGCTTGATGCCATTTTTTTCAAAGCGATGAAAGGATAAAAAGTCAAGGACTGGCTTGCTCTTGTTTTTATAAAATTGTTACCCTGTGGCAAGTTTTTTTGTTTTTGTTTTTGTTTTTTTGTGTTTTTTTTTTGCAGTACGCAGGCCTCTCACTGTTGTGACCTCTCCCGTTGCGGAGCACAGGCTCCGGACGCGCAGGCCCAGCGGCCACGGCTCACGGGCCCAGCCGCTCCGCGGCATGTGGGATCTTCCCGGACTGGGGCACGAACCCGTGTCCCCTGCATCGGCAGGCGGACTCTCAACCACTGCGCCACCAGGGAAGCCCACCACTGCACCACCAGGGAAGCCCTGTGGCAAGTTTTATAAATGTGTCTTGTATTAGGTTAATGATTAAAGGATCATTTTCCAAGAGCCACATCATTTTTCAGTCATGTTATTCACTAATAAATTATTTTCAGGCTGTTAAGAGAAAGGGCACTGAGAACCACGGAGTGAAAACTTCTGCCTTTTATGATTTACCTGAAATTACATTAGTGGTTGGATTTTAATCAGGGCTTGGTGACTAATAGCCCCATTTTTTTTTTTAAACAACTCTTCTGTATTCTTAACAATGTTATGCCTGCTTGATCTGTAAGTGTCTGAGAAAAACCTGCTAAGATCCTCAGTTTTTGCTTAATATATTTCCAGATTATTTTGGTAGAAGCAATCAAATTTCGGTGGAATGTTTCTTTTATTACTATGTAGCATTCTTCCTTATCTATATTAATGATTTTTGGTAAATTATGTCATACTTTACTATAAATTAATACCACTATGCAAACTATGTTTTAGTACTTATACAGTATATCTTTCCTCAATATTTCTGTGTCATTTTGTTTTAGGCATGACTTTTATAGATAGAATATAGCTTAGTTAAAAAAAATATGAATGGATAGTCTGTTTCTTTTAAAGAGTAAGCATAATCTACATTTATTGTGATTTCTCATATATTTAAACTTATTTTAAACATCTTCTTTTATGATTTGTGCTTCCCATCCTTTTTGTTTGCATTTTTTTGCAGTCCTACCTTCGATTAGATTGATGAAATTTTTTCATGTTCCCTTTTCCTCCTTTGCTGATGTGGAAGCTATAAATTCTGCATTTCTTATTTTATTCTTACCCCTAAATTTCTAAACTTAATACATAATTCTAACATTTTTTAGAAAAATATAAAGGTATTCAGTTTCTACCATCTACCATCTTAATGTAATAGCTATCAGCATTTTGTTACCTTCTGTTCAATGTATTTATTATGTTTAAATGTGTCTTTGGGCAGTGGTGTTGTCATAGCTCACTACACCTATGTGCAGACTTACGAATACTTTATTGTGGATGCCTATTGTCTTGAGTGTTTTGTCTTTGACTCTTCTGAGGGTAGCTTTCCTTTTGCTTTGGGAAAGTGCTTCATCCACTGGAGCAGGAGTTGCCATGTTCTTAGAGACTCCAGCAACTGGCCTTTGCTGATTGGTTCAGGGGTGAGCACTGAACTTAAATTAGGCCAATCAGAGTCCTCCCTTGATTTTTTTGAATTGGAACAGAAAAAAGAGGGCCTGTCCTTTCTAGTCACAGACCCTGTGATGGCTTATGTACGGCACAAGCACTGTCAGCACGATTCCTACAATCCGGAAGTGGCCCAATTAGAACAAGGAAAGGAACCGTGAAATATTCTAGGTGGTAGGAGAAATTCATATAACATGTGGACCTGAGAAAAGATGCCATCTATAATGCACAAAATGAATTTTGAAAAAATTCTGAATGACAGGTTTAATTTAATATCTCTTTTTCTTCTTTGCCTGTGTTTGTGCCTGTGCACCTGAGCACACATGCTTCTTTAGGGTAAGGGTGCTTCTCAGCCAGGCTGACGTGGGCCATTCCATCCCATTCCTGTTTCTGCTGGTCTCAGAGGAAGGCAGAGGGAACCTTGCCCTAGCAGGACTGGGACAAAGGGACACTTCCTTATTTTAGACAGTGCTTAACAACTTTTATTCTCATGACTCTTGTGTTTTATTTCCCACAAAATAAGGTGGCTGAGAGTAGTGGAGCCTTGTTTTTTGAATTTTTCCAAAGCAAGAAAGTTTCGCCATCTGGGGTTGATTCAAAGAGCTATTCTAACCCGAAGGCTGTGGTGCGGATACGTTGGCTTCTTAGTGAAACACTTCTTGTCCAAAGATCCCCAGATATTACGAATATGTGTTCTGTGATGAACATGGTGTGGCCAGCAAGCCCTAGCCCGGTGACCTGACAGAGGCCCCCGAGATGCACATCCTGAAGCTTTAAGCGTTAGTTCCTGAGCTCATGATGACAGATGGCGGCAACACTGTGGACACTGCGTGAGGTGAAGAGAACAGAGTGGGACAGGAATAGGAAGGCTGTGAAAGAGCCACGTGGGGAGGGGTGCCTGTTTCAGGCACAGGGCAACAGGACAATAATCAGGATGGAGACAGGCAGGTACCAGTGGGGTGGGCGGTCTCAGGCCTGGCTCTTTGGCAGGACCACGCTTGAATTCTGAGATGCGGCTGCCCAGACAAGGAGTCAGGCAGTGAGAGGGTGAGGGTGAAGGCCCCGAAAGCCAGCAGGCAGAGGGGAGGCTAGGGAACCCGCTGTCTGCCTCCAGAAGAGCAGGCCAAAAAGAAAGGGAGACAAGGCTTCCCTGGTGGCGCAGTGGTTGAGAGTCTGCCTGCCGATGCAGGGGACACGGGTTCGTGCCCCAGTCCGGGAAGATCCCACGTGCCGCGGAGCGGCTGGGCCCGTGAGCTGTGGCCGCTGAGCCTGCGCGTCCGGAGCCTGTGCTCCGCAACGGGAGAGGCCACGGCAGTGGGAGGCCCGCGTAATGCAAAAAAAAAAAGAGAAAAAAAAAAAGGGAGACAGACTAGGAAGAGGTCGGAGAAGACTGAGGCCCCGCCATGTGGAAGGACAGGCCGTGGACGCTGACTGAGGTGACAGAGGGCAGTTGGGAAGTCTGGCGGTGGGCACAGGAAGCTGGCCCCCACTCCTGTGCAAACTTTGCCGTAGTCACTGCCACACAAAGGGCACTCAGATGACCTGCCCCTTGTCCTGGGGCTTCCGGGGCATGGCAGGGGCTGCGGTGGCTTCTCACTGATAGGGTGGCTCAGTCCTTCTGGAGCACACTTACCTGAGTGGCCCCTGCACAGCTCGGAAGCTGGGTGAGATGCTTCCCTTTTCCCCACAGTGGCCTTGTGCGGCCTGTCCTTCCCGTCACACACGTCCCCCAGCTGAACGGTCTGGAGGGCAAGCAGCTCTGTCCAGCCTGCAGCAGCCCATTCCAAGGGGGGACTTCCCAGAGGCAGGGTGACCAGTGAGAAGCAGGAGGGGTTGGACCCACTCCTTTGAATTTGGATGTGTGCTTTGACTTCCCTGGAACTCTGTTTTTTCATCTCTAAAACAGGGGCAGGAGAAGAATTGGATGTGAATGTTCGCTGAGGTCCTTTGCTAGTGCTGGGATCCTGCGACTTAAGGGGACCTGGAACTGCAGGTGGGCAGTTTCCAAACAGGGAAGCCGAGGGGTCCTAAAAGCCAAGGTGAAGGAGCCATGGCTTCCTATGGGTTTAAGACTGGACGCTCCTACTCTCCGGTTCTAAGGACAACTGATTTGCCTTTTGAATTTCCGTTTCTCTGCCAAAATGGAAAGAACAGTTTAACTAACCTAGAAAAGTAAAGTAAACTAAACCTTTGAGCAAGCTGATGCTTCAGAAGCCTGATTTACCCCCAAATCACTAGCAAATGATTTTTCAATGTACAAGTAGGGTCCTGATGGATTCCTTTAAATGGCCAGTTTCCCTACTTTCCATACAAATAAAGTTCCATTCACACAATGTTACTCATGAAGTTTCAAGGACATTTCTTTTGTGTAAAGAAAATATACTTAAAATCCTTCCGGGGCCATTTCGAGACTCATAAACCTTTTAGGGGAATAGGTGGGAGTCTGTGTTACGGTAGGAAGCCATTCATTTTATTATTTTGTAACTTATTTTAAAAATCGTACTTGTCCTTTAGAAATTTGCTTGTGTAATTGATACACTGAAAAAAAACGCAGTCCATGGTGGAATCGAAACACAAATTTATTTTTTGTTTCTGTCCCTTAAAAATTTAGTATTGCCCCCTGTTCCAGAAAGAAAACTTAGGCTGGTGTTCTTCAGAAGCACTGTAGAGCACTGTGGTTGCTTTAAATCACAAACCAGAGCTTTGGGGCTGCCAGCCTGGGGGCCTGGGCACTAAGCCCAGGGGCTTGGACACTAGGGTCACCCACCACTGAGTAAGCCAGCTGGCCTGGGCAGGATGCAGGTCAAGCAAGACTTGCTTCTACAAAGATATAGTGATGGATGGCTGAGAAGGATCAGGTTTAACCTAGTGTCAGTCAACCAAAGGGTGGGGATGAGAGGTGGAGAGGGGTGGTGGGGACTTGAGACCACCCAGGAAGAACCTGGGACCTCGGTACCACCCTAGAAGGCAGGAGAATCCCTGAGGAATGATGGGTGTTGACCATCATTGGTCATCAGCATTGGTGAATGGGGTACTTCCTTGGCGATTCAGTGGTTAAGAGTTCAAGCTTCCACGGCTGGGGCCCGGGTTCAATCCCTGGTCGGGGAACCAAGATTCTGGAACAAGCTGTGCGGCACAGCCAAAAAAAAAATTGCTGAGGGCTTCCCTGGTGGCACAGTGGTTGAGAGTCCGCCTGCCGATGC
>NW_006797481.1:33379-34412 GCF_000442215.2 Lipotes vexillifer | reverse complement strand
GAAAAAAAAAAAAAAAAAAAAAAAAATTGCTGAATTGGAGGCTTGTGGCAGGATTTGATTGGATTAAGAAACATTAATGTGGTGTTTATTCCATCTGAAAATTGTGAAGCAGTTATCACCATGGCTTGTGATAAAGATACAAACGTATTCTTCTTCTTAAAACACATTTATTTGGAAGATGCATTTATACAAATGTAAAGTGCAAGAGTTTATTTTCATATATTTTGCCCTTTTTCATAAAATGAAACATTTTTCCCCTTTTTAAAAAAAGTTGCACTTCCATTACAAAATTGTATAGGACCTGGAAATTAATTTTTTGTTTGTTTGTTTTGTTTTTGCGGTACACGGGCCTCTCACTGTTGTGGCCTCTCCCGTTGCGGAGCACAGGCTCCGGACGCACAGGCCCAGCGGCCACGGCTCACGGGCCCAGCCGCTCCGCGGCATGTGGGATCCTCCCCGACCGGGGCTCGAATCCGCATCCCCTGCATCGGCAGGCAGACTCTCAACCACTGCGCCACCAGGGAAGCCCTGGAAATTAAATTTTGATAGCTTGTTGCAGCAATTTGTCAATGAGACTGTTTTAAATCTAAGCACAAATGGAAACTCATGACTCAAATTACAGCTTATTTCAACTCCCTCTGGCTGCTGTTCTGTCAACACATTAGAATTTTCTAAAGCGGTTTGTGATCAGACACTTACAAGATCTGGGGACACATCTCCCAGAAGTGTCAAGGATTTTGACAGCATCCACAAGGTCCAGCTGAAGCCCTAAACTGCTCTAAGTCTCCTTGCATCCCTCGAATCCATGGAAGCTGGCTTCACAGGCCACCTGGTGCATTCACCCACCAGACACAGCACAGATGGCCTGTGTACCACTGGTGATTTCATTTTTACCTTTTAAATAAAAAATATTTATGCAAATAATAACTCAAAACACCCAGTGATTTTCTGGCTATAAAAAAAGTGAATACATAATATAGATGAAGATTTGAGCTTACATATGCCTAGGCACTGCCAGGTACCACGTCACAAA
>NW_006797481.1:16271-33369 GCF_000442215.2 Lipotes vexillifer | reverse complement strand
TTTCCCTATTAGAGATCTGAGTCTCATGTGTTCCCCAGATTCAAACTTTTAAAGGAATTAGAGTTCATCTAAGCTTTTTTCTTAAAGTCAAAATCTTGCATGGTCTCTAAGGTTCTAGAGGGCCCGAAAAGTTTCCATCCGTTATTTTCTGATGAGCCAGTGATTTTTCTGTCCAGCTGGATTTGTCCGTTTCTTCAGGCGGGGGGTTATTTTATTCTTCCTGGTAGTTTTCCAGACTCCTGCACAATATGACGAGTATGGCTGTGCTCGATAAACGCGTGTGTGCCTCCACGCATCCCGATGCAGACACACTGTCATTCCTTTTGTTCCATCATCTGTCTTTTTATAAAAGGCGCATCCCACCGCTCTCCTCCTCAAAACCCTGCCAGGGGGGCTTCCCTGGCGGCGCAGGGGTTGAGGGTCCGCCCGCCGATGCAGGGGACGCGGGTTCGTGCCGCGGAGCGGCTGGGCCCGTGAGCCGTGGCCGCTGCGCCTGCGCGTCCGGAGCCTGTGCTCCGCAACGGGAGAGGCCACGGCGGTGAGAGGCCCGCGTACCGCGAAAAAAAAAAAAAAAAACCCTGCCAGTGAATTAAATGCAGAGGCCTCCGGAAGCTGATTGAAATCACCTCCTTGAGGCCCAAACCTCCTTTCTGCTGTTCTCAAATGAATCTGCCACTGCCCCAGTGTGAACTTCCTTCCGTGTTTGCAGCCAGGAGGTCCTGCTCAGAGCTGGCCTCTCTCAGTTCCCACACCTTGGTGTATATCAAAATCATCTGGGAAATTTAAGCAGAAAGATCTCCAGGTCCAACCCCAAACTTAGTGTATCAGAATCTCGAGGGCATGGGACCCAGGCTTCTGTATTTTAAACCGATACCCCTGATAACCCTGATGATTCCATTCCCTCCATTCCACCCCAACCCCTCACCAGAAGAGCTCAGTGGCCTCTGATTTTGGAACCAGTCTGGAGCAACCTCATCAGCTTCCCACTGCAGGTCGCCCTATTGGAAAACAAAAGGGAAGCTTAATGAGCCCCTGCCCTGTGTAAGTTTCTACGGTCCTATGAGGACAGCTTCCAGGAGGACCTGGAGAAAGTTGCTCCATCCCCAGGGAGGGTCCTCCTCACCTTGGGCCACAGGACAAGGAAGGCAAGGTATTTCTGGTTCAACCAGGAAGCCAGCTTCAAAAACTCTGGCTCTCTTAACTCCACTTATCTCGAAGCTATCACTGCAGTTTGCTACTGGAGAGGCAGTGGTTATCAAGGAGTTGTAGGTTCTTAGTTTTATTAGAAATCTGTAAAGAGTCAGCAGGTGGAACGGAAAAGACCTTTGACCAGGGAGCGGTTGGGAAACTTAGGGAAGATACATAACCTTTAGGGGCATTGAGTAGATGACGTCTAAGCTCTCTTTTTTGTACTGCAAGGAACTATCAGAAAATAATCTTTTCTAATCAAACTATTTTGTTGATTCACACATACACGTTGTGGGTTCGGTTTTTAACAGTTCTGAAATTGGGAATTGTCTCGGTTGAGACAGTTTTACTGTGCTGTTTCTTCCTTCTTCCTCTTCCAACATAGTTATTAACTCAGGACAAGACTCCTATATGATCCACGCCATATTATAATCAAGGACATTCTGTATATTTTAAGAGAGGGACACAGCCCTTCTCCCTCTGCCGAGTGTGGAGTGTTTTTCCCTTCTCCCTCCTTTAGAGGAGAGAAGAGACAAAAGCTCTACTGGAGAATTCTTGAGAGAATAATAAGATAAAGAGAAAAACCACCTCCAAGGGGGTCTGTCAGCTCAGGAAAGGCACTGAGGGCTCCTAGCAGTGAAGAGAGGAAGAGAGGAGAAAGGGACAGGGGGTCCAGATGTGGGGCTTCTTGCACAGGACTGAGATCCTTGTATGTCTGTTTGCATAGAAAAATGAAAGCCTCCTGGGAGTTTTGGGTGCTAGAAAATAGGATAAGATGGAAGATTTTAGTAAAGTCAAAGTCAAAATTCCTGATGGCAGTGAATTGACACGCAGGAGCTGCCTATCTCTAGGCTTCACAGGCCACTGTAGCACTCTAAGTGTAATCTCTGCTCTGCTGGAGCTGAGGTTGGCGGGGAGGAGGTGGGCGCAGGAGCAGAGCTGGCTTCCTCGCCCTTCTCTTCGTCGCACCCATGGCACCCCAGGAATGTGGGAATATGATTTGAAAACTGCCGTGTTTCACCCAGGTAATCTGTCTGTGAGGCCATTTGGGAGACATTTTTTCAGGGCTTGGGAACAAGAAAACTGATGCCTCTAAGAACAACAGATGAGTTAAATTTTATACTGATCTTGTTTCCTTCTTTGCTTTGGCTGCTAGGAAGCTTAGAGCCACAATTCCAATTGCTCTCTAGCAGCAAAGGTCCTTCGGTGGAGGACCTCACGGTATTTCTCAATTTTGTGTTGAAAATTTCCCCTGGCTTTGTTTTCTAACCTACCATTAGTTTTCACGGTCTTGTTAAACATTTCTCTCCTTGCTATTACACCATATGTGGTTTTGAAAATCGCATCAAACTGTTTTGGAGCAAGGCATAGTTTTGGTGCACACAAACTATGGGAGAAATATCACATCCCATCAGGGAATCTCAGCCAAGAAGAGTATCATCAGGGAGCTTGCAGGATCTGAGTCAGGCAGTCGTGGGTTTGTGTCCTGAGCTCTCCCCACTCTGCTCACTTATTAAACTTGATCATGGGAGTAGGTGCTTCACCTCTGCGAGCCTCAGTTTTCCTCATCTGTGAAGTGGGCTGAGTCTCACCTGAAGAGCATATGTGAGACTTTGTGGTCAAGTACAGGGTGCTGAGAGCATGACAGCTTTTGCAACTTGTCCTCAAGTGCTGTGTGAGATCTTGCTGGGTATGCAGTGCTGGGGGAGTGGAAGCTGTGGTTCCTGATTTCACAAGGAGGACCCAGCTTGTGATACGCAGAATAATTAGGCCCCGTCCAATGTTGCATGTGAGCCAGAGGAAGACAGGGAGTGAGTGGGGCCACTGACTCCATGAGTGTGGAGAGAAAAGGCTTCGTGGAGAGAGGCAAGAGGGCTTAATCCGGTTTTCTGAGAATGTGTGAGGCAACCCCAGAGGAGGAGAGAGAATTCTGAATAAGTCTTTTGGCTGAATGAGAAAGGGTTAAAGCCCTCCCTATGCCCTGGCACTTTCGGCAAGAGGAAAGGGTTAGGCACCGGCTTGCCTACCAGTCCAGAGCCCCTCTTCAGAGCCCAGGCCGGAAGTGACCCCAGAGGTGGGGCAGGTCACGCAGCTCTCCCCCAGCCTTGGGTAAAGCCAGGCTGGCTCTCTTGGCCTGAGGTCAGCTCCCTCCTGGACTGGACTCCCTGGTGGTCAGTTCTCAGCCCGATCAAAGGCTACGGCAAAAATGTGTTCATTCCGTTAAATCCATCCAGATGGTTGGTCAGGCATCTCCTGGGGGATACTGCCCATGCGTGTGTGCAGCACACACACACACACGCACACACATGTGCACCGGCTCTCTGAGTCTTGTGCTATAACAAGGAAGAAGGAAATATGGACGAAACATTTCTCACTCAAGGAACTAGCTGAGACCCAGTGAGAGCTTTGTGGAGGCCATCAATCACGTCGCCTTCTTTGCTGGCCGTGCATAAGAACTCCATTATGGCTGTGCTGTTTTTAAGGTACTTTTGTTTTCTTTGCTTTGGCTGAGTGTTATGTGCTTGTCATTGCCCTATACCCATTTAAGGCTCTTTTTTCGTTCCAATTTCCTTGGAGTTTTACAGTAGGTGTTGTGGTTTTCAACACCACCTGTCAAGGCCACAACAAAGACTAACTTGAGGGCTCTTGATGCACAAAGAAGTGGATTTGAGCCACTGCCTCAAACTCAGTGTGGACCAGCTCTCTGGAGCCGAGCGGCCATGGCCACAGCTTCCCGGCCCCTGGGGCCACACGTGCCACCTGAGCTCACTTTGGGGCTACAGTGGGCTCTTCAGCCAACGTGGGCAATGGACGATCCTCCTTTTGTTAATAGAAAGCTTTCCTTTGGGGTGATAAGGGTCCTTCGGGATGCTCTTCTTTGCCCACTCTGACTGCTGTTTGGAACCACGGCCCTCTATCCTCAGAATCAGAATGAAAGGCTGGACACAGGCCTCATCTCCAAGACTGAGAGTGGTGGCTTGGGTCTGATGCCCTGCCCGTGGGTCCGATGGTGGTCCTGCTGGGCTCCTGCTAAGAACTGGGCTCCCCTCATATTTCCCCTCCAATTCTGGGGCCCAGAGAAGTGTGAAGATCCACAGTATTGGGGATGGTCAGTCTGGGTTTGGATCTGGATCATTTATCACCAGTGTCACCCCCTCCTATGATGCCCACATGGCTTTTCTCTTCTGCTTCGGTGTTGTTTCACTGGCTTGAAAGGCCCATACTCCCTGTTGAAGGAGAGAGAAGGATGTGAGCAGAGAGTTCCAGATCCCGAGGGGAAAGGGCACGTGGTGTGGCTGAGGACAGGAAGGAAGGCCAGCCGGGCTGGAGGGGGCCACATGTGGGAGGGCACGGGGGCCATGTCAACTCATCCCAACCAGGACACTGGTGTAAATGGACGGATGCTCCAGCAATCGTGGCTCTGGGATAAGAAGTAAGAAGCGGGGCTGTCCAGGGGAGACTGGACGGCCCCGGTCCCTCTCAGGCAGGGATGCTCCCCTGGCATCTGCCGCTGGCCCTCACCGCTGGCCCCCAGATGCTGACGTGTGGACAGCGCCACTAGGATGAACGGGGACTGATCTGTGGCAAAATGAGAAAACAGGTCTCTTCTCAGGGGGGATGGTCCTTGAATCTGATCTTCTGTCATCCCCGATTCTTTTTGTTTAAACATCTAAAAGTTTATGAAACAATGGTGATGAAAACTGGGCTTTAAAAACATGTCCATTTACCAAATAAAACATGGCAGGCTTGTGGGGACAAAAATGACCCCAAATAACATTTATCTGAAAATTGATAGGGCTGTGAAAGCAAATGCCTGGGAACAGCAGGTCGGGGTCACGTTGAAGTGCAGAGTCCAGCAGCGCCTCGGTTCTTGGACCCCTTCTGCCCAGTGACCTTCCTTTAGCCCATGGCCACACCAGACCTTAGCGACTTGAAGACCCTCAGCCTGATGTGCTGCTGCCAGACACCACTCCCAGTCACGAGCCTCCACCCTCCCTGTCCTTAGTGCCTCCGCACTGATGATGACAAGTCCAGACCTCATTTCACAGGTGACCCCCAGCTTCACCCCCAGTCTTACCCCTCCTCTTCATCACGCCTTCCAGACCCCCACCCTTGGAACTTCCCAACATTTTCCCCGCCCCACCCTGGGTGGAGAGGACACCGCAGTCCAGGGGTCTGGGCCGCTGTCATCTGTGGCTCAGTCTCTGCCACCGCTGCTGCTTGTCCTTCAGTGTAGTATCTTGTCTCGGGGCCCCTCTCCCATCCCCTCCAGGGCTGAAGGGGCAGGTTAAGCTTTTGTGCAGGTGGAGGTGACCAGCGGGAAGTTCGAATAGGGAGGGGAAAGTAGGGACTGGGGAGAAAGGACTGGGGTGAGTGCGTGTCCCGTGAAGCCACGGGAGCAGATGGAGTCCGTCAGGAGGGAAGAGAAGAGACAAAGCGTTCATTGTCCCCAGTGCCCACCCTTCCTCCTGGGCTCCCTGTCCCATGTGGTGCCTCTTTCACCTGGAGGCCCAGAGACGTGAAGCAGAACTGGTTTTCCTGGGCTCCCTCATCCCCTTTGTCCCTACGCCCTTGCCATCCAGTCGGCCCCCAGCTTACGGTCCTGACTTCAGCTGCCATCATCTCTAAAACCTCCTTCCCCACCGCCACTGGCCCTGCTTTGCCCCTGCAGGTCAGGGCCCTGCTTTACTCACCTGGATGTCCCTGGCTGGGCAAGTGAGCCCGCCGCGTAGGCAGCACTCCCCGCAGGTTTGTGTAGTGCAGAGTGAGCCTCGGAGCTGCCGCAGATTGCTGGGACCCACTCTGCAGCCTGAGACCTTGCAGTTCTAACAGGTGCCCAGATGATGCCGGTGCTGCGTGAGCACCAGTGGTTTTAGTGCACCAACTGGCCAGATGAACCTGAGCTAGTACTTGACGTACGGTCTGGTTCATCCAGAGGGAAGTGGGTTCTTCCTCATTCAGGCCCACCCCACACCTGAGCAGCAATTAAGATGCCCTTAGATCCATTCACTTTTGGTGGCGCCTTTTCCCACTGCACTCCTGTTATGTTTCCGGTCGATTCTAACGTTATAATGGTTTTTACACATGTAAAAACCCACCACCCACCCCCACCATCCAGGACTGGTACAGTTGACTTTTAGACTCAAAGACAGGTGTGATTTGGGTACATTTAATCATGGTTGGCTTGGCCAGCGGGTCAGTCTTTCTAGATTGTCATGCGTACGGGTGGTAACTTCTGTTTCTGTTTAATCCCTCCCTCTATGTTGTTGCCCAGTCATGTGTAAAGGTGTTGAAGGACCTGGGGATGAAGGATTCTCCTGCAGCTCAGGAAACCCTTCAGTAGACCCATCATCAGCCCCTCTGGACCACAAGACTTCACTTGTAACTGAGCTCTAGCCCCTTAATTTAACAAAATGACTGTCAAATGCCACCCTTCTGAAGCAACTGAATCGAACCTGAAAAATCATGAAACGAACCAACCTGGCTGTGGCCCAAGTTCACCCATGCTCTTGTTGGAGGTGGTCTATCTGAGTCTCCTGTGTCTCTTACTTACCAGAGGTCCCATGTCGGGGGTTTGGAAGGGCAGACAGGATGACAAGCATTTAGAGGAACCCCAAACGGTTCTTCATGCTGAGACTTCCCAAATGGGGTAATGAGAGGCTCCATTATCTTGATAAGAGTTTCTTTTGGACACTGTCCAGTTTCCTTGTTCTTATTCTTTGTTCCCCAAGCAAACGACTGGCATATAATTTGATCTCTCAGGCAGAATAATTCTTTAGTCAAAGTATATTCCGATTGCAAATGAACGAATTGGTCTCCTGGCTCACCAATTAGTGTCTGGCTAGTGTAATTAATGTAACTGGATTTCCTAGAATCTGATCACGCTGGGGCGAATTGAACTTGAAAAGGCTAACACTCCATGATGCTGCCACCCCGTCTACAGCCCCGCCTGAAGCAGCCATCCCCACTCTCCCCCGCTGCCCGGCACTCCCTTCACTTTGCTGTTAGACCTTCACTCTTGAGACTCTTCCCTGCTCAGTTGCAATAACCCCACTTGGAAGGGCAGTGCTCTGGGCTCCACCAGCCTCATGTGCCTTAAGGGAAAGTGTTAAGGAGTAAATAACTCCAGGGAGACGTGGTCACATCTCTGATGTTTTACTTTCCCACTTTGCTGTGAGCCTATTGGGCACTGCAATTTTGCCTATACCACTTCCAACCGTGTTGGTCTAGATCTAGTGTTGCCTTTAAAGCTATTCTCCCTTTACTCTTTCAGGGAGAAGCCACTTAGCATCTTTCGTGGGGCATATGTCAAAAAATTCTGTGCCTGCTCTGATGACCTCAGAGCCAGTTTTCCTTCTCTACCCATTCCTTTGAATGTTTCTGAATAGCAAGGCATCCTTTGGTGGGCGGCACTTAGACACAAGCCCTGCCATTTGAATGGAAACACAGTCTTCTTGGGGGAAGGGGAAGGCTTTGGGGTCTAGTGGAAAAATACCAGGCTTTGGAGTTAGACTTCAGTTCAAGCTCTGGCTCTGCCACTTTCTAGCTGTGTGACTTTCGTAAGTCACTTAACTTCTCTGAGCCTCAGATGAGGAATCTCTGAAGGAGTTACTGAGCTAGTGTGAGAATTTGACCACCCTATCCAAATAGCTCTCCCTACCACAGACACTTGCTATTCTATCACCTTGTTCATTTCCTTCAAAATTCTTATCCCAATCTGAAATGTTTCTCCCTACATATTTATCTCTTGCCTATTGTCTGTGTTGTCCTAGTTTATAAAGCCCAGGAGGGCAGCAGTCATATCTGTCTGGCTTTGAACTTCAGCCCTATTACCTAGAGCAGTTCCTGGAACATCGTAGGTGCTCAGCACTTATTTGTTGACTGAACAAATGTATGGATAACATAATCCTCAGCACGTGGTTAACACCCAGTTAATGTAGAGCTCACTCAAACCATCTGGGTGAAGAGCCCTGGTCCTCCTCTTCCAATCTGCCCACACTCATTCAGTCAACTCATTCTGCACATATTTCTTGAGTACCTACTATGTGCTAAGTATTGTTCCAGATTCTGGGGATACAGCAGTAAACAAAACAGACACAAATTCTTGCCTCGTGAAGCTTAAGTTTTAGTGGGCAGACAGGCAAAAGAATAAAGAAGTAAAATGTAAGGAAGCCAGACTGTGAGAAGGGCTGTGGAGGGGGTAGGGAGTGCTGGGGAGGGATGGTCAGGAAAGTCTGCCCGGAGGAGATGATCTGTCAGAAAAGTCCTGAAGGAAGAGAGGGGTGAACTCACAGATTTCTGGGGGAAAAGTCTTCCAGGCAGAGAAAACAGCAAGTGCAAGGGTCCTGGGGCTGGATGATTGCCAGAGTGGGCTGCAGGGAGAGAGGTCACGGGAGTTGGTTGAGCAGGCCCTTGTAAACCACGGTGAGGGCTTTCTGCGTTGCTCTGAGAAAGATGAGAAGAATATGGTGAGCCTTCTATTTTCTAGGGTCATTAGAGGGCTGTGTTTGTTGCTGGAAGATTCTGCGGTTGGACTGCCCCCTGGTGAGCAGAGAGCTGTGTCAGGCCTCTACTCTCCATCCTTCTCATGAGAGGCAGTTTCTGCCGCCCTGGACATTGGCCTGGCTCTGCGTGTCACTTCTTCTCCCTGGAGTGTCCCCTGCTCGAGGCTGTAGGTTACCCTGGAAGGCAGGGGCAGGGGGTGGTGCTGCTTTTGACAGCCACTTTCAACAGCCAGTGCCGACTGAACACCTGATTGGCTTGAAGCTCCCAATTACAGAGGAGCAGCAGGAAAGGATGAGACTCAGCTTGGTCCTCAGGCTGGGGGCTGGGGTGGGGTGCGGGTCCCTGGTAACCCTCTTGGGAAGACAGGCTCTCTGAGGGCAAAGCTGAGTGATGTTGCAACATTGTAGGTATCACATACACAGTGCCCAGAGGGTTGTTACAATGGCTAACAATTATGTCAGGCTACTCAGTGACAGTAAAATTAGATTTTAGGGGTCAAGCTGACACCCAAAGGGGAGCCATGGTCACACAGACTCCTGGGACCCAGTACCTGGAAGCATGCGGTGATGCCTGAGAGGCCACAGCCCCCCCAATTCTTCCCACCTAGGTCTGTCCCACGTCACGGGGCTCCCGGCCTCAGAGATCAGAGACCTCACAGGGTGGGAGGACCCAGGTGGCCGGCAGGGTGTAGAGCCAACCTCTGGGGAAAGGGGCTTAGATATCCCAAGCTGAGGGCAGGTGCCTGCTCTACGGTGTCCACTTGGGACCCGGCTCAGTATCAGGGCAGAGCCTCTGGCAACCCCAGGAGCCTCTCTGGGCCTCCAGTTCCTGGTCTGTAAAGGGAGGGGCTGGCCTCCATCAGGGAACCCCCAGCTCTGCCACAGGCTGCCCTCTAGGAGGACAGGGGCTGGTGGCACTGGCTGAGCTGGCAGGGACTTCCCTGCCACACTCAGAGCGGTCCCACTGACTTGTTAATGTTAATATTTGGAGCTTCCCCACGACTTTCAATTTAGGAAAGTGTTCTGCCTCTTAAAAAAAGCCACGAGGGACCCCTATAGAGGATTCTCCCCAGTGAAGGCCAGGCCTCCCGCATTGAGGCCCAGTGCTTGGTTCTGCCTCTTCTGGAGTTTTCAAGAGCATGTGGTCATCAGGACCGTAAACACCCAGGGAAGGTCCTTGAGAAATGGGGTCTGAGGGCAGTCTTGGATCTTTTTTTTTTGCGGTACGCGGGCCTCTCACTGTTGTGGCCTCTCCCGTTGTGGAGCACAGGCTCCGGACGCGCAGGCGCAGCGGCCACGGCTCACGGGCCCAGCCGCTCCGCGGCACGTGGGATCCTCCCAGACCGGGGCACGAACCCGCGTCCCCTGCATCGGCAGGCGGACTCCCAACCACTGAGCCACCAGGGAAGCCCTAGAGTGTTGGAGCTTTAATGAGCTTTTCCTTCTCCCTACTGTTCTTAATGTCAGGTTTCATTAGGAAATGGAGTTCTGTAGCTCTGGTCTTCTACCCAGACATGCTGTTGACATAGATGCTTCTAACCAGTGGGCAGGTGAAAGAAAGGTTGGCCCTCTGAGAGTGGTGGGTCTCTCCAGTACCCTCCTCTCTACACAAGAGGAAGACCACTCTGAACAGGGTCTGATGAAAGGCCATGGGACACAAAGGGCCTTGGGACAGGGTGGGGTCCTGGTGATGAAGGATGCACACTGTGGTGGCAGGTGGCCTGCGGCCCCACTGTGTTCTTCCCGCACATCCAGGACCCCACCGCCTTCCTGCTCCACTGACATCGCCCACCTTTCCACCTGGACACCTCTCCAGCTGGCTTTGAGATGACAGGTATGTTCCCTCCTCTTCCTCCTTCCTGGTGTCTTCTGAACAAAGAGCTCACAGGCCCTTGTTGTGTTAGGATCTTTACGCTAACCACAGCGGGGAGAGGACAGGGTCATCACAATGACAAAAATGAGGAAATGGTGCTGTTCTTTCTGCTCTGAGCTGAGCTATTGATGGGGTTTCCTCCACAGTCTCCTGGCAGGACCCCTACCACCCACTCCACTCTCACGCAATCCTGAAAGGTCACTCCTGTTTCTTATCTGGTCTTCCCACCCTTGTTTGCCCGATGACCCCTGCTTATATTTCAAGTCTCACTTCCTTAGAGAAATTGCTTCTGCCATCTGATTTACGTTTTATTCCCTGTATTCTCCCATAGCAACTTGTGTTAATACTCATGCCCTGTTGTAATTGTCACCATGCAGGTCTGTCTCTAAGACCAGACAGTGTGTTTCTGTGGGGGAGGGACACTTTGTACCCCCTCCTCCCTCGTGGATATTTTGTACTCCTACCTCTATTTTTCTCTGCTGTGCTCAGGGCAGGCATTATGAATCAATCACAGCACTCTTTTTTTGATGATCCCAAACTCAGCACTTCATAATCATTCTCAGCCCAGCACTTCAAGATCCAAACAATCATAACCTCTGTAAGAGGAATCCACGGTGCTGTCTGGTCTTAGGCATTCCCTAGCAGATGTGTATCCTGGTTCTCTTGTCACCTGACTCTCATCAATTGTTGGACTGAAAGTAGGAGAATGAAAAAGAGTGAGGTTATCCTGCAGAAATTTGCCTGTTCTCATCAAGGGGAGAGAAGGAACTTGGGAACAATGGGAAGAGCTATAGGATTAAAAAAGAAGTCCAAGGCTGAAAGTAACTTTCATCTGGATGAAGCCAGATGCAGGCATCCAGCCCTAAATGCTGCTTGGTGGCTAATACAAGGCATGGGCTCCTGGTTTACTTCCAGAATGAAGCAGCAGGAGACTAGGGGTTAACAGCTCGTGGCAAGGAGGCCAAGGTGTCATCTCACAGCCTCCACATCTCAGCTGAAAGGCGGGACATGGCTCACTCAGGCCACGATAACAGAGGCAAGTCCTACAAAGCCATATGCTTCTAACCAAGAGTTACCAACCACCAATAGAGTTTTGATAAAAAATAAGCAACAAGAAACCTTCCTGGTAGATTGTTGGGGTAAAACCTGAGTCTGATGATAAAGAAAGACTGGGGGTCCCAAAGCGATACCTATGTAAGAGAGGGATCGCGGGCAAGGTTGGGGGCAGGTGTGGTGGGTTTTCAAAGCTTCAAAGGTCAGACAATGTGAATGCCAAGGGCAAGAAATTAAAGACTGTGAGTGGTTGGAGGTGGTTCAGTTTGAGATCCCATGTTCTCAGCTCCTGGGTTATGGAATCCATGCGAGAGGCAGAAGGTGACAGCAAAAGCTAATATAAGCCTGTGGAATCCATGGGTATCACTCACGTCTTCTGCTCTCCAGTCATGTCTGCACTGACGCCATCCTCATTTCTCCAAGGCAAAGGGCCAACAGGAGACCTCCCTGCCAGGGCAAATCATCACCAAGAGATGATTTTTCCCTTTGGCACCATGTCCTGTATTTGCTCAGCAGCCCACATCCTGCTCTGCCCCGAACCTTGGAGCAGTCTTCCCACAAATTCATTCAAATTCTCCAAGATTAAAATCAAGCCTATATTCAGGGAGCACTTGAGAGACTTTAGAGGTTCACCCAGAAGGAAGTGGAAATTGCATCGCTAATGTCAGTGCTTTTGCAGTTGGGGAATAGCCAGACTGTTCCTATGACAATCAATCTAACACACCTAAATTGTTCCCACAGATTAACCAACGACTGTTAGAAAAGTCACTTACTTCCTTTATCTTTACGGCAGCTGTAGAAATAGAGTACCCCGGAAGACACACCTCCTTATAGCTAGGAACTTATAAATAGCAAGGCATTTTTATTCAAATTGAAAAGAACCCAGAAAAATGGGGATCTCTACAGTCATCCTTGAAATATGTCTTTTATTGGGTCAAGTTCTATCTACAGGTATTATATCTAATTACTACATTTGTTAATTTCACTGTTCTAACTCCAAATCATGGCAAATTATATCTGTTTCTTGGTGCTAGACTTTCCATCTCAAGGGGAGTTTTCTATCAGGGTGGGGGCAACTCTTTGCTAATCATTGTAATTGCAAGTATTTTTATTTTGTTTCTGGCTGAGAAATGCCATGGTTGTAGTTAGAAAAAGTCAATCATTATGCCAGTGTCTACAGTGAGTTACTCAACTAAGTAAATGATTGATTGGTCTTAGAAAAATTCCTGAAATTAAGGAAAAGTGTGCACTATTAAGAGGCCCTAAAACTTTGTCATCATTGGTTAAGTCCTTAGTTTGTGTACTGATGAAAATGGGCAGAAAAGATTGCCCTGGAAATGCTCATAATGTGACTTCTTTCTGCAGGTGTGTCTGGCTTATTAATTAATATTTACCAAGCATAATCAGATCAAGTGGCTGAGCACAGATAAGATCATTAAGATTACAAGTTTGTGTCTGTCACTACTTTAGAGAAATGATTTTTTTTTTTAATAAGATGTGGTTAAATTCTCTCTTTTTAAAAAATTATTTATTTATTTATTTATTTTTGGCTGCGTTGGGTCTTCATCGCTGCACACGAGCTTTCTCTAGTTGTGGCGAGCAGGGGTTATTCTTCGTTGCAGTGCGCGGGCTTCTCCTTGCGGTGGCTTCTCTTGTTGCGGAGCACGGGCTTTAGGCGCGCGGGCTTCAGTATTGTGGCACGTGGGCTCAGTAGTTGTGGTTCACAGGCTCTAGAGTGCAGGCTAAGTAGTTGTGGCGCACAGGCTTAGTTGCTCCACGGCATGTGGATCTTCCCAGCTAAGTAGTTGTGGCGCACAGGCTTAGTTGCTCCACGGCATGTGGGATCTTCCCAGACCAGGGATCGGACCCGTGTCCTCTGCATTGGCAGGCGGATTCTTAACCACCGTACCACCAGGGAAGTCCTAGAGAAATGATCTGAAGCTTAGTTAGTCAAGCATATCTTTGTGTTCTTAGAGTGTCAAGTGATAAAATGGACACGAAAGAGCCCTGGGCAAGTCAGTGAGACCTTGAATCTCAATGTCATTTTACCGAGATGCTAAGTGAACAGGACAATTAGCCAGTCTGTCTATTAGTTCTGTCTTTTTTTCTCTCTGTCTCTCTCTTTCTCTGTCTCTCTCGCTCTCTGTCTCTGACCAGGAACACGCTGACAGGTGACACCCACCTTCCCTTCTTGTCAGGAGGACCTCGGGGGTACTGGTTCTGGACAATCTGGGGGCTGGAGATTGTGCCTCCATCAAAATATTTGAAAATGGAAGGCAGTGTTCTTAGCTCCAGCTTTTATGAGTATGAAGTTAATCCCTGGACCTGCACTGGCTCTGAAAAGTGACGGGATTCATGTCAGCCCCTAAAGGCCAGGGAGCGAATTGCCATGTCCTTATCTACAAAGGGGCTTAAGGCAGCTTCTACACGTGGCTTGAGGGAACTTGTGGTTTGACATGATGTTATGTGCACACATATGCCCAGACACACACATACAAGTGTGCCTGCATTTGTATTTTAGACGTAAGAATTAACCCTCTGCAAAATGCTGGCTCTGTACCAGGTGCTCCGTGAGACAGGGTACCTGTCTCCCCTTGTCTAAATCTGCTAATGAGTTAGGTATCCGCATTGCAGATGAGGAAACTGAGGCTCAGAAAGGTTCTGTGTCCAATCCAAGGTCAGCAGCTGCTGTGGGCGGTGGGCCGGGATTTGAACCAGGAGGAGGTCTGCTGGCATTCGGGTAGCGGGTAGCGGCTTTGGCCCATTAACCCCTGCTGTTTCTTACAGAGATCTGAGGAGTGCTGGAGCCCCCCGGGGGAGCTTTGTGCTGGGGGAACCCATGCAGCAGACACTCTTCTCAGTTCTGGTCTTTGCACAAATTCTTGAGAAGGAGTCAGTGAGCTCAGGTTTGTGCTGGGCTCTAGGGGCCGTGGAACCCCTGCTGCTCCTGGCAATGTCTTTGGTTCTGCCATTTACCAGCTCTGGAGCCTCTGCAAGCCTCATTTTCCTCACTGGTAAATTGGGGTTGTGTTCCAGCTTCACAGGGTTGTATAGACCTGAGGTCACCCACACGGTGTCTGGCACCTGGAGGGTGTGAGGGGGCCTGGGTGCCGTCCACTGTTACTCTCCTAGGCATTTTCCTCACATAACTTCCTAAATGCAAAGTGGTATCTTGGACTGGATCCTAGAAAAAGGAAAAACTGGTGAGATCCAAATAAAGTCTGGAGTTTAGTTAGTAGGAATGTACCATTGTTGATTTGGTAATTGTGACAAATGTACCTCAGTCATGTGAGATGTTAGCATGAGGGGAAATTGGGTAAAAGTATATGGGAACTCTGTGTTTTCTGCAACTTTTCTATAACTCTGTAAAGTTATTGCGAAAGAATTTCTTTTAACTCAACTTCCCTTGGTCCCATTTCTTCAAGGTCAATGTTTTGCAAAATAAGAAAAAAATAATTGCTTGCAAACCAATTCCTAGCAAAGTGTTAGTGCCGGTACTTCCCCTTTTCACAGTTTATCAGGGGTTTTGGCAATGATTGATGCCATGAAAACAAGGAGGAAATGGAATTGAAGGACTTTAAGGCACTGCGAGATGTCCTTATGTGGGTGACATTGGACTGGGGGAGGCACTTCCGTTATCACTTAAACAGACCTCACAGACGTCTAATTACTCCCTCACCAGTTCTCTTGGCTGCAACTCGTCTTTACTGTGCAAAATCCCCCCTGGGCATTATGTCACTCAGTCCAGTCTAGGTACGGAATGTTACAGAAACGAGGTAAAGTCCAAGGCCGTGCCCCGGGACCAAGTCCCAAAGTGTCACAGCCTGGCACCGGGACCCTGCGTTCCTGCCTGGCCATCGTCTCCGGCCTCCTGTGTCTCTCCAGACCTCCACCTGGGTTTCAGTTCCCCCTTGTTCCGTGCTGTTTTCCACCCCATGATTTCATTTGTTCTACCTGTTTTCCAGGATACTTGGTAGCGGGATGTCTCACAGTACAAAGCAGCCTGTCCTGCCCACCTCAGGCCCCGCAGTAATGCTGCCTCTTGCCATGGTGACTGCGCTCACGCTGTTCCCGCCACCTGGAACGCAGTCTTATTCTTCCCCTCCTCTGGCTAAATCTAGCTGCTGTTTTTAAATACGATGGACACTGTCCCATCCAGAAACCCTGACATGTACTCTCAACACACACACACACACATGCACACACACACACGCAGTGTGTCACCCTATGGTTGCCATTCTTATTCTCCCATAACATCTTAACTCTTACACTAGATCATCTGTGGATTTTTCTAGAGATCCTGCTATGCCGGGAGTCCCTGGAGGGCAGGGACCACACCTTGCTCACTTAGTACAACACAGTGCATTACTAAGAGCCTACCAAAGGCTCCCGCTGATGGCAATGGAAGGGCAGGAGAGAGGGTGTTTGTGCCCTGAGACATCCCCTCTGTGCCCTGTGCCAGGTCCCGTGAAATATTTCTCTTCCCTTATGTATAGTTTATGGGGAGCCAGACACCGTATCAGGAACAATACTGACCACAGCCTCTCCATTACTAAATATTATTATTTCAGAATGTTTTGCTTTCTGACAAGTTGAAATGGAATCTCAGTGTTTTCACTTGAATTTTGGGAAGCAGTGGAGCTGAGCTGTGAGCTCACTTGCTCTGGGATCAGTGCACTTGGCTTCCAGCATCAGTTTCACTCTGTCACAGCTGTGTGACCTTTGACAAGTTGTTTTCCTTCCCTAAGCCTTGGATTTCTCTTCTATAGAATAGATTGTGTAATAATTCTACCATAAAGGATATTGTGAAGATAAAATGAGATACTACAGGTAGAGCACTTAGCTTAATGCCGGAATGTCCTAATTGCTAAAAGGTATGAGCATCTCCCCTCCCTACCTCTCCCCTCTCCCCTCCTGCTTTTTCTCTCCTCTTCCTCCCTCTCTGCTTTATCTTTAGCTTCATTTTTTCCTTATCTTCTTTTTCATCTTTGTTGTTTCCTTTTAGGCTACAACCCCAGTTCCCTGCGAACCTAAAAGAATCTGCCTCCTACCTTACCTGCCACCTCATTTCATGCCTTCAGCCTCAAACCACAGCTTTTAACGCATAGTTAGTGTGGAAAATGTAGGAGCTAGAGAAAAGGTGAAAACTCTCATCATCCTATCACTCGAGATTGCCTTTGTTAAAATATGTATTCCTTTCAAATTATGTGTGTATGTAGTGATATCATTTTTTCTGGTTGCAACTGTGCGGCATGAGGGATCTTAGTTCCCTGACCAGGGATCGAACCTGTGCCCCCTGCAGTGGAAGCTCAGTCTGAGCCACTGGACCACCATGGAAGTCCCTAAGTGATATCTTTTCATATACAGTCTTTCTATAGTTTATATTCTGAACATTTTAACAGGCAGTCATGATTTTGGAGACTGAAGTTTTTTCAGGTTTTCTCCTTTTTTTTTTTTTTTTTTTTTTTTTTTTTTTTTT
>NW_006797481.1:0-16199 GCF_000442215.2 Lipotes vexillifer | reverse complement strand
GGAGCACAGGCTCCGGACACGCAGGCTCAGCGGCCATGGCTCACGGGCCCAGCCGCTCCGCGGCATGTGGGATCTTCCCGGACCGGGGCACGAACCCGCGGCCCCTGCATCGGCAGGCGGACCCTCAACCACTGCGCCACTAGGGAAGCCCCTTTTTTTTTTTTAATTTCAGCTTTATTGAGGTACAATTGACCAAGAAATTTATAGGATATTTAAAGAGTATCTCGTGTTGATTCGATATGCATATGCATTATGAAAATATTCTCCCCCACCTAGTTAATGAACATATCTATGACCTCACATTTTTATCTTTTATTTTGGTGAGAGCATTTAAGTTCTACCCTCTTAACAAATTCCAATTGTACAATAAATACAGTGTTATCAACTATAGTCCCCATGTTTTACATTAGATCCTGAGAACTTATTCATGGTATCAGTGAAAGTTTGTACCCTTTTACTAACCTCTCCCTATTTCTTCCACCCCCTTGCAGGTTCTTTCCGTAATTATAATGGCTAATACTGTGAAGATAATGTTTGTTCATGCATCTTTGTCCACATTAAGTAAATTATTATTTCCTTTGGCTAGGTTCTTAGAAGTGGAATTACTAAGTCAAAGAGTTGACCATTTTAAGACTTTTAAAACATATTGATAAATTATTTTCTAGCAGTATACCAATTCTTTCTCCAATCAGTAAAAAAACAAGAGTGGCAATTTTCTACACCTTCACTGGATCTGAATATTATCATTCAAAAATCTTGGCTGGGGCTTCCCTGGTGGCGCAGTGGTTGAGCGTCCGCCTGCCGATGCAGGGGACACGTGTTCGTGCCCCGGTCCGGGAAGATCCCACATGCCGTGGAGCGGCTGGGCCCGTGAGCCATGGCCGCTGGGCCTGCACGTTCGGAGCCTGTGCTCTGCAATGGGAGAAGCCACAACAGTGACAGGCCCACGTACTGCAAAAAAAAACAAAAAAAAAAAAAAATCTTGGCTGTGGGCGTCCCTGGTGGCGCAGTGGTTGAGCGTCCGCCTGCCGATGCAGGGGACACAGGTGCGTGCCCCGGTCCGGGGAGATCCCACATGCCACGGAGCGGCTGGGCCCGTGAGCCATGGCCGCTGAGCCTTGCTCTGCAACGGGAGAGGCGACAACAGTGAGAGGCCCGCGTACAGCAAAAATCTTGGCTGAATTGCTGGGTGAAAAACGGTGTACAGTCATTTTAATTTGCATTTCTTTGCTTGCAGTGAAGGTGAATGTTTTTAAGCCATTTACTTTCCTTTTCCTTGAAGTGTCTGTTTATATCCTTTATCCATTTATTTTGTGTGTGTGAAAGCTAGTATCATCTCTGTTGATTTATATAAACTCTCTCTATAATTCGGATGTTAATACTTTGCCCATTACATCGATGACAAATATTTTCACAGTTTTTTGTTTGCCTTTTTATTTTGATTTTCTTTCACACAAATATTTTATATTTTTACAAAATTAAATTTATTGCTATTTTCCTTAGTGATTTCCTGTTGATTTAACACCTAGAAATTTCACAGAAATCAGATAAACATTTCATTAGTTTCCTGTTTTGGTGTGTTTTAAAAAAATCTAGTTCTTCTGTTCGGAGAATTATTTTGCTTTCTGGTGTGAAATAGTATCTAAAATAATTTTAAAATTATTTAAAATTTTAAACTTTGCTTTAATTTTATAGCTTTATTTTGAATATTTTGGAGCTAATAATTTTTTGAATGCTGACGACATGGCAAACACTATATTAAGCACTTGATATATTTTTCTGATTTTGTCTTCACAATAACCTTGTGAAGTAGGTTAGTGTAACTACCTTTTTGCAGATGAGGAAACTAGGACTGAGTGAGAATTAATGAATTGCCCAAGTTTAGAGACCAAATAAGCAGCAGAGCTAGAATTCGAACCCAAGTCTCCTGTCTCCCAGCTTCATAGGTGGACAAGACCTCCCAGCCCCAGGCTCACTGCCCCTACCACTGCCCCATCGGTATTTTTTTCTTTTTCAAGAACTCATCAGTCATTTTTAGCCTATTTATTTTTCCGGATAAACTTCAGAAACTTTTGTTATTGTTGTTTTGCGGTACGCGGGCCTCTCACTGTTGTGGCCTCTCCCGTTGCGGAGCACAAGCTCCGGACGCGCAGGCTCAGCGGCCATGGCTCACGGGCCCAGCCGCTCCGCGGCATGTGGGATCTTCCCGGACCGGGGCACGAACCCGTGTCCCCTGCATCGGCAGGCGGACCCTCAACCACTGTGCCACCAGGGAAGCCCCCAGAATCATTTTTTAAAGAACCAATCAATCCAAGAAAAACTTTTGGATGGAAATTATATCAAACCTATGAATTAGCTTAGAATGACTGATTTTCCTATATTCAGTCCTTCCATCCAGAAACCCGATTCATCTCTTCATCTGCCAGGAGACAGCCAAGAAGCTTCACATAGAGTTTGTAGTTTTATTCTCATGAGTTTATTTCGAAAGGAAAGTTTATTCATTATGTCTTTACTTCCTTAGAGCTCATTTTCACCCACATCTTCCCCTCTGCCTGGCGCACATCCGCTTGGACGTCCAGGTCCCATTCCAGGAAATCTCGCGTGATCTTCTGCCGGACTCCTGGACGTCCAGCAATCAGAGCCCTCAGTCCCCTGTCCTGTAATTGCTCACCTGCAGGTCTCGACAACTAGAGCCAATTACCAGAGGCTGCATCATGTAATCTCAGCATATTCCCCCGGCTTCCTGGAGTCTAGCATGCAGGAGGTGCCAGTAAATGATTGTTGAATGAATTATTCCCTATCACTCTGTCGAAACGCTCTTGCTGTAGGACAGCGAGCGGTTTTCAAACCTTAGTGTGTATCAGAATCACCTCGAATGCCTGTTAAAAACACATATTGTTGGGCACCACCTCCAGGGTAAATTCTTAAGTCTGGGGGAGGCCTAAAAAATGTGCATTTTGTACAAATTCCCGCTTGCTGGCTGGTGCTGCTGATTCATGGAACCGTTTTAAGAGCCATTGTTCTAAAGGAACACTTTTCTAACATGACTGGGTCCGGTAGTTGGTTGGTTTTTCAAAAATGTTGTTTAAAATGGGGAAATCATAAAATCTGATACAGACACATTTTAAATGTTTCATTTTATCTTAAAACATATAAACACACCTTGATTTGCCAATTTGTCGCTGTAGGCTTTTCTCTCAGTAGGGACCTTCTGCAATTCTGCAATGTCTTTCTTACATAAACTACATCCATTTGGCATTATCTATAATTTCTAATTTTAGTTTGTCTAAAGTAGAGCATGAAATGAAAGACATTTGCAAAGCAGTATGAGGGGAGAATTTCTATTGCTTTACATATCCTTCTACTTTTTGCTGTTTAACCCACTTGATTTCTTTTAGCAACTTGATTTTATTTTATTTCCAAAGCATTCAGCCTTATTTTTTTTTAAGACATCTTTCTTTTTGTACCCATATTTGATCAATTTACTTAATATTTAATCTACTGCCAGGTACAACCAGCATAAACAGGTTCAGGACTCATACCTGCCTTTAATCGATCACACAGCTTGGTTGGAGTGAAAGATGCCAAGTGTACTAGATATTAGCATACCAGCCCTAGTGTTCAGTAGGTTTACAGAGAGGATGGAGAGCCTCAGTGGATCTGGCTAGTGGGTTACATATAGGGTAGTTAAGACAACTTCTTGTCTACAGCCACCTATGGGATGCCTTTCATCTAGAGTAGCCGGATATTGTAAGTAACAATACAATGCACCCAGTTAAATTCGAATTTCAGATAAATTTTTTTTCTTAAGTATACAAATATCCCATGTAATATTTCAGACATACTTATATTAAAGCAGTATTCATTGTTTATCTGAAATTCAAATTTAACTGGGCATCCTGTGTTTTATCTGGCAACTCGACTTCCACCCTGTTTTTTCCTGATGTATGTCTATGTCTTCTTCTAAGCCTTGTTGAAATATCCTCTCCTCTCTGGATTCCTCCTGCCCTTCTCCCAAGCCCAACTACAAAAATTGCTTCTTTTGAGATTCCCATTCCCCTTCCACTGTGTTCCTCATTGGCCAAGATGGAGAGTTACCGGTTAGCAAGTCTGGCTGCCAGGTGGCCTCTGAGCTCCAGAGGACTACACCTTACCCTCTGTGATGGATCCCTACTGCCCTGTGCCCCCTGTGTGGTCAGACACTGGTCCATATTCCCTGAGTGAATCAATTAATGAATGATGGGTCCAGCTACCCTCCAAAGCAAAGAGTAATGCAACTTTCTCCCCTGCTTGAATTAGCTGGTGGGAGGGTGGGTCCGGATTTAATTCTTGTTTTCGGAAGACCTCTCATTTGGCTATTTTTCCTTGTATTTTCAGCAACAACAACAGTGAGTGACACCAGTGAAACTGCTTTTTGGGAGACACAGACACTCAGCTCTGGTAACTCTGTCAAACTCGGGAGCTGTGCGATTGTGGTGCCCAAGGCCACCCCCAAGAACTCCGGAGGGACTGCTGCGGAGAGTCCTGCTGGGTTTTAGATGTAGGACAGGTCCTCTGAGGGGGTCCACTTGGACCCTTAGCTCCTTCCTTGTGAGGTGCCATATTGACCACAAGATAGGCCCCAAGTTTCCATGCAGGTCTCTGTCCAGCCACACTTCTTTCCTAAGGTCTCTGTCCCCCAGACTTCCCCACTGGGTGTCCAGCAAGGGTTACAGACAGCAGGGCAGCAGGGGCAGACAGGGACAGCAGCATCTAACTGAGCCTCTCTGGATAGAATCACATTTCTCTTCTTTTCTAGAATTGTTAACACGTCTTGGGGAAATAAGGAATACCCCTGCCTCAGTCAATGCTTTAAAGGCTAACTCCTTCTGCTCCCTAATTCCTCTTTTATTCTAGTCCTGTGCATGCATGAGCATACCTGCCTGTGCAAAACTGCAGACCATGATTTGGCCCAAATCATACAAACGTTAAAAATATATATACTGGGTGGCAGAATAGTGAAATGGTTAACAGCAACTGTCTGAGCACAGATCCTGCCCCGTCACTTACTAGTCGGTTGATTTGGGTCACCTACCCAAGCCTCAGTTTCCCTATGGGGTTGTACGAGGATTAACTAAGATGACACATATAAAACTCTTGAATATGACCCCAGGTCCCCAGGTTAGAAAATGTACAAAATCTTCTGCCATGATTAAGCTTTTAAAAATCAGCACCCTTGGGTGTCTGTGAAGGAAGAGAAGAGATGGCACAAGTGTGGACTTTTGAGGCATTTTAGAAGCAAGCCTAGACCTCTCATTGCACTAGAGCCTCAAGAAATCTTTTCAATTTGAATTAAATTTCAAAAACAGATTCCAGATTTGTTGATGTTGAGTTACATGCAGTTGTTACATCTTTAGTTCAGAGTCAACTATAAGAAAAGCAATGGCTCAAAGGTGGATTTCTTGGTTAGGGTTCCCTGTGCATGAAGCATGCATGCGTCTGATTTTTCTTTTATTCCTTTATAGTTTCTGAATCAGATCTTCCCAGGACACGTGGTAAGTGCTTTGAAAACAGCATCCTGTATTTGGTTTAAAACTTATTTGTCCTTCTATACAGTTATTTATCTCTTAAAGAATAAACACTGCCTCACTGGACTTTAATGAATGGTATGAGGGTTGCATAAGAATATGATTTGTGTCCTTTATGGAAATACAAGGGCAACAGAAACTTCTTTCAGCTACAGCATAAATGGACCATGTACTTATCCAGTTAGGTCCTTTTTCAATTTCAATTTGCCTTTGCCTCAAACTTCAGTGCACATCAGAATCAACTAGGATATTTGGCTGACTGCAGGTCCTTAGAGTTCACCTCCCCACTCCAGACACTCGGATTTGGCTGGTCTGGGGTGGGGCTCAGGAATCTGCATTTTTATATAACCGAAAATAAGGATGGTCTGCAGACCACACTTTGAGCAAGCATGCTGCATGGCCCAGGACTGAATGAAGTTTTCATGTTTACAATGTAATTATGGGACTTTGCTAAAAATTTCCAAAGCAAGCAACAGAAGATACATGTATATGGTTTAAGGGCTACCTTTTTAAACTTATTTTTTCTTAATGTATGTATTTTGCTTAAGGTCAAGTAAATGCAGGTTTTTAACATTTTCCCAAATGGTTATTGGCTACATCATAAGTTGACTTGTTGACATAAAGACTTTTCCATAAGTGA
Source organism: Lipotes vexillifer (assembly GCF_000442215.2). Lineage (NCBI taxonomy): Eukaryota > Metazoa > Chordata > Mammalia > Artiodactyla > Lipotidae > Lipotes > Lipotes vexillifer. The sequence goes on along the minus strand of NW_006797481.1, from coordinate 9,992 downwards.
ATTGCTGACATTGAACTTTTACACATCTTTCACAATGGCTTCCACATCCATGCCACCTCACTTGGCCAGAAGAGGTCCTACCAGGGATCCTTCTAAACAGGAGAAGTCCCTGCAGGGACTCAGGGTCCAATGGAAGGATAGACATTAATCTCTGAGCACACAGTTACAACTACAGCTGTGATGGGTGCTGCAGCAAGAGGTCCAGAGCAAGAGAGACATGCTCAAGCCATCAGAGAGAGCAGCCCCGAGGAAGCCACAGGTGAACTGAGGTCCGGGGCTGATGGTGGAGTTAGCCAGACAGAGGAGGAAGGAAGGGTGTTTTTCTGTTATTCATTGGCACAGTTACCAGGAACTTGAGGGAACAAATACAGACTTAGGTTGACAGTAGCCACCCTCCCCCTGCAGTCAGATACTCCCCGCTCCCCGTGCTTAGCCATCCTTATATCGTGTAGCTAACCAGCATAGTGTGATGATGGGAGGTTATCTCTAGGTCCCATCCCCAAACTGTGCCATTGATACATTTTCTGAAGCTCTAGAAAGAAAAGGCTTCTGATCAACAAAGTTTGGAAGTGCCACCTGCCATTGGTGGTAGAACACCGTTTGTCTTCTGGGGCAAATGGATGAAGTGCAGGTGTGTGGGCAGCTGCAGTCAGACTCGGTTCTTGTCTGCTTTCTAAGTCCTCGTCTAAATCTGCATGGAGATGATGGAGGCAAATCCAGAGATGTATCCATGAGCACATCTCCCGGATGCTCATCCTTGGTCATGTCTCAAACTGACGCATGAAGCAGTGAGCAGTCTGGCACAGTCTCCACTTTGTACTATCCTGTCCCTGCGTACCATCCCCTTAGGCCGGACATCCTCCCCTTTGTCCGTGGAGAGGGCTCAGACAAGGCTCCCATCCAAAAAAACTTCACTGAGATAGATGCATTCTGTATGGCAGAAAAGATAGTACCTGAGAGCATGAAATAAGCCGGGTGCTTCCTGAGCATAGATCACATCCTGGGGACTATAACTGGTGTTAGAGGGCCTGGTAAGGAGACACGTACTTTATTACATCTAATATTACTGAACACCCCAGATCCAACCCACTTGTTTTAAAGGTCTATTGCAAAACCCCAAACACTTTCAGCAGGGATGCTGCGAGCACAGAAACCCAACATTGAACCACAGCACCCCGTGGCATGACTGTGGGTGAACACGTCAAGCCAGTTTCTGTGACTGTAGATCATTTACAAACAGCAGAATCGCCTAAGATGAATTTGATCTCTTTCTAGATCCGTGGGTTCTCCACACCACAGATGATGGTAAGATATTTTTTCTTTATTTGTCTTCCCTGAGGTTTTGCTCGCTGGCTGGGTCGGCCAGGGTTACTTGAGGCTGAGTGCAGTCTTGGCCACAGAGCAAGTGCCTGCCCTTTAGAACGCAGGGATGGAGAGGGAGGGGCCAAGGGTTCAGAGATCCTCTGCGTGTCCCAGACACATGCTCAGCCAGTTTCATCTGCCATTCTCCTTGCTTCTTCTCTCTGCTGATTTTTCTTTTATTCCTTTATAGTTTCTGAATCTGATCTTCCCAGAACACGTGGTAAGAATTCATTGCATGAGATTACCTTCAGTTTGGTGTCAGGAGACAGAGGTGAAAAAAAAATCAGTGCCTCTTCTCACCATGAATGTCAGTTCTATCAAAGATAGCTGACATCTCCCAAGCATTTGCTTTGTACCCTGCACAAAATTATTTTCATACACCAAATGAGTTAATATATAAAAAAGCATTTAAAAGACTGGCTGCAGGCTTCCCTGGTGGCGCAGTGGTTGAGAGTCCTCCTGCCGATGCAGGGGATGCGGGTTCGTGCCCCGGTCCGGGAAGCTCCCACATGCCGCGGAGCAGTTGGGCGCGAGAGCCATGGCTGCTGAGCCTGTGCCTCCGGAGTCTGTGCTCCGCAACGGGACAACGGGGGAAGCGCCACGTACCGCCAAAAAAAAAAAAAAAAAGACTGGCTGGCACATAATAAGTGCTCAACTAATGCACATAGTAAGTGCTATTATCATGAGATCTTTCCAATATCATCACCTTCCTTGAGCAGATGGGGAAACCGGGGCATTGTTAGGTAACTTGTCAAGTTCTGTGTCTAAGGTCACGTGGTAGGTCAGTGGCCGGGCAGAGATTTGAACCCAGAACAGGTGCCTTTGCCTCTGTCCAGGATTCTTTCTAAATGTATCATCTCTTCTCCTCTGCTCAGTGAGAATACGCACACTTTGCACCAAATTTGATACGTCAGGGTCCTTCATGTGCTCACTTAGGGCAGCTGATCCTGCCATTGGGTCTTAGCTGTTTTGAGGCTAATCCCTGCCCTTTCAGAGCATGCCCTGAGAGTCCAGAAATGGCCTGGGAGGGACTTGAGGGACAGCTTTCTGGTGATTGACCTCCAGCAAGGCACAGGCCGAGGCTGAGATCTCTTCTGCAGGGACCTTTCACAGGAGTGACCAGAAGGGGACAGCAGGAGGGGCTAAGGGAGCCCAGAATGCACCTTGGGAAAACCCAACAGATAGTCCATTTGGCCTTTCCTCTCTCTTTCCCCGACCCCTACCCTGACAACAACCATGGGCGCCACCTGCCCCTTTCTCTTCCATCCCATTCTAACCTCTCTGATCACCCCCCAACCAAAAATGTCTCATAACCTGACTAACCACTGACAAGGCTCCTGTTGTCAGGACGCTGGGCTGGATCCCTCAAAACCTGCTGCCTGTTTTCCTTGTGTCATCGGTATGGGTGATTCCACAGGACCATGGCAGGCGGGAACACGGTGCCCCGTCTGGGGGAGACAGATGAATCAGCTCAGCACAGGAACTGACGCAGAGTAGAGGCACCTCAGGAATGCTGGTTGAGTCAGTGGGTGTGGATGAATTCGAGACAGGAAGGGCAGGGGCAGGGAGATGAACAGGCAGGCCCCTGGGGAAGGCCAGGCTCAAGAAAAGGAAGACCTAACCTCGCAAAATGGCAGTGGAGTAAGAACGGAAAGGCGACCTCGGTGACAGGCTGGGTAGAAGGGGCGGGGAAGAGGGAGGGATCAAATATTACACCCACATTCCCGACACGGTTAACGTGGAACGTGATGGCACTGCTGGTTCCGATGGAGGAAGGAGCCTGTGTTCAGTGTGGGCCGGGGTCGGCCGGGGGAGGGGATGGGATCTAGGAGCCATTTGAAAACGTTGGTCCAGAGCTTGGGGCTGGGCTGGTCGGGCTGATCAGGGCTGGAGAGGTGGAACTGGGGGTCTTCTTCCTGGAAAGCCCTCAGAGTACATGAGGCCCTCCAGCTGGGGGAGAGAAGGGGGCTGAGACGGCGCTGGGAGAGCTGCCATATATAAGGTCCTGAGAGAGGAGAAACGTCGGTCCAGGAGAGGGGACAGTGGTCAGAGGAGGGACGGCAGAGGGTGCCGGCTGGTGAAAGGCGGGGTGGCAGAGAGCGTGATGGCAAGGGCTTTCCACCATGTCCACGCAGGGTGGCCGGGGAATGGAGGTGACCTGTGTCAGGGCCGGGTGGAGCTCCTGTACCAAGGCTGCTGGGACACCATGTGTGACGACAGCTGGGACGCCCGGGAGGCAGACGTTGTTTGCCCACAGCTCGGCTGTGGCCATTCACTGCCGGCCCCGGGTGGGACCCACCCTGGTCAGGGCTCAGGGGACTGCTTGGGAAGGGAGCACCCTCTGCCCCGCCCAGTTGCCCCACAGCGGGTGGTGCGACCGTGAACGTGGCCACGGGGAGCACGCTGGAATCGGACACTCAGGTAGCGCAGACGTCACTGGCACTGTCACCTGTGCCACCCTGAGGACAGGGCTCCCGAGATCCTGTGTCGTGACGCATACCCGGAACACTCTGCAGTTTACCTGCTCTACTCTTATTTGATGTTAGGGGGCAGGTGTCTCTGTCCCTTCTCACAGATAAAGAAATGGAGGTTCAGAGAGGGTAGGCGACTTGCCTAAAGTCCTAAAGCCTCAGGGAAGTCGCCTGAAGTGGTGGAGATGGGTTTTAGTCTCGGCACCCCCAGAGCTTGCTGGTGCCGTTCCCCGGGGCGCACGATCCTGTGAACAGCATCACAACCATCCCTGGGCTGGGATGACCAAACACCTTCCTAAGTGGTACCTTCTCATCCTTTTAAATGTGAGGGAGAATGATTGGGGAGTTTTGGTCTTAAAACTTTAATCTGTATCAAAAGCAAACTAAGCAGTAACGAATATGCTCTCTTTATCGGTGATTAAATGACAAATGAAGGATATTTACAGCCTCAGTGAAGATGAGAAATTCTCCCTGACTTAACCTAGCAAATCCCAACATTTCTCCTTTATGCTCAGAGTGCTGGTGGGTCTTCTAGCGCCAATGAGTCCTTTAATCCACAAAGAAGCCTCTAAGGATGTCACCCGTCTTATGTGCCCCAAAGGGGAGTTTCTAGTCAAATTATCCATCTTTAGAGCAACCTCTGGCATTTACTATGTGGACTGCTGTGTATACATACATGTCACTATGCACAGGATGTGACCACGGTAATCCAGCTGTCACATGAGAATGTGTTCCCCAAGAGAGCATGTCTGTCCAAGCAGTCACTTTGGAGCAGGTTATTTTGACATTTGGGGCTGCATCTTTGGAACCTGTCTTTCCTCCTAGCTGGGGCCACATTCAGGCATATTTCAGTGATGGTAGGTATTGTCACTTGAGACTACGTTTGAGCCATAGAAGTAGGCAGTTGGTATTTGAAGTTTAATCTTGTGGATAGATTTGGGCTGTTCATCAAAGGGTGATATTTTGGATGGACATTGTGGAAGCATAGGAGGTGGTGAATGTCCGGGACCAAGAATGTCCCTGGTGGCCTCCAGCATTGAATGAGGGCTGACAGAGTGACAGAGAGATGGGTTCTGCTTCACAAGGAAGACAGCCTTTGGGCAGTGGGCAGAGCTTCCAGATCTTTGCATCCAGCCCCTTTTCTGAGCCAAGGTGCAGAGGGTCAACCCTCCCGGAGGACAGCCAACATCGAATGACCTTTCCTTCTCTCCACTCTGTAGCTTTGTTTGTCACGGAGGAACCCTCAACAGCAAGTGCAGCAGAAGGTAAAAGTTGTTATGTGGGATCCCTGTGGCTCATTACCTTTCTGCGCCCAGAGGTCCATCTCTGATCCAGAAGAGGTGCACAAGCTGTAAGAGATAGGGGTGCTCAGCTCCCTGTGGGCTCATTACCTTTCTGCACCCAGAGGTCCATCTCTGATCCAGAAGAGGTGCACAAGCTGTAAGAGATGAGGGTGCTCAGCTTTCAAGGGTGGGGACTTCTGAACAAGGCCTCAGGCCTGAAAAGGTAGCTCTTCCATGGACCTTGACTCTGAGAGATGGGAGGAATCAACCTGCAGAGGTATCTCCAAGGAGCTCCAAGATGGAGCTTGGCGTTCTGTCTCCAAGAGGGTCTTATTACCCATGCTCAGAGCCTACCATGTGGTCCTCACCAATGCATGTTAACCTCTGGTCAGGCTAGGGTACTGGGTCTCTGGCTGCACAGCCTGCAGAGGCAGGTGCATACCTGTTGAGGGGGCCACCTTGTCTGTGCCCTTTCCTGAGCCCACATGAGGCCACATTGATTTCACTATACAGGAACCATGACCCTTCAGCCTGTGGACATCAGAGGTCCCGTAAACCCCCCTGGGGGTACCCCAAGTGGGAGAGCTGGGAGGTCAGCCAGTAGAACCTGAGGTTCTGGCAGCCTGGGCTTGGGGAAGGAAAGTCTCTGTTCATTTCCCTGTGATGAAGGTTAACTCATGGCCATGTTCAAAGTGACCCCCTGCCCGGGGAACTGTGGCCATTAGAAGTGGTGTCAGTCTGGAACCTGCCTTAGGCCTGTGACCTCAAGAGAGACATGAGGAGGTGTCCTTGTGCCATCCTCATGCCCCATTGACCCTGTGGTGCCCCTTCTGTGCAAGGTGTCTGATCTGCCTTTTCTCTCCCAGCTGCCAGGCTCCAGTCCACGCTCCTGCCAGGTGAGTCCTGCTGCCTCTTGACTCCGGGGTGTCCCCTCCCTCCCCACTGACATCCACAGACTCCAGCTAGGAGCCCCAGGTGGGGCGAGTGGACGTTTGCCACCTCTCAGTACCTGCCCTGGTCACTCTAGAGCGAGCAGACACTTCCAGAGGAGCCATAGCACAAGGATCCTTGGGTCTGGCTCAGCGATTTAAGGACATTGTGGCTACACAGTGTCTCCCCAGAGCTTTGGGTGACAGGGAGGCCTGTCCTGGAGTCATTTCTGCTCGAAAGCATTGTCTAGACCAAGAGTTATGTGTGCCAGGAGAACAGGGCTTTTTCATGTCCCACACCCCCGACGGAGTCTAGGGGATGCTATTACCAAAAGGGAAAGGTGCCCTTGATGGCTTACAGAGTGGGGTCCTCTCATAGCCGACTCAGTCAACAGAGTTCCAGTGTAAAAGGTGCACATGTGAGTGCGGTGAACACAGCTGAGAAGGTGAAGGGGTGCTGGAGGGGATGGCTGTGTGGATTGGTAATGAGCCTGCTAGGACACTGGGGCAGGAGCTGGACCCCAGGCAGAAACTCTGCGCCACCTGGATGAGCCTCACGCTCATTGCAGCTGGGCTGGTGGACTTGGGGTCCTACCCTAACCGCTGGGGCTCCTCCTTGCTGTTCCCACAGGGAGTTAAGGCGGTAGCTCCGGTGGCCGGTCGCACTGGTGGCCAGTTGCAGTCATGCCAGGGACTTTCATATTCAGGAAAGTAAGCCCTCAGGTCCAGGCGGTCAGGCGTAGGAAGTGAGACAGAACGAGGAGCCCCAGTGGACTGAGTTGTCGGTGGGCACACACCCTCCATGCGGAGGCCCTAAGAAAAGCGTCAGCAACATGTGAAGGCTGAGCCTCTTCCCCCTGGGATCCCAGTGGGACCCCTGTGTGCTTTGTGTCTGACTTTCTGTGTCTTTCTCGCAGCTGCTCGGCCCCAGTCCACTGCCTGGCCCAGTGAGGCTCAGGCGACCTTCCTCCGGATGTCCCTTTACTCCCTGCCCATCCCCCATTTTTCTCCCCTCTGGGGGAATCCCTGTACTTTGCAGAACCTGGGAGGTTCTGTCCCCTCCCCTGCTCAGTCTCCCAGCTGGTTCTTCTTAACCAGATATGGGGGTTCCAACACTCCCGTCTTCTCATTGATCCATCTGAGTTGTCACATCCTGTCCTTGATACTGTCTCAGAGATTGTCACCTGCAGGTTCAGAGAACCAGGAATGTGTTCCACCACTCTAGGCCCTGTTACATCTCAGCTGAGGAGAGTTTTGTGGGAGAAGGAAGGTTGCTAATCACTGACCTTCTGTTGATGGGACATGAGAACAGGAAGGAGTGCCTGCATCCCTCACTCTGGGCCACGCCTCAGATCCAACAGGGCCACACCTGCATCCAGACGTAGCAGGGACAGTGCCCAGGAGATGGTGGGTCACAAGGGACTGCAGTGCTCTGGGTGCCAAGGACCATGATTGGCTCCAGCTTCACCCCCGGACTTTTCTGTCCGCTTCTGCCTCTGGACAACCCCTCAGATGTGCCAGTGCGGACATGGCTCATGGAAGGGAGGCGGCAAAGATTTTCTCACGGGAAGGTGAACACGCCAGGCTTAGAGAGTCGCAGGGAGCCGGCTGACCTCAGACAGGGCCATTGTCGCAGAGGAGCTAGCAGAGCAGGAGGTTTACTCAGCAAACACAGGTAGCAAGTGGCAGGATCCAGATGTGGAAGTGGTGTATCATGCTGGGTAAAAGTTTTTCCAAGGCTTCCTTCCTGTGCTAACTCTGACTTGCCCCTTTGTTGCCACTTCTAGCCTCCTGGCAGACCATATCCTCACGTGCGACATCACGCATAGGTAAATATTCCTATCCACCTCCCTGGGGCTTAGTTTCTGCTTCTGGATAAACTGGGGGTTTGGATGTGACAGGAGGAGGTTCAGGGTGTGGTCGTCCATATCCTTGTGCCTGTGAGTGAAGCAAGAGTCTCTGGAGGCCAGGTCTGAGGTCCGATCTTAGTGGGCTGGTGAGCTGTGTCCAGTGGGATCGGGTCCAGATGCTCGGGAAAGATTTTCTTCCAGGCGGTCAGTGTAGGCCCAGCATGCCTGTTCATCCTGCTGGTGGTCCCTCTACTGGTCTCACGGGCCATGGATGGCTGTCCAGCCCGAAGGGTTGGGTGTAAAATGCCTGAACCCGGTCCCGTTATCTCCAGGGGTGCGGCCAAGGATTATAATGAGCTCATTGACAAGCTGCCAGGCATGTAGCTGGTGAATGAGAACAAAGAACCAAACTGAAAGTGACTTGAAGCCCTTTTTCTCCTGCACAGTGCAAGCCAGAGGCAAAAGAGGCTAGTTCTGTCACGAGGTCTCTGAATGGAGGTCATGGCCGAGGACTGCAGGTGGCCCAGGGTTTGGTTCCTGAGTCCGGGAGAGTAGCCCCTCAAGGCAACTGGGATGCACTGTCTGGGCAACAGGTCTGCCATGTGCAGGGCAGTGGAGACTGTGTGGCATGCCGGGCACAGCCTTGTCATCACTTACACTCGGGCCTGACAGATCACACATGGGATTTAACTTGAACCTGGACCCCTCAGGCCTGCTGCCTCAGTGCGCCCATAAGTGCTGTGAGGCTGATGACTGGTGTGGGTCCACTCGGTCATCTAGACACAGAGCTAATCACGTTGACACTGGAAATAAGGGATGCTGGGCTGCCTGGACCTCTCAGGAGAAGCCTTTTTGGGGGGTGAGGGTGGCAGAGGTCCCACCCCATGAGGCAGGGCTCAGGCATGGACTGAGCGTCTCACCTGCTCAGCGCCGTCCCCCTTTGCCACATGGTTCCCCTTCTGTGCAAGGTGTCTGATATGCCTTCTCTCTCTCCCAGCTGCCAGGCCCCAGTCCACGCTCCTGCCACGTGAGCCCTGTGCCTCTTGACTCCGGGGTGTCCCCTCCCTCCCCACTCACCTCCGCAGACTCCAGCCAGGAGCCCCAGGCGGGGCGAGCGGACGTTTGCCACCTCTCAGTACCTGCCCTGGTCACTCTAGAGCGATCAGACGCTTCCAGAGGGGCCATAGCACAAGGGTCCTCGGGTCTGTCTCAGCGATTTAAGGGCATTGTGGCTACACAGTGTCTCCCCAGAGCTTTGGTTGATAGGGAGGCCTGTCCTGGCGTCATTTCTGCCTGAAAGCATTGTCTAGACCGAGAGTTATGTGTGCAGGGAGAACGGAGCTGTTTTGGGTCACACCCCACCGAGGAGTCCAAAAGGGATACTTTCCCCAGAGAGCATTCAGTCAGGAGAGCGTGCTAATTGCTCCTGTGTAGTGGGGCGCCTCATCGCCATGCCGTGGACATTGGAGGGCATGATCTGGCTCACGGCAAGCTCTCAGAAAAGGCCTATTCCTCCCCCAGGCAGTGGAGAGTCTCAGACCCCACTTTCCCTGATGTGAGTGATAGGTCACTAGAGCAACCCTGACTGTAGACACGTCACTAATCCTGCTGTGTTTTTCCTTCAGACTGGTGGACACCCACAAACCCTGCCGATGGTAAGCGTCACTTGGATCCTGCAAAACACTCCACTCATCAGGTCTGGGTGCTAGTCCTCACTCTTGCTTTGAGCCCCTGAGCTCACCGCCTCATCTAATGTGGAGGGTTCCTTTCGCATGCCAGAGTTGTGGAGAACCTTCACCGCCCAGATGTGGCATACATTACTGAGAATGCTCTTTTTGCCAAGTGACAGGACCCCAACTCACACTCTCTTGAATTGGGGGTGGGAGTGTGGGCCGCAATGACTTCCATAGGTCAATGGTAGGACGGTCTTCAGGTAGAGCTGGATCCAGATATTCCAGTACAGCTTTTCCCCTGCACTTGCATTACCCCTGTTTTCTAATGCTTATGGACGTCACTGTCAGCTTCCTTCCTGCAAAGGGGCAGTTGTTAGCCACTGGTCTGCAGCCCAGGAGGGGAGAGAGTATGTGTTTTTTCTAG
>NW_006797480.1:0-204 GCF_000442215.2 Lipotes vexillifer | reverse complement strand
CCATTACTCTAGGAGGTGGATCAAAAAAGATCTTGCTGTGATTTATGTCAAAGAGTGTTCTGTGTTTTCCTGTAAGAGTGTTATAGTGTCTGGTCTTACATTTAGGTCTCCAATCCATTTTGAGTTTATTTTTGTGTGTGATGTTAGGGATTGTTCTAATTTCATTCTTTTACATGTAGCTGTCCAGTTTTCCCAGCACCACTT
>NW_006797479.1:0-220 GCF_000442215.2 Lipotes vexillifer | reverse complement strand
ACTTTAGGAAGACATGGAATCGGGACTTCCTTGGTGGTGCAGTGGTTGGGAATCTGCCTGCCAATGCAGGGGACATAGGTTCTTGCCCTGGTCCAGGAAGATCCCACATGCCACGGAGTAACTAACCCCTGTGCAACAACTACTGAGCCTGCGCTCTAGAACCTGTGAGCCACAACTACTGAGCCCGCATGCCACAACTACTGAAGCCCGCGCACCTAGA
>NW_006797477.1:0-808 GCF_000442215.2 Lipotes vexillifer | reverse complement strand
TGCAAGCCAGAAGGGAGTGGCAGGACATATTTAAAGTGGTGAAGGAGAAAAACGTACAGCCAAGATTACTCTACCCAGCTAGGGTCTCATTCGGGTTTGATGGAGAAATTAAAACCTTTAGAGACAAGCAAAACCTAAGAGAATTCATCACCACGAAACCAGATTTACAACAACTGCTAAAGGAACTTCTCTAGTCAGGAAACACAAGAGAAAGAAAAGGCCTACATAACAAACCCCAAACAATTGAGAAAATGGTAATAAGAACATACATATCAATAATTACCTTAAACATAAATGGATTAAATGCTCCAACCAGAAGACAAATATTGGCTGAATGGATACAAAAACAAAACCCATATATATGCTGTCTACAATAGACTCACTTCAGACCTAGGGACACATACAGACTGAAACTGAAGGGATGGAAAAAGTTACTCCATGCAAATGGAAATCACAAGTAAACTAGAGGAGCAATTCTAATATTAGACAAATTAGACTTAAAATAAAGGCTATTACAAGAGACAAAGAAAGATATTACATAAAGATCAAGGAATCAAAGCAAGAAGAAGATATAAAAATTATAAATATTTACGCACCCAGAATAGTAGCACCTCAATACATAAGGCAAATAATAAAAGCCATAAAAGGGGAAATTGACAATAACACAATCATAGTAGGGGACTGTAACAAACTACTTTCACTAATCATCCAAAATGAAAATAAATAAGGAAACACAAACTTTAAGTGATACATTAAAAAAGATGGACTTAACTGATATTTATAGGACATTCCATCCAAAAACAACAGA
>NW_006797476.1:0-2459 GCF_000442215.2 Lipotes vexillifer | reverse complement strand
TGCTGGATAACTGTGTAATTGGGATGTTCCTCCACTGTGGTATTGCTTCTGAGATTGTTCACTTCATTGTAATTCACTTCTGTAAGGTTTTTTGAATTAAGATTCCTCATACAGAAATCTCTTATGTTTTATTGCCTTGATGATGAGTGGAGATTACCTTTGCATTTGCAAAATTAAATTACTTTCCCAAAGTATTTCTTAATTTTCATGCAGATGCCACTGAAAATTCCAAGAGAGTGAAAAGTTGTTAGCTGCACTTTAAATACCAGAAAATCTCTGTGTGGGAAGGAGAAAGGAAACGAGTGAAATTACTTTTATTTTAAAATTGAACATAGGGGTATTCATTCTAAAGAATACACCTGGAAAATAAGTACCTAAGGGGAAAACACTTTCATAGTTCAAATTTTGAACATTTTAGTGTCAAATGTTTGCATCAATATCATCTACCGAGGAAAAATAAAAGGAATTAAAATTGAGGGGTGAACAGCTGTACTACCGTGAGAACAGGATCCTGGCCTCATCTCAAACTTGTTTCTGAGAATTCAGCTTCCCCCAAATTTTATAGATGAATTGGGATACATCACGATAGTACCTCTCCGATGTCCTTCCAATTCCATACCCCGTTCTCATCTCCAAATCAACACGTTCCAGGAATTCCACGTTTTACCCTAGTATGATACTTTCTGGGGGGAGATAAACGTTTTCCTCCTCCCTCTTAGGCTCAGTGACTGGAGACTGTGAATTAAATTGACAAGAGATGAGAAGATAAAAGGTTTATTTGTATGCCCACAAGAGCCAACAAAGGAAATAGCTTGCTGGTTAAATGGTTAAAGTTAAAGGGCAAACTTACTAGGGGAATGGAAGTGGGGAGAAATGGCTTTTATGGGAAGAACAGATAGGGTTCTTTAGGGAAGATAAATGGGTATTTAGGAGAAAAAATGGGAGATGAGTTGGTGGTAATGTTTGTCTATGCAGGTATTTCTGTTTTTATTTTCTGTCTTCTTCAGTGTCTTTCTGTTTTCTTCAGGGTCATAAAACTCTCCCAGAAAGGGGATTTATGGTAGGTTTACTCTTAGTTTCTGTCCTTGGAGTAGAAGCTGCCCTGAAGAGGGAATTTAAGGCAGTCCTCATTTCTCAAAATTTCTGTTTTTAGTCAGATATGAGAAACTCTGAAAAGGCTTCTGTCTCCATATGTGAATTTCAAATGTCTTCAGCTTAAAATAATACTACCAACTCTGGGGTTCCAAGTGAGTCCCCACACTTTGAAGAATTCAGGTTTCCTAAGTTGACACTTCAAATGTGCTAAAGTTACTCTACAATCAGTTACAGCATAAAATAGAAAGAGAAAGAAAAATGGAGAAAATATTCTTAATCCCCTTAAACCTGAAAAGCTCCCCTGGGATATCTCTCTAAATGAATTGGCTACCTTAAATGGCAAAAAGAAACTTTAAATTTTTGTCAGTAAACTATCCACATAAATGGTTATCTAATTAGGTACCAAGTTCTGAATAACCCATATGTTATTAAACATTTGATCCATCAGCTAACACTTAGCAAGATAGATGACTGACATATTGTAACTTCTGAGTGTGATTGAGCCTTTTGTCCCTTGACGTCTTCTGGAAAACATCTAGATCAGTAACAAACATGGGCAACATTAAGCCTTAATTAGATTATTTGTTTCATTGTGAGCATGTAATTATTGTATGCATTTAGAGTTTTAGTCTTGTTTTTACCTCTTTTATGGGAAAATGAATAGCTTCACTGTTCATGCTATGGTAGATGAATCTCTAAGTTTTGAAGGGTGGACTTTGTTCATTATTCAGATTGGACTTAACTTATTAAAGACCATATTTCTAAATCATAATGAAAATCAGTGGCAGAATGAATCAATGTATAAAGTTATCTTTACATCTATTGAAGAAACAAATCTAATAGGTAAAGTAAAATCAAGTTCTGCTGGCATTTTGTACATTTACAGAGCAAAATTAATGGCTTTAGGTTTTGTGGTTTGGGTGGGCTTTTGTGGATACTTATTTATCACAGAAAAACTGGCAATAACATCACAATAAGTCAACTTTGTTTTCCTTTCCTTCGTCATTAAAGCCTCATGTTATTCTGCACGGGTAGACTCACCAGCATGAGGATCTTCGAATAAGCTATCAAATGTCTCACACTGCTGCAGCCTTTGTGTTTTACGTGCTTTTCTGGATGGAAGGTTAAAGACCCTCTCAACCATCTTGATATTTAGTTATTAGGGAGTGGTGCGTATAATTAATACTGAACTTCTTAGTAAGAATGTCGTGTTTCAAGTATCCAGTGTTCTGGAGTCAAATAGGCAAAACATCCAATTGATGTCTCAGGTTTGTTTTTGTTTTTTTTTTTTGCGGTACGCTGGCCTCTCACTGCCGTGGCCTCTCCCATTGCGGAGCACAGGCTCCGGACGCGCAGGCTCAGCG
>NW_006797475.1:0-208 GCF_000442215.2 Lipotes vexillifer | reverse complement strand
ACAAGTTAGTGTTAGTGTACGGGTTAGGATTAGGGCACGGTTTAGGGTATGACTAATGGTAAGGGTTAGGGTTACGATTAGGGTTAGGGATAGGGTTAGGGAAAGGGTACGGTTTAGTGACTAGGTTAGTGTATTACAATGGTTTAGGGTTAGCGAACATTTTAGGGCACGGGTTATTGTTAGCGTACGGTTTAGGATTAGGGAAAGG
>NW_006797474.1:0-594 GCF_000442215.2 Lipotes vexillifer | reverse complement strand
AAAGAGAAAAACAAATACCGTATGCTAACACATATATATGGAATCTAAAAAAAATAAAATGGTACTGATGAACCTAGTGGCAGGACAGGAATAAAGACATAGACAAAGAGAATGTGCTTGAGGACACGGGGAGGGGGAAGGGTAAGCTGGGACGAAGTAAAGAGTAGCACTGACATATATACACTACCAAATATAAAATAGATAGCTAGTGGGAAACAGCAGCATAGCACAGGGAGGTCAGCTCAGTGCTTTGTGACCACCTGGAGGCGTGGGATAGGGAGGGTGGGAGGGAGGCTCAAGAGGAAAGGGATATGGGGATGTATGTATGCATATGACTGATTCACTTTGTTGTACAACAGAAACTAACATAGTATTGTGAAGCAATTATATGCCAATAAAGATGTATTAAATAAATAAAAACATTCATTATTCAAAAAAAAAGAAAAGAGACTAATCTAGTACAAACTGAAGATTAAATATTTCTGGGCAATGCAGAGATAGTGAATAGATTATGTATCCATGGACTTCACATCAGTCCAGCAGAGCAGGAGTTCTGCACATTAGAAATGGAATGGGATCAGCCTAACATTGTTT
>NW_006797473.1:0-1567 GCF_000442215.2 Lipotes vexillifer | reverse complement strand
AAATTAGAACACTCCCTCACACCATACACAAAAATAAACTCAAAATGGATTAAAGACCTAAATATAAGACATGACACCATAAAACTCCTAGAAAAGAACAAGGGCAAAACATTTTTGGACATAAATCACGGCAATATTTTTATGGATCTGTCTCCCATGCCAAAAGAAATTAAAGCAAATATAAATAAATGGAACCCATCAAACTTAAAAGCTCTTGCCCAGCAAAGGAAACCGTCAACGGAACAGCAAGACAACCTACTGAATGAGAGAAAATATTTGCAAAACATAAAAGGAACAAGGGCTTAATATCAAAGTATACAAATAATTCATGCAACTCAATATTGAAAAAGCAGAAAATCCAATCAAAAAATGGGCAGAAGACCTAAATAGACAATTCCCCAAAGAAGACCTACAGATGGCCAGAGGCACAAAAAGAGATGTCAACATCGTTCAATATTAGAGTACAGCAGTGAAAATCAAAACCACAATGAGGTATCATATCACACCTGTCAAAATGGCTATCACTGAGAAGTCTACAAATAATAAATGCTGGAGAGAGTGTGGACAAAAGGGAACCCTTGTACACTGATGGTGTGAATGTAAATTGGTGCACTCTCCATTGAAAACAGTATGGAGGTTGCTTACAAAACTAAAAACAGAACTACAGCATGATCCAGCAAGCCCACTCGTGGGTATATATCTGGAGAAAAGATAACATTAGTTTGAAAAGATACCTCCACCTCGATGTTCACAGAAGCCCCGTTCATAATAGCCAAGACGTGTGCACTGTAAGTGCCCATTAACAGATGACTGGCTTAAGAAATGTGGTATGAAAATAGAAATGGACTCACAGTCATAGAAAACAAACTTATGGTTATCAAAGAGGAAAGGAGGGGGGAGGGTTTGGGAAAATGACAAGCACAGAGCCTGACAAATGGCATGTGCTCATTAAAGGTGAGCTTGATCCTCATTAGCTGGATTAGGAAGCCACCTTCCCACACAAGACGACAGAGAAGGCGTTTCCTTGGACTAGTGGACAATTGAGCCTCATGCTCCTTCCTTTCTCTTCTGAGAATCCAGGAAAATAACCTGCCCCAAAGTTTGACATGGCCCAAGAAGTGAAGGGTAAAAGCAATCTTGTTGAGGTGTCTGTAACCTTTTTTTGGTGTGTATTGGGGTGGCCATTAAGAGACAGATGCCACTATAAGGGGCTGGCTTCTTATTCCTTGTATGTCTGAGGGCAGAAAACGGGGAGGCACCGGCTGCTCTGCAGAAGAATGAGAAGGACCACCATTTCCATGGAACCTATGGGTTAAGGTTCTTAGTTGCAACAATAGAACCCACTCCAGTTAGTTGAATTAGAATATGAATTTTTTAAAATATAAGGCCAGACTGTTTGAAGCCACAGATGTTCCACATCAATGTGGCAGAGGGGCTTCCTTAGAGGAAAGACCTCTCCCACTACCGATGCTGAGAACAGGATGCCACAAATTTTACTTTTGCCAGCACAAGGAGAGCAGAGATGGTGGGGTGGAGGATGAAGGTGAGGATGCAGTGAGGAAGATTA
>NW_006797472.1:0-3654 GCF_000442215.2 Lipotes vexillifer | reverse complement strand
GGCCAAAAAAAAAAAAAAAAAAAAACCCAGCACCTCTCTCACTCACTATCCTCCCATACCAAGTCCCTTGCCCCAAAGGTAACGAGCTACATTTCCTATTTGCTTTAGTTTGAAATGCATTTCTTTACCACACTCTGTGTTCATTTGTGGATGGGTCTATTTCTGGACTTTCCATTTTCCCTGCCGTTTATCTCTTTGCTATTCTGGTGCTGGTACCATACTGTTTAAGGTATTAGAGTTTCACCATATGTTTTAACAGCTGGGATGGTATGGCCTCCCTTACTGATCTTCATATACAGAGATGTCATGATTGTCTTGGTCCATTCTGGCTGCTCTAACAAAGTACCATAGATGGGGTGGCTCAAACAGCAGACATTTATTTCTCATGGATCTGGATGCTGGAAGTCTGAGATCAGGGTGATAGCATGATCAGGTTCTGGTGAGGCCCCTCTTCTGGGCAGGCAGTCTGCCAACTTCTCACTATGTCCTCATGATGCAGAAAAGGGGCAAAGGAGCTCTCTGGGGTCCCTTCCGTGAGGGCACTGATCCCATTCATGAGGGCTCTAACTTCTGTTACAATTATCTCCCAAAGTCCCTGCCTCCTCATGCCATTACATTGGGGGTAGGATTTCAATACATGAATTTGGGGTGAGGAGACACCGACATTCAGTCCATAACAATAGCTATTCTGCACTTATTTTCCATGTCAACTTGATATTGTAAACCTCCCCCATTTGACTGAACATTTGTTGGACTTGCATTATTTTTATGGGTTAATCTGGGGCTGGTTATCTTCTTTGAGGGAGTGAACATTCCTGTCGTGAGTAAGGGCATGACACTCTCCTGGGAATACATTCAAGTTCTCTGATATTTCTTGTTCAGGACCTTGAACATCCCTGCCCAGGGCACCTTAATCTTCATCCACGGGATGCTATAGCTGCCGCCCCCTGAGAGCAAGAGGACTTGGGGGGCTTGGTCACTGTCCTCTGACACCCGAGGGCCCTCAGGTAGAAGAGGGAGTAGACATGCTCGGCAGGGCTCCAGGGATGGACCTTGGACCGCTGGGGGTCACACAGAGACCGCCTTTGGCTCCACAAAAGGAAGAATGTTCTGTCTGTTGGAGCTGCAGGGCCACGGAATGAGGAACAAGCCGCCAGGGGAAGTGGGGAGCGCTTCACGGATGGCACTTTTCCAGTGTTCCAGGGAAAATGTCGCCTGTACTGCCCAAGGGCTTGCTCGTTGGGTGGGGGGAGTGGGGGGGAGGGGCGCTGGGTCACAGGGCCCAGCCCTTCCACTCTGACCAAGCGGGAGGGTCCAAGGCTTCCCAGCACCCCCTCTGTGCCCCTCACCTTGCTTCAGTCTCTACAATGACCCCTCATGATGGGATGGTGTTAATCAACTTCACCTCCGTGGACAGTGAGGCTAAGCAAGGCCAAGAGACGTAACCAAGGTCACCTGGCAGCACTGGTGCGACTCGGATTCCAAAGCACATGCTCCCGCAGGCCGCCTTTCTGTGACTGTTCCCCGGGGGCCCCTCTTCAGAGTCAGGGCTGACCAGTAGGAGGCTGGATCATGCTCCCCACCCTACCCTCAGTCGGGGCACAGCTGCCGGGCAGGTGAGTGGCCCAGTGGGCAGCGGGAGGCACCGCCAGCTCCTCTCCCATGCCTGGTCCTGCACGTACGTCTGCCTCTCTCCCCCGGGCAGCTCTCTGCTTGGCTCTCAGTGTCCTCCGGGGGCCAATGGGCTTCTTGATTCCAGGCTGCACATCTGGAAGTTGATGCTATTAAAACAAACCCCATTATATAACAAACAGACATCTGGAACCCGTTAACGCCGAGCTTTTAGAAAAAGAAATTGTGTTGGATGTGCTCTCTCCTAAGAATGTGGCAAGGAGCCCTCACCCTGGCTGTCCAGGAACCTACCGGCCAGGCGGCTCCTCCTGGGCCCGTTTCTCAAGGTATCTCAGGCCAGGCCAGAGGTGGGCCCGGGGAAGAGGCGGGGACAGACTCCACCCCACCGGCCCGGCAGCTTCATCATCTCCTGAGGGCTATGGCCTTGAAATACTTCTTTCCAATTTCATTCAAATATTTATTCAGCACTTGTGTACCTACTATGTGCTGCTAACTCCATATCATTCACATGCCCACCCTAACACCCCCCCGCCCCAAGCCTGATTTCTCCATGATGGCTCAAGGAAACAGACCATGGACTGCCCTGGGTGCTAAACAGCCATGCTTTAACAACTCTGCACCTCTGTTTCCTTGGACGCGGAGCCTGAACACCTAAGCTAGTCTCCAGAACTCCCTAGCACCCTCAGGCCTCTCCCTGGATTGTCGTCCTCCCATTCCTCCTTGGACCAGGCGGGCTGGGGCTAAAATATTGAGGGGGCATTCATCCACAAATGATGGCATGGGGCTGTGGTAGTTCCCTCTATGAGTGGACCTTGATCTAGCAATGAGGATGCTTTATGAGAAATGTCTGGCTAATATTTTCAAGTGGAAATGTTATTCTTTTAATATTTTTTCCCCAATATTTTGTGATGAAAAATTTCAAACATACAGAAAAGTTGAAAGAACTGTACAGTGAACACCCACATGAAACCACGACCTAGATTCTGCAGTTGTTAACACACTGCTGTATCTTTCCATCTATTTACTCATCAGTCAATTCAAAAGCAATCTGCAGGTACCACTATACTATTCCTCTAAACACTATGCTTGCATATCATTAACTAGAGATCAATATTTGTTTTCGGTTTTCTTTGAGGTGAAATTGACATTCAATGAAATGAACGAGTCTGAAGTGAAAGATTCCAGCAAGTCTGACAAACGCAAATACCTGTGTGACCCAAACCCCTATTACCATAGACAATTCACCATCAGCCCCAGAACGTTCACCATGGCCCTGCCCAGTCGAGCCCCATGCGTCACTCCTCCCAGAGACAACCACTATGCCGGTTATCCTCACCGTAGATTAGGTGTTATGGGCTCAGCTGTGTTTTCCCAAAATTCATATGTTGAAGCCCTAGCCCCAGGACCTCAGAATGTGGCTGTATTTGGAGGTAGGACCTTTAAAGAGGTGATGAAAGTAAAATGAGGTCATATGGGTGGGCCCTGATCCAGTATAACTGGTGTCCTTAGAAGAAGAGATCAAGACACACATACGCACATGAATGGAAGAAAGACCACGTGAGGACACAGGGAGAAGATGGCCATCTACAAGCCAAGGAGAGAGGCCTCAGAGGGAACCAACCCTGCCCAAACCTTGATCTTGGACTTCTAGCCTCCAGAACTGTAAGAAAATAAATTTCTGTTGTTCAAGCCTCCTAGCCTGTGGCAGTCCTAGCAAGTTAATACATCAGCTTTGCCTTTTCTAGAATTTCATACACTATGTATTCTTTTGTGTCTGCCTTATTTTACCCAGCATAAGGCCTCTGGGATTCATCTATATTGCTACATGAGTAAGTACTGTTTTCCTTTTCGTTGCTGAGTAGTATTCCATTATATAAACATTCTAGTTTGTTTAGCCAGGGCAATTTATTTTTTAATGACAGAAGAATCGTTTTATAACGTTTCTCTCTATTGTATGTTTTGTTGTTGTTGTTGTTGTTTTTTGCTGTACGCGGGCCTCTCACTGTTGTGGCCTCTCCCGTT
>NW_006797471.1:0-1293 GCF_000442215.2 Lipotes vexillifer | reverse complement strand
CCCAGGTTGGGAAGCCTGACGTGAGGCTCAGAACCTTCACTCCAGTGGGTGGACTTCTGTGGTTACATGTTCTCTGGTTTGTGAGTCACCCACCCAGCAGTTATGGGATTTGATTTTATTGTGATGCGCCCCTCCTACTGTCTCACTGTGGCCTCTCCTTTGTCTTTGGATGTAGGGTATCTTTTTTTGGTGAGTTCCAGTGTCTTCCTGTCAATGATTGTTCAGGAGTTAGTTGTGATTCCGGTGCTCTCACAAGAGGGAGTGAGAGCATGTTTTTCTTCGCCATCTTGAACCAATCATCATATTTTACCTATTGTTTTTTTAATGTGCTATGCTCGCTTAACACATTATCCTTTGTTCTAGGTCAAGGAAAAGGCAGACGTCCTTAATCCGTTAATCACTGCAGTATTTCTAGAGGTTAGTAGTACTAATTGTTTTTTAAGTCTCTAACTTCTAGGGCATTATGTATTAATAACTCTTTAAGTTTTCATTTTTTGTTTTTTTCACTAGTTTAGCGTGTTGATGCAGATATGACCAAAATGGTGTATATTTTATCATATTTCCTGTTCATTAATTATAAACAATAAAGATGAAGGTGCCAAATAAAGTGCAGTGGAAGAAGCAGTAGGCTGTCATTACTTAGTACTACCCCTTTGTAATTACTGGACAATTCTCATTAATGAAACATCTTTTGGAGACTAGCTAGTAAACATGATGTGCTGAAAATTACAAATAGGCTAGCACTGCTCCTTAAAGGAGTAAGGTTTATGCAGAGGAGATTAGTTACAAAACAAAACAAAAGAAAACAAAACATTTTGTCATTTTCTTGCCCAGAAATTTGCTTTATTATGTCAAAAAGCTACCTGTGTTTACATAATCCGTGTCAGTTCGTTAGATTTAAGAAGGTAGGTGGTTTAAGTACATGGATGGATTATATTGCTGCCATGTATGATGCTTTCTGGATTCCACGATTTAAGAACTCTATCTTAGGACTTCCTTGGTGGTGCAGTGGTTAAGAATCCACCTGCCAATGCAGGGGACACAGGTCTGAGCCCTGCTCCAATGCAGGGGACATGGGTTCGAGCCCTGGTCCGGGAAGCAGATCAACTAATAAGCCCGTGCACCACAATTACTGAGCTGTGCTCTAGAGCCTGCAGGCCACAACTACTGAGCCTGTGTGCCACAACTGCTGAAGCCTGCATGCCTAGAACCCATGTTACACAACAAGAAAAGCCACCGCAATGAGAAGCCCGCACACCGCAATGAAGAGTAGCCCCTGCTCGCCGCAACTAG
>NW_006797470.1:0-230 GCF_000442215.2 Lipotes vexillifer | reverse complement strand
CTAAATAGACATTTCTCCAAAGAAGACAAACAGATGGCCAAGAGGCACATGAAAAGATGTTCAACATCACTAATCGTTAGAGAAATACAAATCAAAACTATAATGAGATATCACCTCACACCAGTCAAAATGGCTCTCATCAAAAAATCCAGAAACAGGGGCTTCCCTACTGGTGCAGTGGTTAAGAATCTGCATACCAATGCAGGGGACACGGGCTTGAGTCCTGGTCC
>NW_006797469.1:0-201 GCF_000442215.2 Lipotes vexillifer | reverse complement strand
AACCCGTGTCCCCTGAATCGGCAGGCGGACTCTCAACCACTGCGCCACCAGGGAAGCCCCTCAGTGTTCTTTTTACTCAGGAGCACAGGGTATCTTTCCATTTATTTTTGTCTGTTCAGTTTCCTTTATCAGTGTCTCCCAGTTTTCAGTGTGCAGGTCGTTCACGTCCTTGGTTAAATTTACTCCTAGTTATCTTTTTGG
>NW_006797468.1:501364-517925 GCF_000442215.2 Lipotes vexillifer | reverse complement strand
AGAAACTAACACACCATTGTAAAGCAATTATACCCCAATAAAGATGTTAAAAAAAAAAGATTTGATTTTGAATCAATAATTTATAATAAAGGTTTGATTTTGAATCAAAAAAATATATATATATAAAAATGTAATTATCATATGCCTCAACAGCTCCACTCTTAGATATATACCCAAACACTTGAAAACAGGTGTTCAAATAAAAACTTGTACACCAATATTCGAAGCAGCACTGTTCACAATAGCCCAAGGTAAGAACAATTAAAATGTCTACCAACGGGTGAATGGATAAGCAAAATAGGGTAGATCCATAAGATGCATTATTCTGCCATATAAAGGGATAAAGTAAAATGGTGAAGCAGCTGTGGGAGACAGTAGGGGAGCTCCTCAAAAACTTAAATGTAGATTTAATGTTAGGATCCCTCAATTCCGCTCCAGGGTATACACCCAAAATATTAGAAAGCAAGGACTGGAACAGGTATCTGTACCCCATATTCATAGCAACATTATTCACAATAGCCAAAAAGTGGAAGCAACACAAGTGTCCTTCAGCAGATGAATGGATAAACATAATGTAGTATATACACAATGGAATACAATTCCACCTTTAAAACTAAGGTAACTCTCACACAGGCTACAAGGTGGATGAACCTTGAAGTCATTATGCTAAGTGAAACAAGCCAGACACAAAAGGACAAACATTCTATGATTTCACTTGTATGAGGTATCCAGATAAGTCAAATTCAAAGACAAAGTAGAATAAGGTTGCCAGGGGTTGAGGGGAGTTAGTGTGTAATGGTGACAGTTTCACTTTGGGAAAATGAAAGTGTACTGGAGATGGATGGTGAGGATGTTTTTACAACAATGCAAATGTAGTTAACCATATACTTTAAATGATTTAGATTACAAACATTATGTGTTTTTAATTACAATGGAAAAAATGATAAATGTTACAACATGGATAAACACTGAAAACATCCCAAGTGAAAGAAGTCATACAGAAAAAGGCATCCAGATCATACTCATCTTGTACACTTCAAATCCATGAAGGATTTTAAAATGAGGAAAAGCCCCGGTGATGGTTCCAGAAAAACAAAACTGGATGAGAATGGAAAAAGACATTTCCACAAAGTTGGGGCAGCTGGTGAAAGCTGAAGTGGTCCTGTGGATAGAATTATAATGGGTAAACCATAATTATCCCTCATTTTGGGGTTATGTGCTGGTTCCCTGGGAGAGTGGCCCTGTTTAGGGTAAAACATATTGCAGTATTTGGTGTGAAGGTAGAAAACTTTGTACTGCTATTTAAAGTTTAAACATTTGAAATTTACTAAAAAATAAATTACTTTTCAATACAACCATGTAAATACCATGCCAGAAAATCAGAGATGACATCAAACATTGCTACCCAGACCAAATTCAACCACAGTGGTGATGCGAATCGTGCTTGTAGGAGTCCACATGGTAGTAAGAGACACTGTGGGAAGAGTATATTAGTAGCCACTATGTCTTGGGTACTGTGGATGACCTGGAGGTGGTTGAAACAGTGGGATTTCTGAATTCTAGTTTTCCACATAAAACCACCAAAAGACTGTCAGAACTAAAAAAATGAATTCAGTAAAACTGAAGGATCATTTGTGATTCTATACACTAATAATAAACAATCAGAAAGAGAAATTAAAAAAACAATTCCATTTACAATTGCATCCCCCCCAAAAAACTAGGAATAAATTTAACCTAGGACTAGAAAAACTTGCACCCTGAAAACTCTAACACATTGATGAAAGAAACTGAACAGACACAAAAAAATGGAAACGTATCCCATGCTCATGGGTGAAAATATTATTAAAATGTCCATTCTACCTAAAGCAACGTACACATTCACACAATCACTACCAAAATTTCAATGACATTTCACTGAAACAAAACAATCTTAACATTTGTGTGGAGCCACAAAGGACCCAGAAGAGCCAAACTGACGCTGAGAAAGGAGAACGGGCTGGAGGCATCTCGCTCCCTGACTTCACACTTCATTACGAAGCTCCAGTCCCAAAAAAGTGTGGAATTGGCCCAGAAACAGACACACAGACCAGAGGAACAGAACAGAGAGCCCAGAAATAAACCTACTGGTATGTGATCAGTTAATTCACAAGAAAGGAGCCAAGAACATACACCAGGGAAAGGACAGTCCCCTCAATAAATGGTGCTGGGAAAACTGGAGGCCACACACCAAAGAACAACCCTGGACACCATCTTATACCACACACAAAAACTAAAAACCCACAGCCACATCAAGCCCTTCCCCTCCTGGGTCCTCTGAAGACAGACCCCCTCAGCGGTCAGCCACGCTCAGGAACCTTCTCCCCACTTTTCCTCACCTTTTCCCTCAGTGGCATCACCTCCCGGCAGGTCCTGAGGAGGCCAGGCTCCTGTCAGCGTGGACTCGGCCCATGTTGCCCTGAAGCTGAAGCCCCAGCGGGTCCTGAGGAGACCGGGCTCCCGTAGGTGTGGACTCAACCCCAAGTTGTCCTGAAGCCCAGGCTGTCAGCATGGACTCAGCCCCAAGTGTTGCAGAAGCCGAAGCCACATCGGGTGCTGAGGAGACTGGGCTCCAGTCAGCTGTGCGCGGAGCCAAGTCAGCCGGCAGGACGCGTTCCCGCTGAGGGTCAGGGAGCCGGGCTCACGTTCCCTACCAGCCAATGGGAACGTGCAGACCAAGCCTCCCTCACCGTTCAGTGGAGACCTGGCCCCCCTGAGAGCAGTTCTGCTGAATCCATTACACTGGAAATTCAAACCGAAATAGAACCGAATATCCAAAATAGTTAATGAACAATTAACTTGAAACGGTAGGGAATGAAATGAATTTAGAGACCAAATTCACTCAGATTTATTAACAGGCACTTAAAATGCAAAACTATCAAAATTATAGAGATAAACATAGAAAGTCTACATGACCTTGGGTTTGGTCTGTAGATTATGAGCTTTGAGTTTTAACACACAACCCAAAAAGCCAATTCACAAAAGAAAAAACTAATATTGTGGACTTCATAAAATTAAAGATTTCTATGCTGAAAGACCTTATTCAGAAAATCAAAAGACAAACCACAAACTGGGAGAAAAATATTCGCAAAACTTGTATCTGATAAAGGATTTGGACTCAAAATATAGAAAGACCTCTAAAACACCCCCATAAAATATGGGTAAGGATCTGAACAGACACCCAGCCAAAAAAAGATATACAGATATTAAAAGTCATACAAAAACATGTTCAACATAATATACCATAAGAGAATTACAAATTAAAATCATGATATATCAAACCACACCTATTAGGACTGCTAAACTCCAAAAATATGACAATACCAATTGCTAGAAGGTGAGGAACAAGAGGAATTCTCCCTGCTTACTAGTGGAATGCACGTACAGCCACTTTGTAAGACAGTTTGGCAGCTTTTCCCAAAGCTAAACAAGTCTTACCTTGGGATCCAACAATTGTACTTCCAGTATTTAGGCAACTGCTTTGAAAATCTATGTCAAAATGCAAACAAGGATGCAATTATGCACAGAAGCTCTACTCATAATGGCTAAAAACTTGAAGAAATCAGAATGTCCTTCAATAGATGAAGGCATAAGCAAATTGGGGTACACCCGTGTCAAAGCGAGTAGAATATGCCACCCTAAAATATACCTCTCTGGCATAAGAATGATTTTGTTCTGCTTTAAAAACAAACAAAACAAAAAAACACAAAGAATCTCAGAAAACTGAGATTGCCCTTTTGTGAAGGACATTTACAACAGAGAAATCTCCATTTGTAAGGGTATGTCCCTCTTTGCACCAGAAATAGAAGGATAATTAAATCTCAAGTAATTCTTATCAGTGGAGAAGTCCTGACTTAAATCTTCAAACAATCATATCCTTGTTTACTGTGCTTTGCATGATAACCTGCCATAACTGGCTTCCCCCCTTCCCCAAAATCTTTCTTCTGCTTTTAGCTGAAGATGGTATTTAAGGTGATGGCTTTGGTCATTTCAGGGAGTGACTCAGTTTTCCTTGGTATCTCCCCTGTATCCAGAAGGTATACATGTTATCAAACTTCTGTTTTTCTTCTAGTACTCTGTCTTTTATTAAGGGTGGGGGGAGTCTCAACCAAGAACCCAGAAGGGCAGAGTGAAAATTGTTTTTCCTCCCATACCTAATGCAATGGAATACTACTCAACAGCAGAAAGGAATGCACCATCAACCTATGGAAAGACATGGATAAATCTTCAGTATATACTGCTAAGTGAAAGTGTCCAGTCTGAGGAGGCTGCACACCGTATGACCCCCTTGATGACATTCTGGGAAAAGCAAAGCTACTTAGATGATAAGCAGATCACTTCACTGGTTTGAAGTGATACTTTAGGATGGATACATGGCACTATGCATTTGTCTAAGGCCACAGACTTGTATAGCCCAAAGGGTTAATCATAATCTATTCAAATTTAGTTATTTAGGGTGTAAGAGTGCCACAGGGTGAAACACACAATGCAGCAGCATCTAACTGCATTAGAAATGCATGGAAAAAAACTCACTGTAGGGGATGGGGTATAAGGTGCTGACCTAAGTTACTTTTGGAAATGAACAGAATCTGTAGACGAAAGGCAAAATGGACCGTACATAAACAGTGGGCTTTATTTTATGAAGTTCTTTCCAGAGTGTAGTAGCTAACAATTCTGAAACCTCTGCACATGGAACGTGAAGAG
This sequence comes from Lipotes vexillifer, assembly GCF_000442215.2. NCBI lineage: Eukaryota > Metazoa > Chordata > Mammalia > Artiodactyla > Lipotidae > Lipotes > Lipotes vexillifer. Next base: position 513,185 of record NW_006797468.1, on the reverse strand, counting down.
GAGAAATGAATTGATAAATGGCAGATGGTGGGAGCCAGGGTCCTCACCGTGGGAGTGGGAAGTTACAGATAAGCAAAGAACAAGAGAATGGAGCTGAGCCCCTGACGGCCACTCCTTTTTGGCTCTGAGTTGCTTCCAACAGGACCACAGTCACCTGCACGTGGTCTGCTGTGACCTACATGCCCCCAATTTGCCTTTCCTCTCCCTCCCTGCGATGATTCCAGTGACATTCCCAGCCTGGACTCCTCTCCCAGGCCAGCCGCCTCTGTCCAGCCACCACATTCCCATCTCACCTTGGGGGCTAACAGGTCCCTCAGAGGACTGGGATCCCGCAGCTCCCCACACCCAGGAGCAGCCCCATCTTCCCAGGTTGCCGAGCCCAGGCACCTGCTGTAACCGAGTAGGACCCTAAGGGGCCTTCCCAGGACAGACCCCTCCCCCATATCCTCTGCTGTAGCTCCTCTCTGAAGTACCTGGATAATAGTATCGGATGCATGCTTCCTGAGTTGTTTTACAGATGCTAAAACCACCACCAAGTGGAAGAAATTAACTACTTGATGATCATGAACAGGTATCCCCAGAGCTTCTGGTGCCTAAGAATTTACAATGTTAAGTGCCCTGTTACCTCACCATCAACCAGAGAATTGTGCACCAGCTGATCACATACCTTGTGACCGACCTCCTTAAACTGGCCTTTAAAATGCTTTACTGAAATCCCTCAGGGAATTCGGGGTTTTAGAGCACCTGTCCTCCTTGTAGTGGCGCTTTTACAATTAAAGCTGCACTTTCCTTCACCACAACCAGTGTCAGTAGGTTGGCTTTACTTCACTGGGGAAAGCAGACCCAAGTTTGGTTCAATAACACTGGGGTTTCCCAGTCTCCCCCTTCCTTGTGCCCCAGTGACTGTCAGCTCCTCCTCCAGAGTCTGTGGCCAGTCCCCACACTAATTCCCCTCTACACCCACAGCCCTGGCCCAAGCCCGATCTTGTGCCTGATTTCTCCATCAGGCCCTGACAAAGCTCCCCACCCCATGGTGCATCTCACATCCCATCCCAATGTGGTCTTTCTGAAGCACAAACAAGACCTTGACTCTCTCCCTTCTGTGATCCCCCGAAGGTTTTCCCTCATTTGCTGGAGGGTCTGGTGGGGGAGGCATCCCGCATGGCCCTGAGAGTCCCCAGCATCCCCGCTAGACTGCCGGTTCCTAGGTTCCCTGACACTGAGCACCTCAGCAGGCCAGGAGACCTTGGGGGCTAACAGGTCCCTCAGCGGACTGTGATCCTGCTGCTCCCCACCTCCCCTGGTTGCTGAGCCCCAGACACCTGGTGTAACCGAGCAGAACCCTATGGGGCCCTTCTGGGACAGACCCAGAACTGCTCACCTCAAGAGGGAGCTGGCACTGCCACTGCCTGATCAAAGGGAGTGAAGAAGGCTTCCCCAGCTGGGACACAATCACTGTAGGAGTGGTCTCTCCCTCGGCCATCACATCACCCCCGTGGGACTTGAGGAAAGGAGGGACCGAGGCACATGTTAGTTCCTAAGCAGGATGGTGTGGGCTCAGTCGTGTCCCCCAAAATTCACATGCTTAATCCCTAACCCCCAGGACCCCAGGATGTGGCTGTATTTGGAGATGGAGTTTTTAAAGAAGTGATCAAGGTAAAATGCAGTCACTATGGTGGACCCTAGTCCAATAGGACTGATGTCCTACAAGGAGATTAGGACACAGATTGGCACAGGGGGAGACAATGTGCAGACGTGGGGAGAAGATGGCTGTCTACACGCCAAGGAGAGAGTCCTCAGGAGAAACACCTTGATCTCAGACAGCATCCAAGACTGGGAGATGTCTGTTGTTTTAGCTGCCCTGTCTGTGGTGTTTGTCATGGCAGCCCCGAGCAGACTCACACACAGGATAACTCAGGGCTCAGACTGCACAGAGCTCACTCTCCATTCCCCCTGTATGTGAGTTACAGGAGCCTCAGGAACTGAGGAGGGGGGTCCCTGAAGAAAGACACAAGATACAAGACCTTAGGCATAACACGACTACATTCACATTAAACGTGCCTGAACTACACTCACACGAGATGGTTTTGTCCTGTATATACACCCACATTGGCACCTTCAGTCTGAACTTCAGACCTTTGGCTTCACCACCTCCACTGAGGGCATTAGCTTCACCTGCTGTGAACCACCTCCTATAGGATTTCCAGAACCACAAAGCATCGAAGAGCTTATGCTGATGTGTAATCACATTTCATTAGCCCACAGGGACTGTGGGTTAGCCACAGGAGAACCTGTTTTCATTTTTCTTGCTCACGGCTACCCTGCACCTCCCAGCAATCCCACTCTTTGCAACTGGGGCCACCAAAATGTCTATGGCACTGTGTCTCATGTTACCAAGGGGAAGGGGTGGAGGTGGTGAGGGCCTTGGCCAGCCTGCATCCTAGGATGGAGGGCATGGTGCCCATGTGGTCACCCCACCCTGCTGGTTGGACCCCTCACCTGGAAGCAAGGAGGAGAAACAAGGTGGACACAGCCTGGGCCCTGGCACCCACCTGCCCTAGACTTTCACATGAAGGGGACAGAGACACCTTGAGCTTCAGCCCATTTTGGGGGGGGACACTTTGTTCCAGTAACAAACATTTGCCATAAAAGCTGAAGTGCTTTACAAAACCCTACCCAACTGTAACAGAAAGTAAGGCTTAGTTTGATCACACTTTTCTCAAACCATAGCCCAGGCTGAGACCACCACTCTTGTAATGGTGCTTCAGAGCAGCCCCTTTAAAATATCCCTGGAGTTCAGATCCCCAAGCTCTGCCTTTGGCTTAAAGGGGAAGCTTCCTTGACAACCTTGACAAACCTGCTTGGTTTCGTTGACAACCAAGCTTCACAATCTCCGGAACTCTTCTTCAAACATTCCTATTCTAGGCTTGATGAGCCTAAAGTGACAGTGCCGGCATCACGTGCCAGAAAGCAATTCCTCCAAGCCCATAGTTATTGGTTACATGATTGTAACCTATTGATCATGAAATCCCAGAAGAGCCAGCTTTGCAAGGTAGCCACTTCTGTACTTGGCACTAGGTCCCTTTCCATGGACAGGAAGGAGTGGCTGCTTTCACAGGCCCTGTGGTAGAAGAGCTCACCTTCTGATGAAACCAGGCCTTGATCCTTTCCAGGTGATTCCAGGGTTCTCATTCTCCCCAGAGCCCCACCCACATGGCTGCTGTCTGTGCCAGTCTATACGGGACCTTAGTTATCTCCTAAAATGTGGGTTATTTTATACACAGATAACGGGTTGAATGGTGGCCCCAAAAGATGGTGGCCCCCAAGAACACATGAACAGGATTTCTGGGAAAACGGTCTTTGTAGATGTAGTTAAGGATCTCGAGGTGAGGTCATCTTGGGTTAGGGTAGCCCTCAATCCAATTGACAAAGTCCTTATAAGAGACAAAAGAGGAGAGACAGACACAGAGGAGAAGCCACGTGAAGATGGAGGCAGTGATGGGAGGGATGCAGCTGCAAGCCTGGGGACGCCTGGAACCCACAGACTGGAAAAGGCAGGAAGAACCCTATCCTGGAGCCTCTGGAGGGACTTCATCCCTACAACACCTTGATCTCAGATGTCTGGTGTCCAGGACTGGGGGAGGATGAATTCCCGTTGATTTAAACCACCCAGCTTGTGGTCATTTGTTACAGAAGCCACAGGACAGTCACACAGACCCTGCTGTGTAGGATCCTGGAAGTGTGGGTCTCACTAAAGGCAGACAGAGGCTGGATTGTAGAACCCTTAGAGTCAGCATTGGGCCCCCAGAAATTCTAAAGCAGTGGCTGGACACCAGAATGTTGAGGGGTCAGTTGGAAGCCCATCCCTAAGGGTGCCGGCTGCCCATGGCCTGCCCATGTCCTTACACCTGTACATGTGGGGGAAGGTATCTCAACCCTGATTGAGGCTATTTAATGTCACCATTCAGGTTGCTAATTAAGAACCCGCCAGTTACACAGATAAAACCCAATCAGGACACTTACTACACCGATGAACAATTCTGAAGATGGTCGGAGGTGGGGAATTTTCTCACATGCAGCCAGCAGTCCCCACAAGGAGGGTCCTCATTGGAAAGCTCGTGGGCCCTGCGGAGGCATGTCTGAGTAAACATTAGCTGAACCCCAGGCCAGCTGCTTCTGAGCTTTATCCACCCTTCCCAGGGAAGCAAACCTAAATATGTGCAAGGACCTTACAGGCTGGAGGAAAAGGCTTGGAGCCACACCAGGGACAGCACGCTTGCTGAATTGGCTCCTGCAGGCCATGTGGGGTGGTCCTGGCCCGGATGCTCTTCGGAAAGCCTTCCACTTAACCTGAGTTACCCCTCCTGTCCTGGCTCCTACTTCTTTTCTTGCTTCCTCACCTCTGCCTGGGAAGAGCTTTCAACAGCAGGTATGGGTGACACACCTTCTCCCTTAGCAGGTGGCAGCCTGGCAACTCCTATAGACAGTCCAGCAGAGCCCCACTTAGGCCGGGACACCCACAAACCCGTGGCGGCTCACTCCCTCCTGCCAGCCCAGTCCCACGGCTGCTGATGGAGCAGAAAGTATGGTGTCAGGCACAGGTACAGGAAATCTTGCTGCCTGGAGGGGTGGGCGGGGTGGTTATATTGACCTCAACCCAGGCACACCTGGGAAGGGCTGGCTGGCTGGCTGGGTCAGGCTTCCCAGGCCAGCCAATCCTCGCCCATCAGGGGCTCATAGTTACAGAAAACGGGCCTTGCTGTACCGGCCAGGTCCAAGCAACAGGTGTAGGGTCCTGAGAGTCAGGATACACAAGGGGCTGCAGCTCTGGCTTGTTTTCTAATCATTTTAACTGGCCCATGAGTAGTAAACAACTTCAAGAAGACCCTCTCCACACAAGAGGAATTTGGAAGTCAGGGAGAGGAGGGGTGGTGGGTGGAGACAGAGGCCTGGTGCCCCGGCTGCAGCGGAAGCCTCTGGAAGACCCAGTAGAGGAAGGCCGCACAGAGTGAAGCCCAGGATCACAGACCTGTCCCGGAGCTGCTGTTTGTTCAGATCCTGCTCTGAGGTGCTCAGGCTGGGGGTGCTCTGCAACAAGGGCTATGGGCACGGTTCCTGTGCGCTGAGCCCTGCCAGGGTGCCTGCCCAGGTGAGCTCCATATTCTGGGAAGGGCCTGCCCACGAAAGCCCCATGGGCTGGGAGGGGCATGTGAATGAGCGTCCTCTCTTTGTAGGCAGCACAGCTGCTTAGCAACTCCCCTGTGGGTGGTGCTGGGGTGAGATGAGAACAAAGAGCTACTGCGGACCCCCTGAGGCCCTGCCTGGGCCCATCCAGAGTGATGAGGTCAGTAGACAGGTGCTGGCCACTGTGCTGCATGAGGGAAGCCCCACGGGTACCTCTTGTGTCTTCCACCTGACACCACAGAGGCCTCCCCAGGACAGAACAGACAGCCTGCCTGGGGCAGGTGGAAGCTCCTGGTGACCCTGCAGGGGACACGGAAGGGAAAGACCAGGCAGGATAGGAGTGGGTGCCCAGGTGGAGCCGTGGGGTGGGGACCGAAGGGGCATTTCTGGGCCTAAGCTGGGAGTGGAGAAGCAGGTGGTGAGTGCGACCCAGGAAAGCTGGCCTGGTGACGTGAGACTGAACCCACTTCAGGGTGACAAGCCTCCCGCATGACTGCCCTGCCAAAAAAAAAGGACTGTGAGACGAATCCTGTTAAAAGGTTTTGTAATGTGAATCTGCTGAAGGGAAGGTTTTGCAAAGTGAATCCCCCTAAGAGGAGGCTCTGTGAGCTAGTCCCCTCAGAGGGGACATGTGGAACCTGCTGGGTGTGGGCTGTCACCTGGGTGGGTGGTGGGTTCAGACCCCACTTTGGGGCCTCACCTTGTGCTTTGCCTAATAACCTTCCTTAACTGGGTACCCCCTTCCCCCAACATCTTTCTTCTGTTTTTAGCTGAAGATGGCACTTAAGGTGATGGCTTGGGCCATTTCAGAGAGTGACTCAGTTTTCCTGGGTATCTCCCAAGTATACAAGAAGTATACACACCATTAAACTTCTGTTTTTTCTCACTTATTACAGGAGGGCCTAAGCCAAGAACCTAGAAAGGTATAGGGAAAATTATTTTTCATCCTTATCCATGCAGTTGAGTACTATGTAGCAATAGCAAGGAATGGACCATCAACCCATGCAAAGACATGGATGAATTTCATGTATGCATTGCCAAGTGAAAGAATCCACTCTGAAGAGGCTACAGTGTGACCAATTTACACAACATTCTGGAAAAGGCAAAACTACACAGATGGTAATCAGTTCATGGGGTGGGGTTGGGGTAGAAGTATTCCATGCAATTCTTTACTGACACACATCACTATGCGTTTGTCAAAACCCAGAGATTTTTTTCCAGCCCAGTGAATAAGGTAGGACATCCAGTTTGTGTCAGAGTATCGGTCGTTGGTGTGGGAAAAACTGCATGTACACCACACGTGCATTTGTGAGGCCTGAGAAACACCAGGCACAGTTCTCAAGGGTTATTAATCCCCTGCAGAATGTGGAAATGAGAATTAATCCGTGGCCCCTCTCTAGTCAGTGATGGACACCAGGACTCTGCATGTTTGACAAGTGCACCAGGGATCCTTATGAGTGAAACTTGTGAAAGCATGGCTGACAAGATAAGGACCAGTTCTTAACATGGCTCAAGTCTCATCAGGTATGGCCAGTGGGGTCATTTCAGTGTTACTCATATTTCCCTTGAACAGAAGCACAAGCATTTCCTTTATGGGACACATGCTGGTCTGCTTTACTGTCTTGTCCACACATGGCCTTATAACTGGAACCTCCTTTTCATTCCCAACTTTGCCCTCCTGGACTTTATCTCATTCTACAGGAATCTGCTTACTTAGGCAGTCTCCTTCTGAAGAAAAAAAAATACTTTTTTTTTCTAAATTCAATGTATGGCTTGCAAAGTGAAGTAAGCACCAACCTCTATGGGAAATACCCTAAGAGACTTAAGGGCATGAGGCTACCTGGGATCCACAGAACTGTCCCAAGGCCTCTGTCCAACTAAGTGACACTCAGAAAGTGATCAGGGGATGCGTAGAGGTGTCTCACTTAGGGTCCAGTGATTAACTACGAGTCCTCCAAGCTCCCTGTATCTCCCCTTTCCCATATTATATAGCCTGAGATTCCCACCTCCTAGGTTTAGGGACATGCATCTGTGCATATTATGGGAAAAGACGACCCGGGGCAGCAGAAGAGGGAATACTGAGAAAAAGAGAAACTGCTCATGACTGCTTAAACCTGGGAATTCTTGAGCTCTAGTTTTAGGTACAGAGGCATTTACAGAAAGAGCTCTTCAATGCAATTACAGGGGTAAGCTGAGCTCGGGGGATATGAACTCAGCCCTAGAGACCTGGAGGAGCAGTGAGCAGAGCTGCTCCCCCTCCTCTATATGAAACCCAGGGTAGTTCCAGTTCTACTGCCTAAGAAAAAGATATCTTCCAAAATTTAAATTGATTTTGGTTCACGTTAATATGAAATAAATGTTAAACTTGGAGAAGATGGTATTTGTTCTATCAACCAAAAAATAATGCAGGAGGCTGCAAACAACAAAAGAGTTTATTTTGGGGGGTCTTAAGAATTGCAGTTCAGGAGACACAGACTTGGTAACCCCAGAGGAGTGTTCAGGAGAACAGCAAGAGTCAGGGGCTTATAAAGACAAAAAGCCACAAAGTTGTTAAAACTTGCCTGGTGAGAATTGTAATTAATGCTGATGAGAGTCAGAAATTATTTGTCCTTGGGAATCACAAGTTGTTTTAGGGTAGGGGTGCAATACGTAGATAGGCTGTCATGAGTTTCTGGCAGATATTCTGGATGACTTCATCAGGTCAAGAGGTCAGACTCCATCCAGGCTGAGAGATGCATTAGGTCACACTTCCTTAACGGTCTCCTGGCTCCATTTTAGAGAACTCTCTCAGGAATACTGACTCCATTTTGATTTTCCTTTCACAGTTCTGGGAAATTCAGAAGTGTGTCTTCATTTGGAAAAATCTCTGTAGCATGAATAGTTGGGATCTGATCTTGCCAAATTCTAGCCAGCATGAAGTTCAAATTTTCCAAAATAAATAGATATTAACTTAAAACATTCTTTTTCTATTATTTATTTTATATGTATTAGTGTATATATGTCAATCCCAATCTCCCAATTCATCCCACCCACCACCCCAGTCGCTTTCGCCCCTTGGTGTCCATACGTTTGTTCTCTACATCTGTGTCTCAATTTCTGCTTTGCAAACCAGTTCTGTACCATTCTTCTAGATTCCACATATATGTGTTAATATACGATATTTGTTTTTCTCTTTCTGACTTACTTCACTCTGTATGACAGTCACTAGGTCCATCCACGTCTCTACAAATGACCCAATTTCGTTCCTTTTTATGGCTAATATTCCATTGTATATATGTACCACATCTTCTTTATCCATTTGTCTGTTGATGGGCATTTGGGTTGCTTCCATGACCTGGCTATTGTAAATAGTGCTGCAATGAACATTGGGGTGCATGTGTCTTTTTGTTTTCTCTGGATATATGCCCAGTAGTGGGATTGCAGAGTCATATGGTAATTCTATTTTTAGTTTTTTAAGGAATATCCATGCTGTTCTCCATAGTGGCTGTATCAATTTACATTCCCACCAACAGTACAAGAAGGTTCCCTTTTCTCCACACCCTCTCCAGCATTTGTTGTTTGTAGATTTTCTGATGATGCCCATTCTAACTGGTGTGAGGTGATACCTCACTGTAGTTTTGATTTGCATTTCTCTAATGATTAGTGATGTTGAGCAGCTTTTCATGTGCCTCTTGGCCATCTGTATGTCTTCTTTGGAGAAATATCTATTTAGGTCTTCTGTCATTTTCTGATTGGGTTGAAGACAAACATTCTTTGCTTGACCAAACTTTAGGCTCCTAAAGCTTCTCTTATGCCCATCTATGCACTTCCTTGTAAAATCCAGTTTTAGCAAGAATGCTGCTAACTCAGTTCAACGAGAATCCACCACCCTCGATATCTGCTCAGGTTCCTCATTCTCTACTATTCCACAGGTGATGTCTGATCACCATGGAGTGCCTTCTGAAAGAAACCTGCTCATCAGTTTAGCCAGAATTCCCCTTACCCATGATGCTTCCTATTAATAATTTTCTATCCACTGACCCCCCCCCCCGACCCTGCTCATTGGCTATAAATTCCCACTTCATCCTGTATTTGGAGTTCAGCCCAATCTCTCTCACCCAATACAAAATCCCACTGCAGTGGTTCCTATACCAATTGGGGAGATAGCCCACCTCCAGAATAAAATCTTCCTTATGATGCTTTGTCGAGGAACATTCAATTAACTGTCAAGTTAAGAAGAAAACTTGATAGTTAATTTAATTAAGAAGAAAAAAGGGAATTTTTATTTGAACCAAACAGGATTATAAATCGGGAAGCAGATTCTCAGAAAGCTCTGACTGTTAGAACTCTAGGACATAGTCAAGTACATTTTTGAGACAAATGATCATACATCAAAATGACATACTGATATTTTACAGAAAGTTCACCAAGGATACATAGTCCAGGTAAGCCCATACAAAGTGAGCTGCAAGTCATCATTACCCCCTTCACGGCTGGGAAAGAACATTATTGTTTTAAGAAGTTACATTGCTAGCTTAAGAAGAAAGAAAAAAAAATTGATCTTTATGGTTGAGCAGGCACCCCCATCTTTGAGGAGCTCTGGTTAACACGTAATGCAGATGCACACAGCCCGTTATGGAGGGAGGAGGTCCAAACACAGAAAATTTTATGTTTAATATTTTTCTTGTCCCGCCTTAAAATATAAATTTATTTCATCAGCTTTAACAAGTATTACTGAAGTTTTTTCTTTAACACTAACATTCTTTCGGATAGCTGTGGGAATATAGATAAGGAAAATGGGAAAATATTTAGAAATTAACAACAAATTATGTGATGCCATCCACGCTTGGCCCCATGAAGTCCCCGATACTGAGCCCAGGGCTGCGTCTCTGGTGAACCGGCAGCAGAAATGGAAATCATGGTCGCTCTGGTTTCCATCGCCAGCACAAACAATTCCAGCCCTTACTAAACTGAATAACCCATTCCAAGCGCAGGAACCACAGACGTTGTTCGGGATCCCACCACGGCCAACTTGGACCCAGCGAGGTCCGCGCCCGAGGCCGAGTCGCGCCCCGAGCACTCGCAGGACACGAGTCTCCAGGCGCGAAAGGGGATTTCGACCTAAACCGTTTTCAACATGTTAACAGGGAAACATCCCAGCATTTACCACGAAAGGGCTCACAGCTCTAAGCTCGTACCTAGAGTTGTCCGAAACACTTAACTTGAAGCCCCGAGGAAGCAGCCCGGCTACCCGGACACCAGCCGAATCAAACGCACCCAAACGCTGAGGCTGGAGGTGTGTCCGGCCGGGGTAGGGGCCGACCCGGAAACGGCCGGGAGCTGGGCGGGAAGGCTCAGGCCTCGCCCACGCCCACGCTGCTCCGCCCCGCCTCTCCCTGACTAAGCCCCGCCCCGCTTGCGTAATTTCCTGCCGACGCGGAAGCGGATTTCGGGAGCGAAGGACCCCTCGGGTGAGTGAGGCCCTCGGCTGAGAATCAGAGCCGCGCCCCACAGCTCCCTCCCGACCGCATCCTTCACACTCAGGTTCTGGGGGTCCCCGTTCTCGCCCCTCCGGCCCGCATCGCCCTGAGACTCCGGATGCCGGGCGCTCGGCTGCCGGGTCCGAGTCCGCGTCCGTTTCCGGTCAAAATCGCTCCGAGGCAGTCCCCGTCAGGCCTTTCTGCCTTCGGTCTCTTCACCTTCTCCCGTCCCGACCCGCGCCGTGTCAGGTCCCCACTCGCGACGTGGACTCTCGCCCTTCGCGCCCCGCATCGCCCCTCTCGGCCCCTCAGGGCAGCCCGGGACGCCGCGCCCTCCCGCGGCCCTGGGACTCCACAGACCCCAGTGTTCTCCTGAGACCACCTGCCCATCCTGGGCCTCCTGCGGCGTGGCCGTGCCGCTCGCTGCCCTTCGCGGTCACCGCCTCAGAAAGGCCCTAGAGCCCCGGGCTGGGGGCAGGGGATCAGACCTGTGAAGTGACACCCTGTGTCCTTCTGTCCCAAATCCTATCCGCTGGCGATACCGACCGACGTGTGCCCACATTCCCGATGTCTCACGGGAGAGTGTGCTTTTCTGGGCAGAGCATCTGTGTTCCACCCCTGTGGATATCGAGTGGGCGGGGCAGGATGAGACAGAACAAGGAGACCACTTTTTAATTTATTGGTCTGTGAGCTAGTTTCCAACTAAGTATATGCTCTTTTCAAATTCCCTTTGTTTTTTTGTTTGTTTTGCAAATATTGAATGATAGGCTGGATGGTTCTAGAACTTTGTTCTCACAGACCTCGTTTGTTCACGATGAATACATTATTCAGAGCTATTTCCACAGCTGAACTTTTGTGTTTTCCAATGCCGATAATTAAGTGTTCTTAATGTTATATTTTTTGATATATTCATGGAAATGTATATTTTGATATTTATTATGGAAAAGAGAAATTAAATGATTTTAATCAGTATGATTAAAAACATGACAGAGAAGTTGCTCTTGCTCGGGAGAATTAAATTTGATCTGGCATCTTTAGGGGCAGGGGTGAGAATGGTAAGCCTTGCCACTATCCAGTCCAGACCACCCCATGCCTGTGAGGCCAGTAATGGTTACTCTCTCCTGTTCACATCTCTTCCTGCCCCCAAACACACACACATAGTACAAAGGCAGCTGGTA
>NW_006797468.1:481357-501354 GCF_000442215.2 Lipotes vexillifer | reverse complement strand
GGGAAAGACCAAGATTTTTTAAACTAAGCACAGAGCAAAGTTATTTCTCCAATGAGGAGATGACACTTGGCTCTGGGAAGGGAGCTGGAGGAGAAAGGGCAATGCAGTTTGGATGTTAAGGAATGGAAGAGAGCCTGGGAAGCTCAGGAATAGGAGAAAAGGAGACCTTTGCCCATCCTTACTTGGGGATCCTGTGCTCAGCAGGTACTAGAAGACACTGTGAGGATGGTGACTTGAAAGGTAGGGTCACACCAACTCACATTCCCATATCTGCCATGTGATGTGTGGGCTTTACAGGGTAGAAGGGTGTATGGAGTAAAGGACAGAGAAACTTAGCTGTTGGTCTCCATGCAGGAGTTTATCGTCCCTGCTCCCTGATAGTTCAGCAGACAGCAGAGGACTGTTTTTTCCAAATGTTGAATTTCTCCCTACATGTGTGGTTGTGGCCAGGAAGGGGATAAGTTATTTGAAGACCTGAATGGCACATTCTCAACACTCAGGAGTGACATCTTGCCTGAGAGAGACACTCGGAGGAGGAAGAAGATGAGGAGTCAGGAATAAATCTTTATCTGGAAAAGGTCATATTATCTGTTGATTGTTCTGTCCTCTCCTTCCTGAAATGCTGTTTTTAGGACCTGCTAAAATCTGACTCTCAGATATCCTGCCTAACACATTTCCTCACTCACTGATGGGCTCTCCTATCTCCAGACCAATTCTATCTCACTGTCAACCAGTGACATGGAACTTGTGATGTGGCTCCATTTGGGGGATCGTTATGAGAAATGCTGCATGCCCAGACATTGATTAGAGACAAGGACTGCGCACCATAGTGTCAGTAAGATTTGCCAGTAGGGATTGCATAGTGACCAGATCTGGATGTACTATAGACCAAGATTAAAGAAACTGCACACATTAGTACTGAATTAATGTCAGGACTACCTAAAAAATCATGGAGAAGGGGAAATTTGTTCTGCCTGATTTTGTAATACATCTGAAGCTTAACAAAGTGAATCTGTGTATTTGGCCTCAAAATATTAATGATTTGCAATAGAAGGGAGAGATTAGAAACTTAGCCATGATAAATTAAGGTGGCATTTCATCCACATCATGTAGTATATTTTATTCCGTAATTGTTTAAAAATAGAATCAACCCAAATGTTCAACAGTAAGAGGATTTTAACACTGTTCACATCACATCTGTCCCAGGGAGACTTTGGTGTTCATGGATTTGTAAAGAATTGACTTTTCTACAAATATTTGAGGGTTCCTCCTCTTTGGGTATTTGGGGTTTCATTGCTGGGCCAAGAGATTGTACGTTTCATTTTGTAATAGATTCTGGCATGATTCCCCGTACACACATAATACACAACTGTAAAGAAATCCTCATCCATCATCAACTCCTGAGGTTAGCCAGGAGTTAACCAGGATTCATTTTAAATGTTTTTGTTTTTTGTTTTTGTTTTTGGCTGCTTTGGGTCTTCATTGCTGTGTGCGGGCTTTCTCTAGTTGCGGCGAGCGGGGGCTACTCTTCGTTGCACTGCGCGGGCTTCTCATTGCAGTGGCTTCTCTTGTTGCGGAGCACAGGCTCTAGGAGCACGGGCTTCAGTAGTTGCGGCACGGAGGCTCAGTAGTTGTGGCTTATGGGCTCTAGACGCAGGCTCAGTAGTTGTGGCGCACGGGCTTAGTTGCTCCGTGGCATGTGGGATCTTCCCGGACCAGGGCTCAAACCTGTGTCCCCTGCATTGGCAGGCGGATTCTTAACCACTGCACCACCAGGGAAGCCCCTCATTTTATATATATATATTTTATATATACATATATATATATATATATATATATATGGCTGTAGATTTGGATAAAATGACAACTCCGTTTTTAATTTCCATTTTACTAATTACTTAAGAGAGTGAATGTTGCTTTTTATAGACATGTATATGTAAAATGAATTTTTCTACATATTTTCTGCTTATACTTTATAGTTTATAGTTTAATTATACACACACACATATGTGCACACTTTGGTCTGATAACATTGATGAAGTGAAACAAAATCCTTCCTTCATGGCCTTTGCTCTTTTTTCTTTCCTTTGTAAGGTGTCACCTATTTCATAGTATAAAATATTATGTTCATTTAGTCATAATATATTGTTTGTTTCAACTATTTAATTTGAATTATTTTAAAGTTTCACATAATATAGGTTCAGATGTAATTTGACCTGTCTCTATTTTTTTCCCCCTTTTCACAATTATTTTGGCTGTATCCTCATCCCAAATCAAAATTGACTTTTAGGATAATTCTCATTTTTTATGTGAAATATCACATATGACTTTGGGGGTGGGGTATACTTGATTTACAATGTTGTGTTTCAGATGTACAGCAAAGTGGTTCAGTTATACATATACATATATACATTCTTTTTTAGATTCTGCATATGACTTTTAAATTTGAGTTGCACCAAATTTCTGCAGTTATTGAGACTTTTTTTGTCACCACGTCTTCTAGTCTAAGAATTTGGTTTGGCAGGCTTTATTCATGTCATATTTATGTCCTCAAAAAGTTTTAAAATTTCTTTACATGGGTTTGCAAATTTATTTCAAGTGAAAGTCATCATATTTTGCTGTTGTACATAGAGACTGGCTTTTGTGTGTTTACTTAGTTTTTAAATTATTGTTACTAAACAGGAAATATTGATTTCAGTATATTAAGATTGGATTTGTTCTCTTTAAAAAATATTAGGTATGATAGTTAAAATGGATTCCCCAATTTCTTTTTTTGTTTAAAATCATATCTTCTGAGAATCAATACAGTTTCAGCTCTTTGATGCTATTTTTGAATTTCCTCTCCTTTCCTCTCTTTTTCTTGGTTCTAATTCAAGCACCCAGTGCACTGATTACTAGGATACTTCCTACTTCTATTTCCTTCTGATAATAAGTTTAGTTCTCTGGTAACCTGTCTTTAGGTTTATATAGAAACACCATATTGTAACTTAATATTTATGTTTATTAAATTGTAAATGCATTAAGTGAAGGCAATAATCATGTCATTGTTTTGCTTTACTGTATGCCCAGCCTGTAGCACTAAGTCTGACTTGTAATCGGTGCCCAACAGTATCTGAGAAACAACAAAAAATTGTTTTGTTTATGTTTCCTTTTCTTTTTCTCTCATATCCTTCCACCTCCCCCACCATAATTTCACTACCCACACCCTGTGCCAGACAAACATCATCCAATTCTTAAAACTCATTAAACCTTTCTGAATTACTTAACTCCATTCTTCAACAAAAGGCTCATTTACAAACACAAGTCTTCCTGTCACTTTCTTGCTTTCAGTTCTCCAGTGAATTCCCATTAGCTTTAGAAGAAGGACCAATCCAATTACAGTGGCCTTTGGGCCCTGAAATCTACTTGCCTGACACTCTCTCCAGGTCTTCCTGTCACTCAGCTGCCTTCCAATGTGTTCTCATTTCCTGGGGTACAGCACATTCTATGATGTGTCCATGATTTTATACTTGTTCCTAAATCAGAAAGAAAAAACAAACTCCTGAACCTATTTCCATCTCTGCAAAACTGCCTCAAACTTTTTGCCCAACTGAATTTTTAAGGTGTCATAAATAATGTGTGCATTTCTAGAGAGCTTCCCCACCTCCACAAATGAAACACTTTAGTATATGTTCACAGAGTATCCTTGTCATTATTTCTTTTTTTTTCCATTATTTCTTTAATCTGTTCTAAGCTAGTATTTTAACTCCATAAGGACAAGTGATCTCTCTGCTTTATTCATCAGTATGATTTCACTCCCTGCTATGGTCTTGGCTCTGATTGACATGAAACATTCATTTATGGCAAAAGGAGATCATCACTTACCTCAAATATGTTGCAGTAAATGGGCTGAAAAGACACAGACCATCTCAGAAATACATGAAAATCAAATAGTTGATAAAAAGTAATACATACTAAATTCTTTTTTTACTGTCAGAAGAGTATAATTTTAAAAAAGAAAATTACAAAGAATTTCTTATGGGATCAAGTATTTCTTATGCCTATATCTAAAATGAAAATATATTGCTTGATTTTCCTTCAGAAATAATATCCTTCTATAAAGTAATGTTTTAAGATTTTTAAATGTTTAATTTCCTTTTTAATATCAGTTTTTAAAAATATGCTACTTAGATGGGAATTCCCTGGTGGTCTAGTGGTTAGAATTCAGGCTCTTACTGCCATGGTCCGGGTTCAATCCCTGGTCGGGGAACTGAGATCCTGCAAGTCCCACAGCAGAGCCCCACCCCACAAAACAAATCCTATTTAGAGACAGAAAGTAGAATGGTGGTTTCCAGGCATTGGGAGGAGGGGGGAATAGGGAGTAGTTGTTTAATGGGTACAGAGTTTCCGTTTTACAAGATGAAGAGAGTGTTGGAGATGGATGGCAGTGATGGTTGCACAATATTATGAATGTATTTAACACCACTGAACTATACACTTAAAAATGACTAAGATGGTAAATGTTATGTGTATTTTACCACAATAAAAATAATTAAATTCTGTCTACAATAAAATCAGTCCTGAAACTGATCATTTATTCTGGAAATCCTTAATATTTTGAGGATTGTAGGGTTTTGCAGTTTTTAGGACATGAGCTAGATCTGACTTGAAGAGACCTAACACTGGATGAGCTTTTTCTCACTTGGTAGTAAAAACGAAAGATATTTTCCTTTGGTAGATATTTATTCAGCACAGACACACTTCTGTAGAGTCACGCTTATGTCCACAGCCTGAGAAAATGATGGTAGATTACAAATCCTCCTACAAATAAAAATAAAGAGCAGGAAGGGGTCTCTTGGCTGCAGACTCTCAGTACTGCCCAGAACAAGCAAAATCCATAAAACCCTGAAGTCTCTGAGAAAAGGCATGAAGTTTGCTTTTGAGACTTTTAGAAGAAGCAGAATTAAAGGATATAATTTGTTGTCCTTAATTTCATCTACAGGGTTTATCTAAAGAGGCATTTCTTGATACATTTATCTTGATTGGGACCCAAGTTAATCAGATTTGTCCTTTGGATTACAACACTGATGAGGTTGCCAACTGCATTAAAAGAGAGTTCACCATCAAAATGATGCATTTTCTAGAAAGAGAAAGAAGCTCTGAACTCCGGAATGTTGTGTCAGCATCCTCGATAAATATTTGGTTTCACTGGATTTTCCATCTGTTTGTGTTCTGGTGAGTACTGGAGATCATTTTCACCAGGAGGGATAGCCCTTCTTTATTTTGTAAATGATTTTTTGTGAAGAGAAGTGTTCATTTTGGTAAGAATTCAGTGGCAGGATCTCTGAGGAATTGACGTTCAAACAGATTGAAGGAAATAAATATGGGGTAGGAAATTGTGTTTGTGGATTTGAGTAGAAATGAAGGTTAATAGTGAACAGTGTAGAGGGCTTCCCTGGTGGCGCAGTGGTTGAGAGTCTGCCTGCCGATGCAGGGGACGTGGGTTCGTGCCCCGGTCCGGGAAGATCCCACATGCCACGGAGCTGCTGGGCCCGTGAGCCATGGCCGCTGAGTCTGTGCGTCCGGAGCCTGTGCTCCGCAACGGGAGAGGCCACAACAGTGAGAGGCCCGCGTACAGCCAAAAATAAATAAATAAATAAATAAATAAATAAATAAATAGTGAACAGTGTAGAAGTAATAGCAATGCTAAATTGTATTTGTGATGTTCTGAGAGAGCATATAAAATGTCAACCCAGGCTTCCCCAGTGGCGCACATGAGAGATTACTACAAGCAATTCTATGCCAATAAAATGGACAACCTGGAAGAAATGGACAAATCCTTAGCAATGCACAACCTGCCGAGACTGAACCAGGAAGAAATACAAAATATGAACAGACCAGGGCTTCCCTGGTGGTGCAGTGGTTGAGATTCTGCCTGTTGATGCAGGGGACACAAGTTCGTGCCCCAGTCCGGGAAGATCCCACATGCCACGGAGTGGCTGGGCCTGTGAGCCATGGCCGCTGAGCCTATGTGTCCGGAGCCTGTGCTCCACAACGGGAGAGGCAACAACAGTAAGAGGCCCGCGTACCGCAAAAAAAAAAAAAAAGTCAACCCTTGGATGTCTGGTGGAGACATTGAAAAGTTTAGAGACTAGATAAAGAGTAATATTTGGAGAAAGTGGGAGATAATGTCCTGAGATCTATTTCCTTTCTAGTGTATGTTAGTTTCAAAAAAAAAAAAAAGAAGCAAACTCAGAAATGGAATTCAGATATGAGTTTTGTCACTTTCAATTTAGAAAAAGTAATGGAAGAAATTGAAGAAATTGAATAAATATGTAGGCATACCTGGGCAGTGTACATAAGTAGAGAAGGATGAAGGAGTAGGATGGAGTCTTGAGATCTTCCAACAATATTGTTTGCAAAGTTCTTGGCAAGTGATAAGGAGTTAGAATGACAAGATTCCTTTGAACACTGTAGACTGAGATGTTAGAAAAACCTAGGAAAAATTATATTCCCAAAAAGAGGTCATGTTATACTTTTTATTAAGCTCTAGGTAAAAGCCTGAGGCACATACGTTGGATTTATTTATGCAGATATTATCGGTATGATAAGTCAAGTGGTGACTGGGATGTGAGGATCAGCAACTGCACCTTCATCTTTTAGTTTGATTGTAAAGGCAAGAAGGGAAAAGTAGGGATGGATTGAGGCACCAGAGGGCTGGAACGGAGCTGGAGAAACTGCTAGTGCACAGAGGAAGAATGATTCAACCTCAGAAGTTCCACAGTGGTTACTAGAGTTGGGGACACATGTGACATGAATCAGGGATCCCTGTGGTTCAGAATTCGGAGGGGATTGGACAGTTCTGAACACCAGGGTTTAATTAGCATACAAAACTCAATGGTTTTTCACATTCTGCTCTCTAAATTGAAGGTATTTGTATCTTCTTTACTAGCAACAATAGTCATAGCCTTCTTGCGTTTGATCCTGATAGAGGAGAGCTCTAGCCCTATTTCTCTTAGAGCACATTGCATGTTTCTTGTGGTTGTCCAGGGGGCTACTTCCAGGTGAAGCATTGGGGCTTCATGGTAAGTGAATATGGAGGTTGTGAACAGCTAGAGTCTAATGACTTTTTTCTTCTTCCTCAGCTTTGCCTCCTGTTGCTTGGACTGTGTGTAAGTGAAAACCCAGAAGTCAGCTGGCAGCTGAGCTAGTTACAATGGAATCACAGGTAAGTAGGAAATTACTCTTTCTACTGAAATTGCATCTCTATTTTCAGTATATGGACATATTTCTCCTACAGGCACACATGTTCTAAGCACACTAGAGAGATTTTTCAAGGATCTGAGCTTCAGTTAAGTTTCCCCAGAATTCTGGAATGGTCATGTTGGATCAAGGACTCATCAAGTGATAACTCCTTCCCAACATCACACTAAGATATTCCAGTCTCTATTAATGCTGTGTATTCATAGAAGAGATGAGAGAGGTTTTCTTTTTCTCATCAAGACCATGGCCTAGTTGGCAAAAAAAAAAAAAATTAGTCATTAACCACTTTATTAACTGTAATGAACTTAGGATTGAAGTGAATACTGGTGATGAAGATGAGTGAGGAGGAAAACATTACAAACCAATAGAGTCAGATGTTTCCACAGGTGAGGTCAGTCAATCCAGTGTTACAGGTGCTGGGGGGAGTCCCAGAGCCTCTGGTTTGAGCTGCTGAATCATTTATCCTTTATAATGAACACCTAAGTTTTGTAGAGATAAAAGCTTACACCTGCTGATCCCAAGACCTGTATGAATTCTAGTCAGTTGTGCAGAATCCTGGATGTTGCTTCAGTATTCTCTGCCATTTCATGAATAATAAACCTAAAAGTTATATTTAAAAAATATTTGCTAGATAGTTAGTACTTTACACATTAGCTCATTAGATCTTTCAGAACTCATGAAGATTATTAAACCATTTCACTGATGAAGAAACTGAGACCGTAAAGGGGAATAATCTAAACATAGCCATGCTTTTTTTTTTTTAAATATATTTTTGGCTGTGTTGGATCTTCGTTGCTGCACATGGGCTTTCTCTAGTTGCAGCGAGCAGGGGCCACTCTTCATTGCGGTGCGCGGGCTTCTCATTGCAGTGGCTACTCTTGTTGTAGAGCATGGGTTCTAGGTGCACAGGCTTCAGTAGTTGTGGCATGCAGGCTCATTAGTTGTGGCATGCGGGCTCTAGAGCACAGGCTCAGTAGTTGTGGCCCACGGGCTTGGTTGCTCTGCAGCACGTGGGATCTTCCCAGACCAGGAATCAAACCCGTGTGCCCTGCATTGGCAGGCAGATTCTTAACCACTGCACCACCAGGGAAATCCCACCATAGTCGTGCTTTAAAAGTGGCATATCATGGATACTTCATCCCTTGTGAGAAGTCTTTAAAAGATTTGCTTGAAATTGGTTGAGAAGACTGTTTTTGATATGTTTTCAAGTGGAAATGTTATAATCATGATCTGGAAGCCATAATCACAAATTTATTGGGAAATCTCCAGGGTATATTACACTACACATCATGTGTTATCTCTTTATAATGAAGTTTTATGTACCTAGAGTGTGTATGTCTCTGTCGGTATATCCGAAAGTCAGATGTTCATGTCAACACTGAGAATGATGTGATTGGACCCAAAATACCGTTTGAGATTGCTGTACACTCAACCCCCACCTCCTTAGTGCTTGACACCTGTACCATCCTCCCCTGGCAGAGATGGCCCTATCTGAAACAATGTCCATAATATTTTAGGAATCAGTGACCTTCAAGGATGTAGCTGTAGACTTCACCCAGGAAGAGTGGGCCCTACTGGACACATCCCAGAGGAAACTATTCAGAGATGTGATGCTAGAGAACATCAGTCATCTGGTCTCAGTTGGTGAGTCTCTTACTCTTTATTATGTATGTATTCATTCATTCAACAAGTATGCAGAAAAACCTTCCCATTTCTTACTCTAAACTCTGTCTTGATCCTTTCATAACTCTCACAACTACCTTATCACAGTTTTCTTTCCTTCTTACTTACATTTAGTCAGTCCCACTACAGTATAATCTTCCTAACATAATTTTGTGTCTTTCTTGCTACTCAATCTCTGATGCTCAAACAGTGGTGGGAATTATTTTTGTATGGGTGAGTAAATGTATTGATTTTTTTAAATATATTTTGCAGCAAGGACTGGTTTGATCAGATCACAGTGTTAAAAATAACAGATATATTGTTTTCCACATAGAACTTAGATTTTTGTGGTGTATTTATTGGAAGTTGTATTTATTGGATTGTTTTTGGAGGCTGTATTTTTTTAATTCTTTTTGGATATAGTATTAAAACACCGTAGAATAAAAATATTGCAGATTCCACAATCTGTCTTTGAACTTGGGCATGGGCATTAGCTGTGATAAGTTCTTAATGTCCTTGGGAACAAGTTCAACAGCTATCATTTTGCTGGTCAAAGAGTATACATGTTGTTTTCGACATACTGTTCTCTGTGCTCACCCTCAGAGGTTATTGTATTCTTCCTCATTAGTCTGCCCTGTACTGATGCACTGTTATGAGCACAGAACTCAAAATCCACATATCTTTCTCCTACAAACAGGCAATCAGCTCTACAAATCAGATGTGATTTCCCATTTGGAGCAAGGAGAGCAACTTTCAAGAGAAGGGTTAGGTTTTCTGCAAGGCCAGAGTCCAGGTGAGATCCAAGAGGCTGTGTTTCAATAGGAGGTGGAGCCTGGTCAGTGAGTGAATAGACCCTAAAAAATATCACATGAAGATATCTAAGTTTAGTGATATTTTTAAAATTTAGACAATATCATAGGAGAAAAATTTTTCAGATGATGTCATACCTTGCAGGTATCAATTTTCTATTCACGTGTTTTTCTGCATTTGTCTTTGGCTTTAGGCAAGGTGAAATTTATATACTCACTGGAGCTAATAAACATTCACAGAAAGTCCCTTTTCATGGTCCTGTTTTATGAATAGGATCTTCTCTTTTCCTCCTCAACTTGCCATCTTCTTTTTTTTCTTCCTCTTAAGTGTTTGTTTGTTTGTTTATTTATTGGCTGCCCTGGGTCTTCGTTGTGGCACATGAGCTCTTCATTGTGGTGTGTGGGCTTCTCTAGTTGTGGCACATGGGCTCAGTAGTTGTGGCTCCCAGGCTCTTTAGTTGTGGTGTGGGCTCTAGAGTGCATGGGCTCAGTAGTTGCAGCACACAGGCTTAGTTGCCCTGTGGCATGTGAGATGTTAGTTCCCCAACCAGGGATCAAACCTGCATCCCCTGCGTTGGAAGGCAGATTCTTAACCACTGGGCCACCAGGAAAGTCCCCACCATCTTCATTTTATTTTTCTCATATTTCATTCCTGAGAATGACAATTGTTATAGTCCTATAATGTGTTTCTTGTCTTCAGAATATTCCTTAATTTGATGTTCTTTCGTTTTTTTCTCTTCAGACTATTTCTTAATTTGACATTCTTTGCCATCTGCGTGTCAGTATTTGAAACATACACAAATGGGCATTGGGTCTCTTCACCATTTTAATTCCTAATACCACTATAGAGATTTATTTTTTTCCAGTCATTTCAGGTAGAGAAGATGATCTGAGAAAACAGGAAATGATATCCATGCAGCATATCTACAAGAAGGACACATCTGTAATCAGTGCAATGGTAAGCTTCACGGGTGTAAACGTGTTCTTCCAAATGAAGACCTAGGAATTGAATAAGTTGGGAATTTGGCACACTTACCTGATTTAATTAAAGTTGGGATCATGGGCTCCCACAGGAGAAAATTTTAGTTAGTTTGGTTTTAGGGAAGAAACATTAACCTGTAGTCAAAACCATAACTTGAGGTCTTATATAGACAATTATATAATCGTGGCTTATATTCCTAATCACTGAAACATAATAATGTCTTTAACATCTGTATAAACAGATGTCTCTGCAGTTGGGTTACTACAAAAGATAAAAGCTATGCTTGCAAGAGAGTAATATCCCATGTTTATGTAAATAACATAGGGACAATTTTAACTGGAATCTGTCACTGAATGATTACTCTAGAATTTATATGTAGAGGAATGAATGAAGGAATGAATAAATGTGGGCAAACCTGTAACAGTCTCTCATTTCCTTTCAAAAAGCAGAGATCTCACAGTCAAGAGGATCTTTTGGAATGCAATGATTTCAGAGAAAAATTTACTGAAATCTTAACATTGACTCAATATGGGAAAGTGGGAAAGAAACCCTTTATCAGCCAAGATTTTGGAAAAGCCATCAGTTACTTGTCATTCTTTAATATACATAAGCAAATTCATGCTAGAAGTAAATCATATGAATGTCATCAACGTACGAATGCCTTTATTCAAAGTTCTGCCCTTAGGCAGCACGATAATACTCAAACTGGAGAGAAAACATTTGAATGTCATGTATGTAGGAAAGCCTTCAGTAAAAGTTCTAACCTTAGACGACATGAGATGATTCACACTGGAGTGAAACCACATGGATGTCATCTGTGTGGGAAAGCCTTTACTCATTGTTCTGACCTTAGAAAACATGAAAGAATTCACACTGGAGAGAAATTATATGGATGTCATCTGTGTGGGAAAGCCTTCAGTAAAAGTTATAACCTTAGGCGACATGAGATGATTCACACTAGAGAGAAACCAAATGAATGTCATTTATGTGGGAAAGCCTTCACTCATTGTTCTGACCTTAGAAAACATGAGAGAACTCACTTTGGAGAGAAACCATATGGATGCCATCTATGTGGGAAGACATTCAGTAAAACTTCTTACCTTAGACAACATGAGAGAACTCACAATGGAGAGAAACCATATGAATGTCATCTATGTGGGAAGGCCTTCACTCATTGTTCTCACCTTAGAAAACATGAGAGAACTCACACTGGAGAGAAACCATATGAATGTCACCTATGTGGAAAAGCCTTTACTGAGTCTTCCGTCCTTAGACGACATGAGAGAACTCACACTGGAGAGAAACCATATGAATGTCATCTGTGTTGGAAAGCCTTCACTGATTCCTCTGTCCTTAAGCGACATGAGAGAACTCACACTGGAGAAAAACCATATGAATGTCACCTATGTGGGAAAGCCTTCAATCACTCTTCTGTTCTTAGACGACATGAAAGAACTCACACTGGTGAGAAACCATATGAATGCAATATATGTGGTAAAGCCTTCAATAGAAGTTATAACTTTAGATTGCATAAGAGAATTCATACTGGAGAGAAACCGCATAAATGTTATCTATGTGGGAAAGCCTTCAGTAAATATTTTAACCTTAGACAACACGAGAGAACTCATGCTGTAAAGGTAGTAAATGTGGAAGATTTACCACCCATAGCTTCAAAGTATAAACACTATTGTGGACTCCCACAGTAAAGAAATACTATGTTTATATTCAGTGTATAAGAGCCTTTATTCGTTCTTATTACTCCACTCAAAGTTAATACAAAATGGAGAGAATCCATATGTATGTCACCTATGTAACAAAACATTTAGCAGTGGACTCAGGTGGGAGAACTGAAACTGCAAATGGAATGAATGTGGGAGAATCTTCATCCTCAGCTGTAACTGTTAAACTAAATGGATAAATCACATGTCAGAGAAATTCTATGTCTGTAATCAGTGTGGAAATGCCTTGAGTTACAGATTATCCTTTAAATAAATAAGTAAACTGCACAAGAGAGAAATTCTAGACCTGTAATCACTGTGCACTCTCGTTTAACTTACCACCCTTAGCATTCATGAGAAGATTCAGTGTCGGGTAACTGATAAAAAAAGAAATAAGTGGAAATAAATTAGTACATGAAGGAGATTGAAGACATTTGGAATATCCCATTTCTGGAATGCCTAATATGTTTACACTTATTCATGTAGTGACAAAGTACTGCCCCTCCTAGTGATTCATAAAACACCCAGAAAGCTGGGAGAGCAGAAAGAAGCCAAGATAATCTGATCTTGCCCATATTCCTCTGTCACAACAGCCATGAATCTACAAATCACCAACTGGGAATGATACCCATGAGTCCCAGCCCCTCCCATATACAAATACAGAAGGCTAAGAGAGAAAAAGTTGGAGCTTCTCTGCTGCCAGGGTAACAGAAGGGCTGGTTCTTGGTACTCATTTGAACATGACTAATATCCGTGTTTCACAGGTGGCAAAACTGAGAATACAGATGCTTATAATTCATTTCTCCCATGTTTTTCTGGGGGATACATATGGACTCAAAGTGAAGGAATGGGAAAACATATTCCACATAAATGGAAATCATAAAAGCAGAGATAGCTACACTTTTATCAGACAAAATGGACTAATTCAAAAACTGAGTTCATGAAGAGGATGTAACATTTGTAAATATGTTATATAATATATACCAAGACTAAGTGCACAAAATATTTTATAACGATGGAATAGAGGAGGTCTTCCAAAATAAAAGGAGACAACATGAAGGAAATATTTATATTTTATCATATAAAAATTATAACTAAAATGGATCAAAGTGCAGGCATGTGTACATGTATAAGTCTGTGTGCACAATAAAACTAGAGAATATAAAACAGTATGTAAAATTACATGAAAAATTGGCTAAGAAATTTAAGTTACGTGTACATGTCTGTGAAATAAAATGCATTGATAAATTTTATTCAGTAATCAGTGATGTGGAAAGAAACAATACTCATTTTTCCACATACATAAAAAATAATGTAGTATCAAGTCCTATTTAAAGCTGAGTGAAAAGCCCACATTCTGGTTATGGGTGAGGATATCATTGCAGCTTTAGGTAGGGGGTAGCTTGCCAAAATCTGTCAAAATATGAATGCACCATAACTTCAACCAGCAACCAAACTCCAACTTGCCCAAATCAGGGGAACACTGACATCTGCAGATAAGTCATTATGCTCAGAAACAGCCACAAAAAATTTTTTTACAAATCAAGGAACATCAAGGTCTCCTTAGGATAGATGTAGTGTGAGTTTTTTAGACATTTAGGTTGATTGAATTTTTAAAAAGCAGGGAATAAAACCCACCCCATCATGTGGATAAAATACAGTCTTAATTTTCACTGTTACCAGTTTCTGAATTCTCCATTTTATTCTAAACAATATTTTGTGGCCAAATGCACACTGATTCACATTGTTAAGGGTGGGATGTGTTATAAATTTAGGTAGATCAAGTTTTCCATTATCAATCTTGTTTTCCAGCTATTCCTGCAGATTAATAAAAAGTTTGCAGTTCCTTTAATACTTTATCCATAGATAATTGACAGTGCATCCAGATGTGAACCCTGCTGTGCTACCTCATTTAAACTATAGTGCTCATTCCCCACTCAGGTCACATCTGAGTGTGAAGTCCTTCCTATGATTATTCCCCAAATGGAGCCAGTTCACAAGTCATGGTAAGATGGAACCTATCCTGAGATGGAAGAGGGCTCAGGGAAAGCCATGAGTGACTGAGAAAATGTGTTGGTAAGATACATGAGAGAGATTAGCAGGTCCTGGAGAAAAAAAAAGTGTTTTAGGAAGAGAAGGTAACAACCAACAGAGAGTATGATTCCTAAGAAGCATTCCTGTCTCCTCATTTCAAACAAGCTTTCTAAGGCAAGATCTAAGTCACTCCTGGGTGTTTGAAAATATGCCTTTCATCATACCCACTTCCTGTGACACAACCATACAGATAAAGAGGAATTCACTTGTGGATATGACAGTCTGCTGTCTACTAAAACACTGGGAATTCAGGGTCAGTAAACTACGTGGAGCCTGCAGTTTGGTTTTCCCATCCTTCAGAAAGTCCTCCTATCCTGATGAAACCCACATATTTCTTGGTAGCAGTGGGTGTGTGGGAGGGACTGACCTACCCTTGAAGTTGGAGACATTGAAGACACTTCTAGTACCTGGTGAACATAGGATATCCAGGAAAGGATGGGCAAAGATTTTCATTTATCCTAATTCTAAGCTTCCCAGTGTCCCACCCATTCCTAGCTCCTTCATCCCCTATGGCATTCTTCTTTTCATTCTCCAAGCTCAGTTCACATAGCCACATGTCCCCTCCAAATGGGAGAGATATTTATATTCTATGCTTAGTTTTAAAAGTCTTGGCCCTCCCCTACCCAACTGACCAGGAACTCTGTGCATGTGTTGAACAGGCAAGCAAGTCAGTGGGAGAAGCCAGTAGAATGTAGAAACCACTAGCCTCAGAGGAATAATGTAGCCTGAATGGAATAGGGTAAGGTTTACTTTATCACTCCTACATCTAAAGATTATAGACCATATTTCATACTCTCAAACAAGAGTAACTTCTCTTCTATGGTTTTAATCATAATTATCTCAAGTATTTAACATCTCTTTTCTAGAGCATTACATTAAACTATCAGAAAATATACAATTAAGAGCAAATTACCATCACTGGAAATCATGAAGGAAAGCCAGCTATGTAAACACCTCTATGCAGTGTATTCATCCTGAACAGATGGGCGTTGTTGGAACAAAATTCAGGTACAATTCAGTCAGTCCTTGAACATTTACAAAGAAAGGATAAAGAGCGCTTATAGACTTAGTGGGAAACTTTAGTTTACAGACCACTAAGTTAAAAGATCGCATAAGGGAATTCATGAAAATTATTATTAGACAAATTGGTTAAACAAGATTTTGACTGTTAATACAAAAAAAAGTTTTGTCGATATGCTTACCAAGTGCATATTGAAATAGAATAATATTTAGTAAGCTCAAAAGAATATTTTCAGCATACAATAAAGAGTGGAAAATGATTGACATATAATCTGAAAGTGACACAATAAATTTAAGAGAAATAATTTTTAAAACACTGTAATGAATTTGAGATCTATCATTCTTTTACTCTCTTCCTATTCTGTCCTACTCCATCTCTCTGCTGATACCCTTTTTGTTTGTTTTCATTTAACACACTGCTTCTTGCCCAGGTCACCGTCTGACTCTTCTCGTATCTAGAAAGTCCATCGGACCAACCTGTTCCTCCATCTTCTATGTTACCCTCTCATTTTCTCCCTCCCTGACTCACTCTGTCTCCCTGGTTCTCCCTTTGTCTCTCTTCCCCCTTCCCCCCCACCCCGCCCTTCACCTCCACATTCACAAGGATGGAATAAAGATGCCACCTGTGCAGGAAGAGTTCACATCAGGAATGTAAACACACCGTGGCAGTCACCGCCAGTGAGATGGGATCTGGGACAGAGGACATGGGTGTCACAGGACAGGGCCAGTCACCTTTCCTAGCCAGGGCTTAGGGGTGCCAACTAAAAATAGGCACGTGTCATCTGCCTCTATAAGGACTAAGTCACAGACCGCTACAGCTGTTGACCTTCAACACCCCCTGAAAGGAGATCAGGATGGAGATGAGGAAGGAGGCACTCTGTTCTGGGGAAAACTGGCAGAACAGGTCTTCAGATAGCTGTTCCGCTCCTCGTGATGAGCAGCAAGCCGCTGCCAGAAGGTGTGCTTGACTGCACATACTGCCTTCACTGCAACACTTTATAACACTGACCTTCCCCTACTTCTCTGGAGCGGTTTCTCAGAGCTATCTGAAGTGCTGTCTCCCGGGCTATTGTCCTAATTTTGCCCCAAATAACACAGCTCACAACTCTCACCTTGAGCATTTTTTTTCAGTCAACAGGGGCTACCCAGAGGCAGTGACCGCGAAGGGGAGACCTGTGGAGGTACAGGGCCCAGCTCCATGAAGACAAGGAGGATGAGGTTAGTCCTCTCCCAAGGACTGAGGTCTGCAGAATCCCAGGGCCAGGGAGGGCGTGGCATCCTGGGGCTGCGTTGAGGGCCAGGATGGGTGATGGGAGGCGAAGGGTGAGAGTCCACGTCCTGAGTGGGGACCTGGCACAGCACGAGGCAGGAGACAGTAAAGAGACCAAATGCAGAAAGGTTGGCAGGGACCTTGGAGTGCTTTTAAGCAGAAAAGGAAATGACCCAAACTCTGCTGCCTGGCCTCCGGGCATTTCAGAATGAGGCATTCTCCCTGAGGGCGGGACAAGGGGGTGCAGTGCCTGTGACAACTGCAGGGACCCACAGACCCAGGGGTTAGACACTTCAGACACGCCTCTTGTCATAGGTGTCAAGCAGTATACTTTTGCCTCTACAAACTCTCCATTCCCCCAACCTGCCTGCCATGTCAAAGCTTCTGTGTTCATGTTTACATGCAGTGGGTGTCTGAGTGACGACAGTGTCTCCCCACCACATCTCTGAGACTCTATTTCCTTATGTGGGAATTAAGTCCAATGAAAGCTGAAGGGTAAAAGGAAGTGACAGTGCTTTGAAGTATAATTTAATTGGTTTTCTTTACTGTTACTAGAATTAAATTTTTTTTCCAGGTATTCCTTTGCAAAGCCCACTCATTAAAGAGCTACTCCTTTGTGGGGAGAGATTCAGCCATATCTAACACATCTTGGTGAGAGTCAGTCGGACGGCCTGAAAAAGATATGGCCTCTCTAAAACATAATGCAATGCACATAAGGGAAACGATTTCCACATTCCTGGGGTGGGGGGGGAACTTTCCTCCTCAAGGTACCCCTGGTCCTAGTACATGTGACCATCAAGTGACCTGAGGGTACTCACATGTTAGGGACCCTCAGCTTGAGATGTTTGCTGTGAGTTAAAGTACAGAACCCTGGTGAAATGAAGCAGTTCACATGTTTGGTTTAGACGGATACAATAAGGGAGATTCTAATTCCCCTTCATGGGGACATGAGCACATTAGGAGAGTTAGTGAATAGGGTGTTTCCCAGTGTTGAAAATGTTTGCAAGGCTTTTGTCCTACAGAGATTCTGCTGAGATCATCAGGATGCTTATGCAGCAACTCTTGTCTCATTTTTTTCATGCTGAATTGTATGTTTATTTTAATATTCTAACAATGCCATGTTGGAAGTGAAGAAAACACAGCCATCCAGGTGTGGAAAGTGGGGAATGAAGAACATAAACACAATGAGTGTTGACTGATAACCTTCACATCCAGCCTCAGATACACATTTTAGAGGTCCCAGAGCTCCCATCATAGGGAATCACAAGTCATTTCCAAAGACAGACCTTCATGAACAGGGCAACACAGAAATACCCACATACCCCATATTGCCGTGGTTCACCACCACATCTGTCCAGGGGCCTCTGAGAAAGGATCAAAATGTCTAGTTCTTTGTGAGGGAAGTTCACAGTCAATATTTGAAGTTGGTTCCTTCATACTCAATCAGGAGCCCTTTCCTTCTACTATTCATAGAGGAAGAATGAATTTTCCAGATGAAGGAAAGAATGGTAGATGGCTTTTGAGTCATCTTAAGTGTCATAATTCCAGAAAGCATGTACTGGGTTCTGAGTCTTTCCTGTTGTGGATGTTAGGCCACTATTTCTCATAAGATGCCTTCCTGTCAGAATGAGTACTGAGGGCTAAGGGCAGCTGGGGGTGTGGGGATCAACAGGCCCTGAGAGCCGAGTCTTTAGTAACGTCACCTTTACTCAAGGTCCCTGCAGTGCCCACTCCTGTGCACAGGGTACTAGCTTGCCTCCACAGAACCAGACACTACCCCAGAGACAGGCTCCCCACAGCACCTGTCTGACTGTGGTTCCTGCTCAACAGGCTGCACACGTGGGGAGGATCTCCAATTAGCACTCTCCCCTCACAGGTTCAGTATCTGCAGCAGCAACGTGGTTCTTTCACTGACTCTAGATTCTAGACCCCTGGACCAGTGACAAAGTCTCAGAACACAGCAGAATTTGTAGCACAGTATCATTCTTCCACCAACTCTGAAATTTCCCCTAGATGTCCTTGCTTGCCTTCCACCCCCCACCATTTCCACTTCTTCCTTCCTTGCATGCAATGAATATTACTAACTGCCAGGATGTTGAGAATTAAATTACATAATGTATTGAGGTCCCCAGCACAGTGCCTTGTACACATTGAAGCCTAACAAACCTGAGAGCACACAGGAGATGCTCAGTAAAGCTTGTTTTAGTGAATTGATGCATGTTGTTTCTCAAATACTGTCTTGCTCAGACACTGCTGATTTCTCTATTCTCTCAATTTGATAAGGGTCAACAAATAATATAATTTGGGGGAGGGGGAGGTAATGGGTGATATTGCTGGAACCAAATCAATTTGTGCTTAGAAATGATGTTGTGTCCCAGCATTTCCATTTTTAAGTTAAAAATAAAAATTTGGGGGGCTTCCCTGGTGGCACAGTGGTTAAGAATCTGCCTGCCAATGCAGGGGACACGGGTTCGAGCCCAGGTCTGGGAAGATCCCACATGCCGCGGAGCAACCAAGCCCGTGTGCCAGAACTACTGACCCTGCGCTCTAGAGCCCACGAGCCACAACTGCTGAGCCCACGTGCCAGGACTACTTAAGCCCGCGCACCTAGAGCCCATGCTCCACAACAAGAGAAGCCACCACAATGAGAAGCCGGCACCGCAACAAAGAGTAGCCCCCGCTTGCCACAACTAGAGAAAGCCCTCATGCAGCAACGAAGACCCAACGCAGCCAAAAATAAATAAATAAATACATACATTTATAAAATAAAATTTCATCAGTCCCTCCCAAACTTCCTGAATCATAATTTCCTAATGTTGAACCCCTGATCTCCAAGAGATTTGCATGTATATTACAGCTTAAAAAGCAATATTTACTTAAATCTCAACACTGCTTTCCCATTGGGAAAACTTAGGTAATTGTAAGAAATACCATCACTCCAGAAATTATTTCAGTTGTTCTGAGGATGAGCCTAGCATCAATACTATTTTAACAAAACCTTCATGACCCCTTTATTTGCAGATCAAAGAACATTTATTGGGCTTCCCAGGTGGCGCAGTGGTTGAGAGTCCGCCTGCCGATGCAGGGGACACGGGTTCGTGCCCCGGTCTGGGAGGATCCCACATGCCGCGGAGCGGCTGGGCCCGTGAGCCATGGCCGCTGAGCCTGCGCGTCCAGAGCCTGTGCTCCGCAACGGGAGA
>NW_006797468.1:474126-481249 GCF_000442215.2 Lipotes vexillifer | reverse complement strand
CCCCAAAAAAAAAAAAAAAAAAAAAAAGAACATTTATTAACCCTCAGGTGATTCAAATGTCAGGTTGCTATCTATATTAGAACTTAAAATTCTTTGACTCTTGTGGTCATCAGAGGATTCCAGAAAGGAGAAGTTTTTCTGTGCTTCTCTAGACTTCCAATTGCTAGAAATTAAGACCCATGACACTCTGTTTCTGTTGTTGTTGTTGTTTCAAAATTCATGACACTGTGATGAGGCAGGAGTACCGCTATCGCCACTGCTGGAAATGAAGATGCAAAACGGTTGTCTTAGGCTGCTCTGAGCCCCTGACTCTAAGCTAAATGCCCAAGGGAGTCCCGGAAAAGGTGGCGCTAGAATGGAAAGCAGGAAGACAGCAACACACCAGCAGGAACAAACGTAAAATTTTCTCAACACACCAGCAGGAACAAACGTAAAATTTTCTAAGTCCTCCAGGAGGCCCTGCAAGGTTCGTGTAGGCATGTGTTACCCTCTGCTGGCCTGGGCACATTGAAAATGGGATCTACCAACAGCCCCTCTGAGATATGAAAACCCCAAGATGTCAGACCTCAAAGGAGCTGATCAGAGCAGAAGGTAGAAGGGCACCCAGATGGCAAGGGCTGAGACTGTGCTGGACATATAAGGTATGTTGTAGGTAAGGCTTCTCCTTGCTGGGTACGGATCTGGTCCCTGTCTTTGTAGGGCTTGGCATAACTCCAGTGTCCAGGGATGGGCAAACCCTGGACCAAGGCCTTTTTTCCTCTCTCTGGTAGTTCTCTTCTCCTAAGTGTCTCACAAGTTCCCAAGTTTTCCCATGCTCTCCTCAGGTTGGTTTTCTTTTCCCTCCTGATGTTCGTCTTTGCCTTGCAGAGCAAGTTTCCTAGCACAAACCTAGAACTAAGACTTCAAACTACCCAATGGGCCCAATGTCATTATCTTATTCAGTTAGAGATGTCTGTATTCTTTTATTTCCTTAGGTGTATTATTATTATACTTCCTCATATTAATGTCATAAGGATAATAATCACTATAGTTATTTATTATTATTAAGTTTCTTATTATGGATTTTCGTGTGTGGTTATAGCTACACAGTATTGACTAGTGATTCTCTACTTAAGAAAGATGTCTGATTTTCAGAAGATGATTGCCAAGGGTTCTCAAACAGACACACATTCACAGTCTCCCATGCTCCTTGCCATACCACTTAGTATCTTTTCAATAAGCAAAACCCTTATTTTTCAATTCCAGCTCCAGAAGCAGGACAAACCTGTGAGTAGGTGAGTTCCAGATGAGGATTCCATTGATCTTAGTGAGGCCCTGCTCACTTTACAACAGCTCTTCAGGGACCAGGAATCTCTTTTTCCATCTGAAGAGACCCAGGGAAGTATTCCTTGACCTGCTAGAGAAACCACAAAGATTTGTAAGTCAACTCAGGGATGCAGAAACCATGCTTATCTTCCTGAAAATGTTGTAGAAGGTATCTCAACCTGACAGAGCATTGTCAGAATTTTCTGTCACTTCAGGAGGTCCAAAGTATGATTGCTGAAAACTGAAGAGCACAGAGGATGAGCCACACCTGTCAGAGCCTCTGCAAATATTCTAAGTCCTCTTGGGTGCCCAGAAAAGCCAGGGGCTGAAATGGAAGGCAGGGAGAGTGAAACACACCAGAACAATCAATTGAAAAACTTTATAAGTTCTATGTGGCTACAAGGAACCTCTAGTGCCTGCTCGAATCACACCTTGCCAGCTGGGAGCTCCAATAGTAACATCCTCCAAGAGCCCCAGAATGATATATATGAACACAGATGTCTGGACCTCAAGGGGCCTGGGTTGATCAGATGACAGAAAGAAAGCTAGGCACTGAGAACTGAGATAGCACTGGGGGCTTAATGTATGTTAATGTTGGGGTTACTGTATCCTGGATGTAAATCTGGGGTCAAGTTTTGTCAGCCCATTGACCTGAATCCTGATATCTGGTGGGAATACTTTTCTTTAAAGTATTTATTTATTTATATATTTGGCTGTGCTGGGTCTTAGTTGCGGCATGCGGGATCCTTGTTGTGACATGCGGGATCTTTTAGTTGCAGCATGCATGATCTTTAGTTGCAGCATGCAGACACTTAGTTGCAGCATGTGGGATCTAGTTCCCTGACCAGGCATCGAACCTGGGCCCCCTGCATTGGGAGTGTGGAGTTTTAGCCCATGGACCACCAGGGAAGTCCCTCTGGTGGGAATCCTATGACTGGTAGGCTCCAGACCTGCGTCCTCCACCTCTGCTGGGGAGATCCCTCTTCCCAGGGTTGGTACAGGAGATCCCTCATTGGCCCATATTCCCCTCCTTTGGTTTTTACTTCCCTCCTGTTCTCATCCATGACTTTCAAAACACATTTTATTGTGCAGACTTAGGGTTCAAACTCCAAAATATTCCATGATGTCCAATAACAGTATCTGGTCACTTAGGTAGGAGAATCTGTATTCTAGTCTACAATCTCCCTAGGTTTCTAATTATTATCATTTTTATAGTTACTACTTTTATTATAATTAGGATAATCATCATTATCAATGTTACTCATTATGATTTTTATTATTATGGTTTTTATTATGCATTATTTTTGTCATGGTAGTTATACAGCACTGAGCAGAGTTTCTCTTTTCACCTAGGTGTCAGGTTTACTGAAGATAAGGGAAGGTCCCTCAACATATCTACACATTCACAGTTCTCCCAGGTTCCTGCAGTAGCCTTTTTTTTTTTAAGTGAAACACCTTCATCAGTTTTTTTTTTAATAGTATTTTTTAAATTAATTATTTTTGGTTGCATTGGGTCTTCATTGCTGTGCATGGGCTCTCTCTAGTTGCACTGAGCGGGGGCTACTCTTCATCACGGTACACGGCCTCTCACTGCGGTGGCTTCTCTTGTTGCAGAGCAGGAGCTCCAGGTGCATGGGCTTCAGTAGTTGTGGCACACGAGCTCAGTAGTTGTGGCTCACGGGCTCCAGAGCACAGGCTCGGCAGTGGTAGCGCACGGGCTTAGTTGTTCCACGGCATGTGGGATCTTCCTGGACCAGGGATTGAACACATGTCCCCTGCATTGGCAGGCGGACTCCCAACCACTGTGCAGGCAGAGAAGTCCCCCTGCAGTAGCCCTTGAGGCCTGTTTGTCAGATGAACCTTTTGAAATATTAGAAGTCTCCTTCCAGAGGCAAACCCCGCCTGGACATCTGGAAAATTTTACAAGTCTTATTGAGGGCCCCCAAACTGTTTTGCTGGCCTTAAGGACCCAGAAGGCTGTCTTAGACTAGCCAGAGCCTTCACATAATTTTCTAAGACAATTCAAAGGCACAGGAGGTGCTGTTACCTTCCTGGAAAAGCTGCAGAGGGCATCCTTGCCCACATGAGCCTCCTCAGAATTCTAAAAGTCAGCACAGAGGCTAGAAATCTGGCTTTAAAAACAATTGAGGCTCAAGGGAGGCATCCTAGGCCCCCCTGAACCTCTGGGAATGTTCTACATCCCCTTTGGTGTCCAAGAAAGGCTGGTGCTGGACTGGATGGCAAGGAGGGGACAACCTGTCATGTGACCTACCATCAAATTTTCTAAATTACTCAGTGAACTCAGTAACAGCTCAGGCTGCTACTGTCACCCCTGCTGGCTGAGGAGCACTGGTTGAGATATGTGAACAGAAATTTCTGGACCTGAAGAAGCTAGGTAAAGAACAAGAAAGGCAACCAGGCCATCATGAGGACTTAAAGTGCCTAGTAGAGGGGGCCTTTGAGCAGCAGGTGGATCTGGGCCCTGCCTTCTTTGCAGGGACCCAGGCCATCAGAAAATTGGCTCAACCCCTGAAATTCCATGAGGTTCCTGTGGCTGGTTGGTTCTAAAACAGGGTCTCTCTATGTCTGCCCTATAGGGATCTCTTCCTGGGGTTGGCATGGGAGTTCCCAAGATTTCCCATGTCCTGAATATTTTTACAATAATTCCTTATCATTATTGTTGTTGTTGTTATAAAACATTGAATAAAGTTTCTTGATCCGTGAAGAACTGTCTCATTTCCTGAAGATGACAGAGGGTTCCCAAAGCACACACCGCTGCTCTCTGGCTTCCAGGTTAGCTCCACAGTCACTTCCCCCAGGGAACTTCCAGAAACTTTCCAAATACACTGCCAGATGCCTGGACTGGCCTTTTTTTTTTTTTTCCCCCCTCAGGAGAAACTCAGGGAGGGCATCTTGCCTCTCTGAGCCCCTGGAAAATATTCTAAGTCACCGTAGGTCCAGCTTTGAAGTGGTTGCCTATTTGAAGTGGATGCCTCAACAATCAAAGCTTAACTCAGGCACTTGTATTACAAAGAAGAAAAACCAACTCTCACGATATACATTACAGACATTTAAATGAACAAAAGTAAGAGTTGTCTCAAATGACAGATTGTTTTCCAGATGAATATTTATGCCCTTTCTTGCTTTTACTTATTTCAAAATCAGCATTTCAGAATAATGACTCCATATAAATAACAGGGCATTTCATTTTTTAAGTAAGAAAAATTAATATTGTTACTATGACTTTGTTGGATTACACAAGAAATCAACATGACTAGCTAGTCTAAAACATCATTCTTGGGCTTCCCTGGTGGCGCAGTGGTTGAGAGTCCCCCTGCCAATGCAGGGGACACGGGTTCATGCCTCGGTCCGGGAGGATCCCACATGCCGCGGAGCGGCTGGGCCTGTGAGCCATGGCCGCTGAGCCTGCGCGTCTGGAGACTGTGCTCCACAACGGGAGAGGCCACAACAATGAGAGGCCCGCATAAAGAGTAAATAAGCTGCAGAATAGCCGGTTTTCAGGGCAATATTAAGGGCTGGCTAAATAGAGCAATGCAAGAAATAAATGTTAAAAAAAAAAATTCTTGAAATAAGCAATATTTACAATAAACAAAAAATACACCATTGGCAAACCATTAATTTAATTTAATTTAATTTAAACCTCAATTAACGAATATCTACATTAAATTTGATAGTTTCCTTACATTATTTCTCCTGTTTGACAGAAACTATTAGCTCAATGAAAGTGGGTTCTGCTGCCCCCCAGTGATCTCTTTCTGTCATAGAACCTCCAGATGTAGCGTGGGCCTACTTACACCTTGGTTTTGATGTAGCATAAGTGATTTAGGACTTCCGCGTACAGAGTTGTAAGAGACTAATTTTCTGTTACTTTAAGTCACCGAGTCTGTGGTCATTTTAGAGTAACAGTAGGACATTATCCATGGAAGAATATCAACACAATCAACATTTAGATGGAATACAGTATGACCATGAGCAAGGTGCCTTGCTTTAAAATGGGTTAGGGAGCTACAAGCAGAATTGGGAAGAGCACAAACAAATAAATCAAATCACATACATTGCTATCTTTATGTTTATTTGTTTCTCATTGTTACAGATTATGATTTTGATAAGAATAAATAAAGTAGTCCTTTAATAACTTGGTTCTATTTTAACAAGTGTATTGGTGCAGACATCTTCCATCAGAACTACTGTATGTTATATTGTGTACAAGTTCACAGAAAATGAATTTGTCAAAACTCAATTTACCAAATATAGCAAATTTCCCACTCACCAACCTCACTGATTTACCAAAACATAATTTGTGTCAAACATAAATACATTTTAAGGAGATTTCTATTTGGAAGTGATGATTTTTTACCACAACTTAAGGTCAGCTAGGTATTTCATTTGACCAGTTACCACTGGATTTAATAGATCCAGTAAAATGGATTTGTTGCCTTTCAGTGTGGTTTAGTCTTCTAATGAGTTAACATTCATTTAGAGATGTATACATTAAGATGTTGTGTACATGTATGCATACACTCATAATATTATTCAGCCTTTCAAAAGAAGGAAATATTGCCATTTCAACAATGTGGATGAACATAGCTGATGTTATGCTGAGTGAAATAAGCCAGACACAGAAAGACAAATACTGCATAATATCACTTACATGTGGAATCTAAGAAAGTGGAACTTACAAAGACACAGAGTAAAATGATGGTTTTCATGGGCTTGAGGTGGAGGAAATGTGGGGCTTTTTTAGTTGTAAGATGAATAACTTTTGGAGGTCTAATGTAGAGCATAGTGGTTATAGTTTAAAATACTGTATACTTGAAATTTGCTAAAAGAGTAGATCTCAACACACACAAAACAGTAAATCTGTGAGGTGATGGATAGGTTAATTAGCTTGATTGAGGGAATCATTTCACAATGTGTATGTATATCAGAACATCACATTGTACACTTTTAGTATATACAGTGTTTGTCAATCACACCTCAATAAAGCTGGAACAAATAGTTTGAAAAAAGGAAAAAAGGATATAGAGAACAGTATGGATCCTCTTGCTGCAGATTCTGTGCTATAGTAATGATAACAATGAAAAACTGAAAACTCTGGGAAAGAACAGGAAGTTTGCTTCTGAGACCTCTAGAAGAAGTGCAGAAGTAAAGGACTTGGTCAGTTTTTAAAAGTTGTATCTACATGATTTACCTAAGCAGGGGGATATATTTTGTTACTGGGAATGCTTGATTGGATTTATCTTGACAGACACTCAAGTTATTTAGGATGTGTCCTTTGGGTTACATGGTGAGAGAGGTTAGATGGTTGATGGGATTATAGTTTATGAGGTTATATGATTGATGAGGTTATCAACTGCATAAAAAGAGAACTCACATCAGAGCAGTGTTTTGTGTAGAGAAAGAAGTTCTGAGCTCTGGAGTGTGGTGACAGCAACCTCAGGAAAGACCTGGCTTCATTGGATTTTCCATCCATTTGATTTCTGGTAAATAATGAAGATAATTTTCACAAGAAGCAACAAATGTCATTTATTTTAAAAATGAATTTTAATTGAAAAATGATCACATAATCTGTCTACAAGAATTTGGGGTAGGCCCCTTGAGGGTTGGTTTGGTTGTTATGGACATGGAAGTTTTCTAGATTAATCATTTCTATGTCGTGGTCACAGGGAATTGTACCTAACCTTAGAATTCAGGTAATATTTTTTTGCAGTTATACCAGTGGAGAGCACAGTAAATAAATAAACAAGTTGCCTAAATGAATAGTAGAATTATATTTAACACAAAGGGGAGGGAAAGA
>NW_006797468.1:447721-473949 GCF_000442215.2 Lipotes vexillifer | reverse complement strand
GGATGAGAGCAATGCCTAATTGTATTTGTGTGGTTCTCTGAGATCATGTAAAAGATCAACCCCTTGGGCTTCCCTGGTGGTGCAATGGTTGAGAGTCCGCCTGCCGATGCAGGGGACACGGGTTCGTGCCCTGGTCTGGGAAAATCCCACGTGCCGCGGAGCGGCTAGGCCCATGAGCCATGGCCGCTGAGCCTGCGCGTCCGGAGCCTGTGCTCCGCAACGGGAGAGGCCACAACAGTGAGAGGCCCGCGTACAAAAAAAAAGATCAACCCCTAAATGTCAGGTAGAACCATTAATTAACAATGCCAAATAGAGGAGTCTGATTTACATCTTCGTTTTGGTAGGGGAGGTAATGTCCTAAGACATATTTAATTTTAGTAGCACATGACTATGCAATTAGAGTTGGTAGGTCAGGATTCCATAATCCCTGGATCAGTGTCTCGATCAGCAGAGGTAGTAAAAGTTCAGACAGACATGAGAATCCCTGGTCTTCCTACTGAAGTGAGTAAATGTGGATTAAACGGGCAGGTATAGCAAGGAAGGTGGGGCTGAATACAAAGTGGATAGGTGGACAGCAGGTTCCCAGGTGGTAGGAGAACCTGGGTGGGGAGCGATTCTGTGAGATGAGCTGAAAGGGGAGAGGCTGGGATTCCAGGGTGGGGCCTCTGAGTCCTTCCCTGAGAGGTGATGATTCCTGGTGAAACCTAGGTGTGGCATGTGCCCCTCACGGCAATCCTGCTGAGAAATTTGAGTTTGGAAACAGACCAAAATTGTAAGGTCAGATGACCCATTTCCAAGCCGTGCAATTTTGTCACGTTACTAAAGCTCTGTAAACACCTGTTCACAACACTGGTTCCCTCAGTAAAGGATTCAAAATCAGCAGGGTTATCGTGAGCCTCAATGAAGCCTCTCTGTGGAGCTCTGCAAGCAGGGATCTCATTTAATAAAACTTTTTCTTTTTCTTTTTCTCTAGACCTAGGAACAAGGAGGTGTGTTGAAACTCCTGCAGAGAGGACCATGAGAAGGGTGCACAGATCTCACACCCAGGCCTGAAAGATGGGGAACTGCCTCAAATCCAGCATCTTGGATGACAGCTCTGTTCCTGAGTCTCCATCCCGCTGGGTGGGCCCAGGCGCGAGGAGACGCTGGGATCAGGAACCACATCCGGAACAAGTTCCAAATCCCAACCATCTTCCAACACCCAGCTCACTTCACCAAGCAGCACAGCTGATGGAAGAGGAACAAGTGAGGTTAGCTCAAAGAATCAGCCTTAAAGAGCACCTGCCTCAAGGAGTGTACGGAACAGATGGATTTGAAGAAAAGATCCAGGAGGAGTGTGTGATTTGTTGGTTGGAGTTTGTGCGTGGGGACTCCATCAGATCTCTGCCCTGCGCGCACTTCTATCACCTGAACTGCATCAATGAGTGGTTGACCAGGTCCTTCACCTGCCCCTACTGTCACGGGCCCATGGATGTCACACAGCCTTCATCCCAGGACTATAATTGAGCCAGGATCCCTTGTTTGATTTCAAGTGTCCCATCATTTTTAGTGATTTTGATATTTTGTCATCGTGTCTAAGTAGCCAGGGATTAGGAATTAAAATCATGCACAAAGATTTCCTAAAAATTCCTGTCATGTTGCAGATGACGGCAAACAATTTATGTTTTAGAAACTTAGGGAGATAATAGCATGTAAAGCCTTGACCAAGTGTTCAGAAGTGTAATTATATCTTAGCATTTTTCCAGTACATGGGACATGTACCACGTTGCAGCAGCTATACATGTTGTATTGTGTCTGTTGAAGATTAGGGAAAAGAAAATGGTTACTTTTCCTAAGTGATATAACTTTCTTCTCCCCAGTCCAAACTGGCATTTGGACCAAGGTTTTATGAAAAACTACAATTTATACAACTGAACTAAAATGAAATCCAATTATATATGAGTGAATAAATGAAGAATCTTATTTTCAAATAACCCTCCTAAATGGTCTTATCTTTTTGTTCTCCATCATTTTGAGACATTTAACTTTTTGTCTTGTAAGTCCAATCAAGGGGAACAGAGTGTGTCCCAGGGAAGAACAGTCCTGAGTAGGTTTATTAGCTGTGTAATTACGGTGTGTTCATGTAATTTAGCTGTGTTTGTGTAAAGGGATAATAAAATAGTTTTCCATTTAAAAGTCAGAGTTGAGGGAGTGATATTGCTGGAGACCCCACGTGAAAGGGAGTTAGAATGATTCAGGATGAGTGTATGCAGAGGTTTGACTTGGATTTGCAATCATGATTTAGAATCATGGAATAAACTGAACTTCTCATCACTGTGGGCTAATAAGCATACACACCTCCGTGTTTTCCACATTTTTATCTCTCAAATGGAGGTGTTCATATATTATTCATTAGCAATAATAGTCATAGTCGTCTTCCTTGTGACCATAGGCAAGGAAAGCCCTCCCCTTCTTTCTCTTAGAGCACACTGCATGTTCCCAGTGATTAGGGCCACATCCTCGTGAAGGACTGATGTTTATGAGATGTGGGTCTGGAAATTGGAAAACTGGGGTCCCGTGGCTTCTCTGTCCTTCCTCAGCTTTGCCTTCTTGATGCTTGTACTGGCGACCCCTCCCCTTTCACCCTCTCTCCTAGTTCAGAAGAACTTGTGAGTCCCACCCAAACCACCCAGACCCTGGGTAAATGCCTGCCACAGCTCTCAGTGCTCCATCTTGTGCAAACTGGTCCCCTCAATTCTATTCCTCCTCTGTCTTGGACCCCAACCCTGTGGAAGCAGAGGGAGGTTAGGTGACTGGACACCCCCTGGCACACAGAATCCTCTAGTCCACCCTGAGCCATATATGTGGGACATTCTCTCCACTGAGGCTGTCCAACCAGTACTGAGTGAAAAAGAGGAATCTGGCTCCAGGGGATAATTGCACAACTTTCTCAGACCTCCTAGGACTATAAGCCATTTGTGATCTCCTGTTCCAAATACACCCAGACAAAGGCACTTTAGGTTTGATTTCCCATAACAATCCTCCTAGGATCCGCACAAACATTACAACTCCCTATCCAATCTTTGGGGATAAGTCTCTGATGACTGTGTACGGAGTGTCTTCTCTTTCCTCTTCTTTAAAATTTCTTTTTTCTTAATTTAACTGTACTTGATTTACAACATTGTGTTAGTTTCAGGTGTACAGCTTCACATTCTTTTCCATTATAGGTCATTACAAGATATTGAATATAGTTCCCTGTGCTATACAGTAAATCCTTGTTGTTTATCTATTTTACATATACTGTAGTGGTGTGGGTCCTCTACTCCTAATTTTATCCCATACTCCTATTTTAGCACTCCCCCTCCCCTTTCCCCTTTGGTAACCGTAAGTTTGTTTTCTATGTCTGAGTGTGTTTCTGTTTTGTAAATAAACTAATCTGTATTATTTTTTAGATTCCACATATAAGTGATATCATATAATATTTGTCTTTTTCTACCTGACTTACTTCATTTAGTATGATAATCTCTAGGTCCATCCATGTAGCTGCAAACTTCACTATTTCATTCTTTTTTATGGCTGAGTTTTATTCCATTGCATATATGTACCACATATTATTTATCCATTCATCTGTTGATGGACACCGAGGTTGCTTCCATATCTTGGCTATTGTAAATAGCGCTGCTATGAACATTAGTGTGCATGTATCTTTTCAAATTAGTGGGTTTGGGTTTTTTGGACATATACACTAAAGTGGAATTGCCGGGTCATATGGTAGTCATATTTTTAGTTTTTTGAGAAACTGCCATACTGTTTTCCACAGTGGATGCACAAATTTACATTCCTACCAACAGTGTACTAGGGTTCCCTTTTCTCCACATCCTCGCCAACATTTGTTA
Source organism: Lipotes vexillifer (assembly GCF_000442215.2). Taxonomy (NCBI): domain Eukaryota; kingdom Metazoa; phylum Chordata; class Mammalia; order Artiodactyla; family Lipotidae; genus Lipotes; species Lipotes vexillifer. Next base: position 470,074 of record NW_006797468.1, on the reverse strand, counting down.
TTTGTGTTCCTTTAGATGAAAACCATTTTGACAGGTGTGAGGTGACATCTCATTGTGGTTTTGATTTGCATTTCCCTGATGATTAGTGATGTTGAGCAGCTTTTCTTGTGCCTGATGGCTATCTGTATGTCTTCTTTGGAAAAATGTCTATTCAGGTCTTCTGCCCACTTTTTAATCAAGTTGGGTATTTTTTTTGATGTTGAGTTCCATGAGCTGTTCATATATGTTGAATATTAACCCCTTATCAGACATATTATTTACAAATGTTTTTTCTCACTCAGTAGGTTGTCCTTCATTTTGTCGATGGTTTCTTTTGCTTGCAAAAGCTTTTAAGTTTACTTAGATCCCATTTGTTTACTTTTGCTTTTGTTTCCTTTGTTTTAGGAGGTATGATATGATATCAAAAACTGTAATTGTGAGGGGAGGAAAGTATATATGAAGGATTTAAAAATGCATTTGGAATTAAGAGATCAGCAACTTAAAACAATCACGAATATATATAGACTGATATCATATACCTATTATTTATTATCAGTATTATAATTATTTATATTTATACCATTCTGATTATTGTCAAGTAAAATCAAATCCAGAGTTCTACAGGGAGAGACTTTAAATAGAAAGAAAGGTTATTGCAGGAATTCCCTGGTTGTCCAGTGGTTAGGACCCCTCACTTTCACTGCCATGGCTCCTCAGGTTCAATCCCTGATCGGGGAACTAAGATCTCGCAAACTGTGCTGCACGGCCCAAAAAAGGGAAGAAAGAAAGAAAAGCTATTGCAATAGGGAGAACTATCTTATTGCAGAGATCAGCAAGCATCTCAAAGTCAAACCAAAAAAAGGATTTTCTTTCACATGGTAAAGGGGGTAAGTGGTAAGGGGAAGTTGGGCACTAGGCGGAGCTTAAGCCAACTGCGTGACCAGTGTGGTGTGGAGGGAAATATGTCTTGCCATAGCCCATCTATCCAGGCTTCCCATGTCTCCAACCCCCTCTGCTTGCTTTCCATGTCTGTCCTCAAGTATCTCTACCCACTGTGCCGTAGTTTGGTTATGTTTGCCTACTGAAGGGCATCTTGGCTCCTCATAGATTTTGGTCATTGTGCATAAAGCTGCTGAATATATTGCATGCTGTTTATTCTGTGGACACAAAATTTCAAACCATTTGGGCAAAAATACAGGGACACAAATGATGCATCGTATGCTGAGACCATGCTTACGTTTCTAGGAACCCACCAAAATGTCTTCCAAAGTGGCTGTACATTATGCATTCCCACCAGCAATGAATCAAATTTCCTGGTGTTCCCCATCCTCCTTTGTGACTCACATTATCAGTTTTTTCAGTGTTAGCTATTGTAGTAAGTGTGCAGGGTATCTCGTTGCTCTTTTAATTGGCTGTTTCCTAACGACAAGTAATATTGAGCATGTTTTTGTATGTTTGTTTCCTATCTGTATATCTTGCATGATGACCTTTCTGTTCAGATACTCAACCATTTTTTAATTGGGTAGTTTGCTTTCTCTATGTTGAGTTTTACAAGTTCCTTGTATATTTTGGGTACAAGTCCTAAACATTTATGTTTTGCAAATATTTTCTCCCAGTCTGGGACTTGTGTTTTCATTGCTTGAATTGTTTCTTTTGTAGAATGAAAAATTTTAACTTAATAAGGTCCATATTATCAATTTTTTTCTCATAGATTGTTGTTTTGATTTTGTACATTAAGCTAATTAATGTATATTAAAATTCGTGTATATTTTGTTTTCTTATGTCACTTTTTGCTTTAAATTTTACGTTTAAGTATATGAACTATTTTGAGTCAACATACATATAAGTTTTGTGTCTTTGTTCATTTCATTGCATATGGTCATCCATTTGTGCCATCATCTTTTGTTGAGAGACTGTATTTCCCATTGAGTTGCCTTTTCTTCTTTTACTACGATCATTTGACTGTATTTTCCTGGGTCTGTTTGTACACTCTCTGTTCTGTTCTTTTTTTCTATCTGTCTATTATTTCTCCAATGTCAGGCACTCTTGTTTACTGAAGATTTATAATAAAGTTTGGATTAGGAAGTATGGTTCATCAACTTTGTTCTTCAATATTACCTAGTCTACTCCAAGTTTTAATAGAGTTAGCTGATAGCTTCAAAATAGCTTGATTTGTACTGGGATTGCACCGAATTTATAGATCAAGTTGGGAATAATAAACATCATAACAATATTGTGTCTTTCGATCATGATCAAGGGATACCTCTCCCCTGATTTACATTTTCTTTGTGGTTTTTTTTTCAACAATGATTTTTTTTCTACACACAGACTTGTACATATTTTGTTGGAGTTATACTTGAGGATTATTTGGGGGGGATGCATTGAAAATTGCATTGTTTTTCTTTCCAGTTCCAATCATTAAGTGTTAGTGTATGGGAATGCAGTTGACATACTTTGCTTCTTGTTATCTCCGTCCATTCCAATCAAAGCACGGTGTGGTAGGCTCCATTTGGTGTTAACTTTCAAAATCGTGGCCTTGAATAATCCAACACTGATTTCAGTTACTCAGACAGAGACTAGGAGAGGGCGCCAGGAAGCACCGAACAGCGAGCTCCGCGCGTCTTCTACTGCCCCACGGCCCCTCAGACTGCAGGCGGCGCGAACCCTCCTGCGGGGACCCTCCTGGCGCGCTTGCGCATTCCGCCTGCTAACGTCACGGCGTCCTCGGTGAGGAAAGCGTTTCCTTCTCCGATGACTCGCCAGAGCGCGCCGCCAACTTCCGGACGACATGGGACCGCGTCGCCCTGAGAAGAACGCTACCTGTCCATGCCAAGGGCTAAAGGGGCTGTGGGCGCGTCTCCCCGACGACTTCCTTAAACTGCAGCAGAGCCCCTTGATTTCCTGGACGATCCCGCGTGGTTTATTCTCTACTTTCCCAGGTAGTATTTCAGCAGGACTGACTCTTCAAAAACAAAACCCAAGAACAACCGTCGTTGAGAGTTTGGATGGATAATCATAGAATGCTGTGGTGTTTGCTATGGATTCAGGCTTGTTTTGAGGGAGGAACCCCTACACAGATTCGGAGAGAGGGCAACACGTGGACACTCGTGACGGGAATACGCGAACTGTCGGGCCCTTCTAGGGCGACGAGGGTGCGGGCAGTGCAGGTCTGGCCGTGAGAGAAAGGGAAGTGGGGCGTCCACCCCCGGGCTTCTGTTAATTTTCAGTGGTTAGTTCCCCCACAACGGTAACGTACTTGAACAATATCAGACGGTTGCAGAGTGTATGTCTTCTAACGCTCACGTTATTTTAAGTCCATACATTATTTATACCAAAACCATAACTTATCACACTTTGAAATGAGACTACTGTCAGCTGTCTTTCTCCCAGGTCTTTATGAGATGATGTAATTTGATACAAAGAGTGGAAATTTCGGGAGAAATCCTTTAAAATGGATCAGAAAGGGGTAGTGCTTTGTGACAGCGAGAATTAGAATACGCATACCCCTCTCGTATGATTCAAGGCTTTCTAAAAGTTGGGCCCTTTTCACATCTGCGGTGATCTTCCACCTCATTCTCTGAGAGAGCTCTGCATTTTGTGGCAAAGGCCAGTGGGAGAAGATTTTTAATATGACCCTTTGCCTGACCCACGATTCTGGGGTTGTTTACTCTCCAAGATACAGTAAACTTTAATTTGATTTTAAGTTTTGAGAGCAATAATGGCACTTTATTTTTTTTTCTTCCTTACTGGATCTTTTTTTTTTTAACATCTTTATTGGAGTATAATTGCTTTACAATGGTGTGTTAGTTTCTGCTTTACAACAAAATGAATCAGTTATATATATACATATGTTCCCATATCTCTTCCCTCTTGCGTCTCCCTCCCTCCCACCCTCCCTATCCCACCCCTCCAGGCGATCACAAAGCACCGAGCTGATCTCCCTGTGCTATGCGGCTGCTTCCCACTAGCTATCTACCTTACGTGACCGGGGGTGTCAGGTCCCCTGTGGGGCCCTTAGCATATGCAGGCCTCACATCTCCCTAGAGTTAAAACTAAGGAGCAGACTTCAGAGGATGCTGCCACAGCTTTACTTTTTGTTTTTCATTGAGGTATAACTAACATAGAACACGATATTAGTTTCAGGTGTACGACATAATGTTTCAGTGTTTGTATATCTTGTGAACTGATCACTATAAATCTAGTTAACATCCATCACCACACACAGTTACACAGATTTGTTTCTTGTGATGAGAACTTGTAAGACTTACTCTCTTAGCAACTTTCAAAGATGCAGCACAGTTTTAATAACTATAGTCACCGTGCTGTGCATGACATCCCCGTGACTTATTTACTTTATAACAGACAGTTTGTAGCTTTTGAACCCCTTCACCCATTTTGTGCACCCCCACACTCCCCACCTCTGGCAACTGCAACTATTCTTGGTTATCTGTGAGCTAAATTTATTTATTTATTTATGGCTGCGTTGGGTCTTCATTGCTGCACGCAGGCTTTCTCTAGTTGTGGCGAGCGGGGGCTACTCTTCATTGCAGTGCACGGGCTTCTCATTGCTGTGGCTTCTTGTTGCAGAGTACGGGCTCTAGGTGCACGGGCTTCAGTAGTTGTGGCACTCGGGCTCAGTAGTTGTGGCTCGAGGGCTGTAGAGCACAGGCTCATTAGTTGTGGCGCACGGGCTTAGTTGCTCCGTAGCATGTGGGATCCTCCCGGACCAGGGCTTGAACCTACATCCCCTGCATTGGCAGGCAGATTCCCAACCACTGCACCACCAGGGAAGTCCCTATGAGCTTAATTTTTAAGATTCCTCATGTAAGTGAGATCTTCCTCTGTCTGACTTATTTCACTTAGAATAATGCACTAAAGAACCATCCATGTGGTCACAAATGGTGAGGCTTCCTTCTTTCTTATGGCTGAATTAAAGCAAGGAAACAGTTGGTCAGGAAACGCAGAACATTTTTACCGTGTTGCTTACTTGAATTGGCTCCAAAAATGTTTGACTTTTTCCCTTAATGAAACAATCATAATAGGTAGGACTTAACTCTCTTTGTATTTTGACCCATAGTGTCCCCTAAAATAAATTGGAAACATAAAATCATATATGTTGCTGACGAGTTAGTGTGTAAACACATGGCTCTAAATTTACCATGAGCTGAAAAGGACTGGGTGTCATTGGGTCCACCTGGGCCCATGTCCACGTGGACACCCACACCAGGGCAGCCTTTCTGGGCCTGAAATACTGCTGGGCAGAACCAGGAGACCAGGGAGAAACAGGAGAGGAAGATGGGAGGAGGCGGAGGGAAGAATCAGCTCCTCAACCCCTGTTCCAGGTGCCTGAGGAGTGAGTCCTGTGCAAGGTAGGATGTCCTTCAGCACTGCAGGGCATTGTGAGGGATGGAAGGGTGGAAGTCCTGTGGTCCTGGGCAGTTGTCAGCGCTCCTCCAAGTCACCTGCAGACCGTCCGTTGTTATGAAGGCCTGTGAGACAGGCATGCACAGCCCCCTCCAGACACAGACTTCCTACTGGAAAGTGCTTGTGGCTCAACTAAGTCTGCATTGTATGGCCTTTTCCTCTTCGTGGCCTGCTACTAGTTGCACAATTTAACCTTCATATAGTGTTCTAAACGGAAAACGACAAACTCACAGAAGCAGAGATAGAATGGTGGTTGTCGGGGGATGGGGTGGGAAAATGGAGAAAAGGTACAAACTTCTAGTTCCAAGTTCCAAGCCTCCAGCTTAAGATTACTTCAGCTATTCAGGATCTTCTGTGGTTCCATACAAATTTTAGGATTGTTTGTTCTGTTTCTGTTTTTATAAAGAAAGCCATTGGAATTCTGATAGGAATCAATTGAATTTGCATATTACTTTGGGTTGTATGGACATTTTTGAACAATATTCTCTCAATCCCTGAGCACAGAATAATTTCCATTTATTTGTTTTCAATTTCTTTCATCAATGTCTTAGTTTTTCACTGTCTAGGTCCTTTACCACCTTGGTTAAATTTATTTCTAGACACTCTTTTTGATTCACTTGTAAATGGGATGATTTTTTATTGTTTGTTAATGTGTAGAAATGGAACAGATATTTGTATATGGATTTTTGTATCCTGCAACTTTACTGAATATATTTATTCTAACAGTTTTTTTGAGTCCTCAGGGTTTTCTATATATAATATGTCATCTGTAAATAGTGACATTTGACTTCTTTTCCATGTTGGATGCCTTTTTTCTTGCTTAATTGCTCTGGCTAGGACTTCCAATACTACACTGAACAAAAGTGGTGAGAGTGGGCACTCTTGTCTGTTCCTGATCTTAAAAGCTTTCAGCGTTTCACCATTGAGTATGATATTAACTGTGGGCTTGTTATATATGGCCTTTATTATGTTGAGGTGTGTTCTTTCTGTACCCATATTGAGTTTTTATCATAAATTGGTGTTCAATCTTGCTAAATGCTTTTCTGCATCTACTAATCATATGGGTTTTGTTCTTCAGTTTGTTAATGTGGCCTATCACATTGATTATGTGGATGTTGAAACATCCTTGCATCCCTGGAATAAATCCCACTTGATCATGGTGTATGTCTTTTTAATGTATTGATGAAATTGACTTGCTAATATTTTGTTGAAGATTTTTGCATCTATATTAATCAGTACTTGTCTGGTTTTTGCTATCAGGGTAGTGCTAGCTGGTAAAATGAGTTTAGAAGTGTTCCCTCCTCTTCTATTTTTTTGTAGAGTTTGAGGATTGGTATTACTTCTCCTTTAAATGTTTTGTAGACTTCACTAGGACCTTCTGGTCCTGGACTTTTGTTTGTTGGGAGGTTTTTGATTACTGATTCAATCTCCTTACTAGTAATCAGTCTGTTCAGATTTTGTTTCTTCGAGTCAGTAATGGTAGGTTGTATGTTGCTAGAAATTTGTCCATTTCTTCTAGGGTGTCCAATTTGATGGAGTATAATTGTTCAAAGCAATCTCATGGTCTTTTCTGTGGTATCAACTGAGACCTCGTTTTTTCTTGGTGAATCTAGCTACAGGTTTGTCAATACTATTTATATTATTATACTATTTATATTATTCAAAGAACCAGCTCTTGGTTTCATTGATCTTTTCTATTGTCTTTTTAGTCTCTATTTCATTTATTTTCCCTCTGATGTTTATTTCTTTTCTTCTACTAACCTTGGGTTTCATTTGTTCTTTTCCTAATTCCTTTCTAGTTTGTATTGCTATAAACTTCCCTCTTACTATAGCTTTTGCTGCATTGCATAGATTTTAATATGTCGTATTTTCATTTTTGTCTTCCAGTAATTTTTTATTTCTCCTTTGGTTTCTTCATTGACCCAGTAGCTGTTCAGTATCATATTGTTCAGTTTCCACACATTTGTGACTTTTCCAGCTTTCCTCTGGTAGTTTATTTCTAGTTTCATACCATTGTGATTGAAATTATTACAAGCATCTTTTCCAGTCTTCTTAAATTTATTGAAACTTGTGTACCAAAATATGGTTTATTCTTGAGAAAGTTCCACATGCCCTTTAGAAGAATGTGTATTCTGTTGCATTTGGATGAAATGTTCTGTACAAATCTATCAAATCTACCTGGCCTAATGTTTCATTTAAGGCCAGGATTTTCTTGTTGACTCTGTCTACATGTTTTATCCATTGATGAAAGTGGGGCATTAAAGTCGCCTACTGTTATTATATTGATGTGTATTTCACTCTTTAGGTCTCTTAATGTTTGCTTTATATTACTGAGGTGCTCCTGTGTTGGGCGCATAAATATGTACAGCCATTCTATCCTCTTTTTGAATTGACTCCTTTATCATAATGTTATGCCTTTCTTTGTCTCAATAACGGTATTTTTAAAAGAAATGTTATGCACCAGCAGACTTCATTCACAAATTATCTATTTATTGACCTTTAATTCATCATTGTGATATATGTATATATTAACAGTATAGTAATAACACATCATCTTGTGTTCTACATTTTCCAGTTAATATTCAAAGTTACTTTCTGGTTGAATTTATTCATCATGATTATGATTATTGCTGCATGAAAAGTTAAAACTGACCAACATGGTAGTTTTTTCAGCAACAACTTTGATTCATTAAAAAAAGTATTGCTTATTGTTACAAAATTCTGCATTCACAATTCCCAGATGATGTCACAATCCTGGATATTTATCCTACATTTTTGTAATAATAGGTCATTGGGAAATATTATAAATTAATGTCTAAATTGTATGGCAAAAATATTGATAGGTGTTTTTCCCAGTCAGGGATTTCTGATGCAAACTCCAATCTTTCATGTGATTTTTAGCACTGGTATATACAGTGTTTGAAATTGAATGTCAACTAAGGAATTAAAAATCATTGAAGACATCCTTTAATTCATTACACTGAAAGTGTTTTGTACATAGTGTGGAATCTTACATCTACAATAGTACCTCTTCAAGTAAAAGTTTCTTCCAGGCATATTACACTGAATATGTTCTCCAGCACTAATTTTCTGTTATTACCCTAGCATGCACTCCTCCGGGTAAAGAGTTTCCTGTCTAATTTCCCATTTTAGGGAAATTAGAATATTATTCACAGTGAGTTTTGTGCACCCCACAACTAGAAATCAGCTTAAGTCTCTTCCACCTTGATTATAAATATAGGGCTCCTCCAAGTGGATTTCACTCATGTTGTTTAAGGATAAATTATAAATGAAGGTATTTCCATAATGAATATAGTCATAGAATTTCTCCCATGTAGCGTTCTGATTTGTTTCAGTTTAGAGCTGTGGCTGAAGACTCTTCCACGTTCATAACATTTACAGAGTGAGTTCTCTCATGTCTTCTAAAGCAAGAGCTTGTAACAAAGGCTTTCTCATACAAATGACATCCAAATGATTTTTCTCCAGTATGAGTTCTTTCATATTCTCTAAGACAACAGCTTTGAATAAAGACTTCCACAGAGATGGCATCCATATGGCTTCTCTCTAGAGTGAGTTCTCTCATGTCCCCTAAGGCAAGTGATCTGAACAAAGGCTTTCCCACATAGATGACATTCATATGGCTTCTCTCCAGTATGAATTCTCCTATATATATTTAAAGATGAAGAATGACTGAAGGCCCTTCCACACTGATTACAGACATATGGATTCTCTCCTGTGTGAGTTATTTTGTGGAAATGAAGGTGAGAGTTTTGGCTAAAGTGTTTCCCACATTCATTACATTTAAAAGGTTTCTCTCCAGCATGAATTAAGACATCTTGGGTCAGTGTGCATCTGTGAGTGAAAACTTCATTGTTCCTTTTTTCTTACAATGACACCAATCCCTTCGTGGGAGACCCACTCTCATGACCTCATCTAAACCTAATTACCTCCTATAGGCCCCACCTCCAAATACCATTATATGGGGGATTAGGGCTTCAGCACATGAATTTGCTTGGGGGAGGGTGGGGGAGGGGGACACAGATGTTCAGTCGATAATAGTAAGTAAACCAAAATCAGCAGGGTTTTTATGAGGATTAATTAAGCAAATATGTTTAAATCTCTTAAGCAGAAAGTAATGTTTAATACAATTTCTGTTTTCCTTATTTTCTGAACTTTAGGTACAAGGAGGTGAGTTAAATCTACTTTTTTGTGATATATCATTTTTCCATGAAACACATTTAATTTTGGTGAAAATTTCAAGTTCACCAATACTTTCAAATATCGGGTTGGCCAAAAAGTTTGTTTGGGTTTTTCCGTAATGGACCACAGCTCTTTCTTTCTACCATGTCAAGACACAGTGAGAAGGCAGCCTTCTGCAAACCAAGAACAGGTCCATCACCAAGAACCAAATCTGCTGACACCTTGACCTTGTACTTTTCAGCCTCCAGAACTATGAGAAATAAATGTGTGTTATTTAAGCTACCAAGTCTGTGGTATTTTGTTATAGCAGCCCGGGATGACCAAGACATTTTACCTATCTCACAAATGAAATTAACATGGTTTCAGAAAGCTCGAGACACATCTGTTAGATGGGAATAACATGCATGGTGCCAGCAAGATAAATTTATTGGGTTATCGTTGGTGATTTTAGTAAGTCAAAGCATGAGGAAATGTAAGGAAATGGTAACAACACTTTCAGCTTTCAGTTTGATTGGGAAGGAACAGCAGAGCAGAAACTAGAGAGAAGATAGGTTCAGATGAAAATTTTGTTCCAAAGTGGAAGACTCTTAATAGTTTAATATTGAGTAGAGAGATCAAGGAGAATAGGACATATGTCTGGTAAAGTAGATTTAATATAGAAGCAAAAGCATAAAATTCCTAAGATAGCAAGAAAGACAAGGACTTAACTGGAGAAATTGGAATGTCCCAGGGTAGAGAGGACACTTCAATTTACAGGAGAGCAGTAGTAATGGATGGGTATGAACGCAGGGATAACTGTAGACTTCCAGGCAGTCATCTGAGGTGTGACTTACAGTTTCTCAAACGATCTAATTTATCAGTGTAGTAGAGGGCAATCCCTTCTGTGGAGACTAGTAAAAGTGTGTGTGTGTGTGCGTCTGAGTGTGTGTGTGTGATGAATAAGGTTTGAAGTGCTTATGGAGCTGGAAGGATACTTTTGTTGGCAGGATTTCCAGATATATATGAAAGTTTCTGGGAGTTGCCTGTATTTAAACCAGTATCAATATCCTAGTCATGTGTTTGTCAGATGCAGCCACTGAGTAGTGAGGAATTTGGAGTCACCAGGATTGGTGTGTTGATTAACAAATGTAGTAGAAGTTCCAATAGACATAATTGTTTGTTTTGGAAAATTATATTTAAAGCCTAAATAAATTACTATTAAATTATAAACTGCATTAGTATATGAAGTATACCTTAAAGTATAAGTTACTAGATGATACTTTATATTTTGGTGAGGACAGCATAGAAAAGCCTGTCTGAGGAAGAATTATCTAAAAATTACCAGATTGATGAAGAGTAGGAATTAGCCTGGAAACCGGTGCTGGGTAATAGAGGAGGGAGACAGAGAACGTTCTCCATAGAAGGAACAACCCTTATTGATAAGTTGGTTAGACTGATGATTATCAGGGGGAGAGGAAGAAGTCTGTGCCATGCATGCTCCAAGGCTGCTTTTCTGATGCCTGAGTCCTACCCCCATAGATACATATTTTGGTGAGGTTGGCATAAGGCTTAACACTCTCCAGATAATGTTAATGTGCAGCAAAGTTTGAGGACCATTGGAGGTGGTGGGCAAAAATAATGTATCACTCATACAATCTTTTAGGTGATGTTCAAAGATTCACCCACAAAAACAGCCCATGTACAAATAAAAATTCACTTGATTATGTTGAAATAGTGTATAAACTCGAGGACAGTACTTTAGGAATAATCTCCATTAAAATAAACACTGCTTACATAGGACTATATTTCCTCCTGAAAAAAGGGACTAGTTCTTTAGTGAGGTAGTTTTACTAAGGAATCCCTGGAAACTCTTCTTTAAATAGTAATGACAATGAAAACATAAACCGAAGAAATTATTCTTCAGTGCAATGTCACTTCTTTTAACTTCTCAGCTTTCATTAGATCTAATCCCCAGCCAAGGAAACAGAGACTCAAGAGATGTGGTGTAAAGACTGGTTTACTCATAAGGTTCCCATCTCATGGACTCAGCTTCTCCTAGGGAGATATGTATCCCATATGGACCCAAGAGGAATCACTACAGTCGATATGGAGACTCCCAAGCACATATTATGTATAAACCTAAATGCAGAAGACTTGGTGGAGAAGGTGATTGGGAGGCTGGATGAGTTACACATGCAGATATATATCACATGACTCTTTTGTAAGCCTCATCCTAACGACATAAAACATTGAGAAATAGAAAACAAAGAGATTAAAATATCTCACATTTTTTTAAATTAAAAACTTTCAGATAGCTCTGTGATATAGAAAAAGAAAAATGTGAAATTACAATATATTTAGAAATTAATGATAAGCATCCACGCTTGTCCCAAAGGTCTTGCATTCATAAATCACCTCAAGATGAGTGAAACTGAACAAGTGAAATGTGAGGAGAGAAGAATTTACATCTACACACGCAGTACATTTTATTCTTGTAAAGCAATGCCTCAGCCCCTCAGCCTCGCAGCCCAGGTCCTAGACCCATGAAGTCCCCGATACTGAGCCCAGGGCTGCGTCTCTGGTGAACCGGCAGCAGAAATGGAAATCATGGTCGCTCTGGTTTCAATCGCCAGCACAGACAATTACAGCCCTTGCTAAACTGAATAACCCATTCCAAGCGCAGGAACCACAGACGTTGTTCGGGATCCCACCACGGCCAACTTGGACCCAGCGAGGTCTCCGCCCGAGGCCGAGTCGCGCCCCGAGCACTCGCAGGACACGAGTCTCCAGGCGCGAAAGGGGATTTCGACCTAAACCGTTTTCAACATGTTAACAGGGAAACATCCCAGCATTCACTACGAAAGGGCTCGTAGCTCTAAGCTCGTACCTAGAGTTGTCCGAAACACTTAACTTGAAGCCCCGAGGAAGCAGCCCGGCTACCCGGACACCAGCCGAATCAAACGCACCCAAACGCTGAGGCTGGAGGTGTGTCCGGCCGGGGTAGGGGCTGACCCGGAAACGGCCGGGAGCTGGGCGGGAAGGCTCAGGCCTCGCCCACGCCCACGCTGCTCCGCCCCGCCTCTCCCTGACTAAGCCCCGCCCCGCTTGCGTAATTTCCTGCCGACGCGGAAGCGGATTTCGGGAGCGAAGGTCCCCACGGGTGAGTGAGCCTCTCGGCTCTGAGAATCAGAGCCGCGCCCCACAGCCCCCTCCCGACCGCATCCTTCACACTCAGGTTCTGGGGGTCCCCGTTCTCGCCCCTCCGGCCCGCGTCGCTCTGAGACTCGGGATGCCGGGCACTCGGCTGCCGGGTCCGAGTCCGCGTCCGTTTCCGGTCAAAATCGCTCCGGGGCCGTCCCCGTCAGGCCTTTCTGCCTTCGGTCTCTTCACCGTCTCTCGGCCCGACCCGCGCCGTGTCAGGTCCCCACTCGCGACGTGGACTCTCGCCCTTGGCGCCCCGCATCGCCCCTCTCGGCCCCTCAGGGCAGCCCGGGACGCCGCGCCCTCCCGCGGCCCTGGGACTCCACAGACCCCAGTGTTCTGAGACCACCTGCCCATCCTGGGCCTCCTGCGGCGTGGCCGTGCCGCTCGCTGCCCTTCGCGGTCACCGCCTCAGAAAGGCCCTAGAGCCCCGGGCTGGGGGCAGGGGATCAGTCCTGTCCAGTGACACTCCGTGTCTTTCTGTCCCAAATCCTATTCGCTGGCGATACCGGCCAACGTGTGTCCACATCCTGATGTCTCACGGGAAAGTGTGCTTTTCTGGGCAGAGCATCTTTGTTCCACCCCTGTGGATGTCGAGTGGACGGGGGGTTGAGGAAAAAGGAACAAAGAGGGAGAGCCAGGGAGACAGCTAGCAAGGGAGGGTGAGGAAAAAGACTGCAAAGTAGAGGATGGAGAGTGGGTGGATCATGTGGACTTGGCAAAACAGTAAGAGTGGGAGAGAGTGAGCTAAGCAAGAAGCAGTGCGATCAATGAAAATAGACAACAGTGGAATCAGAGAGATGGAGGAGGGCGGAATAGGAGAGGGCCCTGATCAATAGCAACAGTAGGGGCAACAGGAGGGTGGATCCCATCCCATTCATTAGATGGCTTTCTAGTTTCCACATTATTTTCCTTTTGAAATGTATAGTCTCAGGTTTGGTTAGCGGCCTCAATGCTTTTCCAGTCTTTATTACATATTGAAAATATTATTTGGTACTTTACACTATTTTAACCTGTTCTTGCTAAGGATGTTGGTAATGTTTTTATTAACAGTCAAACCTAGTTAATCATTCTAGTATATAACAGCTTCCTTTCTTTGCTTATATGATCTTTTGACTTAGTTGGTCTTGAGCTAAGGTTTCCAACTAAGTGTATGTTCTCTTCAAGTTCCTTTTGTCTTTCCTCTACAAATGTTCAAGGATCCAGTCATCCTTGCCGCTCCTAGCCACCAAGGGGGACAGGTACAAGTCTTTCCCTGGGTCCCCTGAGAACTTAAAGAATTTGTCATTTCTCAGTGTGTGCCCCCCTTAGTGCCTTCCAGTCCAGCACCAGCCTTTCCTGGGTATCTGAGGGGACTTAGAACATTTCCAAGCAGGCCTAGAATGCTTTCCATGGGACTGCATTTGGGTAGTGGCATTTCCCAGGCTCCTGAACTGACCTAGAAAATTCTGCAGCAAGATTAACTGGCATAGGCACCCTCTCCATTCTTTCCAGGCAGACACTAGTGGCTCTTGGGTCCTCAGGGCCACTTAGAAAATCTTAAGAGTGCCAGGCAGGAGATAGATGAAGTTCACTGATGTTCCATGCTAACAAAAGCAGTTCCTGGCTTGACAAACTTTTTTTTTTCCAGTGGCTCTTATGGGCCAAAATGCCCTGCCTGGTGTTTTTACTTTTCCCATGTCCCACTGGAAAAAGAGGTTTAAATAGAGGAGGGAGGTGATCTGATGCACTTGGAAGGACAGAGTGAAAGAGAGTGAGTAAATACCACAGTTTGGTGTTTAATTTTTGCTAGAGATATGCAGTGTCCATTTTTCCTCTTCAAATGTTTTTCATATGGTACAGTTTCACTGAGCTTGTTTTGATATTTTTAGAATGAAAATTAAAATGTGAAATTTATAAGGCTTCTCTTCAAGAAATGGTATCTATGAATTGCGTAATATTTTGTTTGAAATTACAAAAGAGCAACAGTTGGCCTAAAGAATCTAAGTTCATACTGTGTAAGGAGTCCTGCACACCTTGTTAGACAGTAGTCATACCTTATTTGGCAGCAGCCTTAGAAAGAGATGCATTTAGGGGCAGCAGGAACTCATAGAGCTCATGGTTTCTGTCAACTAGGCCAAGTGATACATGGAAACTATCAAATTAAATGTAGGAAACTACTTGTATGGATTTTATTTAATTGCGATATGGTTTCCAAATGGTACGTTATATATTTATTATAAATTTTGCTTATATGAAGGATTTTCTAGAATAGATGGTCATATTGATTTTTTTGTGTAATCCAACTCATAGGAGCAATACTCATTTTTCTTCTTTCTTTTAAAAAAATACTGAAATAGAGATTAGCAAAAATGATAGGGCATGAAAATTCATTTGGAAAACAATTTGTCATTCAGACACAACTCTCATTTTTGGTTCATTTAAATATGTTTGTGTGTATGTTTCCTCCAGGGAAGCTGGACTCAGGATCCATCTTTACTTCCCTCCAAAGCTCCACCTACACCAAATATTAAGGCCGCAGCACTGTCTCATTGCTGACTGCCTTGCTGCACTTTCTGCTGGCCACCTTCAGGTCGGACATTTGGGCTTGTACTTTTTGTTTAGAGCTGTTCATGGGCCATCGGATTGTTCCCTCGGCATCCTTAGAGTTTCCTGGCTGTGAGGCTGTGACCTGGTGTGGCATTAATGGTTCCCTGGTTCTAGGGTATACATAGAAATTTCTGCACAGTTGAGGACTTCTCTCAAGACTTCTGAACTTGCCTTGGTGGTTTGTTGGCCATGAGAGGTCTCAGGAAATTTGAAGTGACTCTTGTGACCCAAAGATGGCCTCCAAGTAACTTTGGGCAGCCATGGGCCCTTGCTGGACCCCAGATAACTTAGAATATTTTCCAGGGGCTGAGGCAGGACAGGATGCCCTTTTCAAGCTTCCCCTGTAGAAATGGCAGGTCTGAGCACCTGGAAGGGGACTTGAAAATTTCCAGGCACTCGTCGGGGAAAATGCCATCAGGAGGTACTGTGGTAGAGCAGGAAACCTGTGTGTGTGTATGTTGGAAATAGTCATCCTAGCTGGTAAATCAGACCGTGACTGGATAGAGAAATGTTATTTAATGTCTTATAACAACAACAGCAACAATGATAAATAATAATGTCAGGAAATGGGAGAATAGAGTATAGACTACCCTGAATGAGTGACAGAGCGCCCAAATCAGTACTTATGGGGTGGTTTGAGTTGCAGTCGTACATAGTTCTGTACCTTGAAACGTGTTCCTTGAAGGTGGAAGACCACGCCAGAAGGAAGAAGCAAACCATCAGAAGTCAGGCAGAGGTGTAATTGGGGGATTCCTGGGGGACACTAGTGGGGGGTGATAGGCACTCACCCACTGCCCTAAACCCACCTGCTTTCTGGAGAGCAGCCAGCTAGCTGATGGGGTGCAGCTCCCTGCCAGGAAGACAGGACTCCTGAGCCAAGCCCACATTCCTGCAGCATAGCAGCCCTGCCTATGTGAACATTAAGCCCCCAGCAGCATGTGATCCTCACCACCACACTGCCCTCTGCCCTCTGCTCTTGCAAGGCCCAGGAGGTCCAGACATCTCTGTGTGCAAATCCCCAAGCCCTGGGCCATTGGAGGGCTTTGACCTCGGTGATCCAAAGCCAGCAGGTGAGACACGGGCTGGTCTTTGTCCGTTAGCAAACTCTGGACTTCATGTCTTCCTACACCATCACTTAACCACCCTCATATATCTGTACCCCATTCACCTTTCATCAGCTCTTCCTGGAGAAATCGTTACTTTCTGTCTCTGAGACCTTTCTAGTAAGTGATTGAGCTCTACTGGATAAAATAACACCACATATTGTATTATGATACCATAAGCTTGAAACTAGTAACATAACTACTACTAATGGTCATCCCCCAAACTGCATAGAAATCATTCACTAATTCCACATAAACATGCTAAGTGTCTTCTTTGTTTTTTGTTTGTTTGTTTGTTTAATTTATTTATTTTATTTGGCTGCGTTGGGTCTTCGTTGCTGTGCGCAGGCTTTCTCTAGTTGCAGCGAGTGGGGGCTACTGTTCATTGCGGTGCGCAGGCTTCTCTTTGTTGTGGAGCACGGGCTCTAGGCACGTGGGCTTCAGTAGTTGTGGCATGTGGGCTCAGTAGTTGTGGCTTGTGGGCTCTAGAGCACAGGCTCAGGAGTTGTGGCACGCGGGCTTAGTTGCTCCGCGGCATGTGGGATCTTCCTGGACCAGGGCTCAAACCCATGTCCCCTGCATTGGCAGGCGGATTCTTAACCACTGTGCCACCAGGGAAGCCCTAAGTGTCTTCTCTGTACTGTTAGAATACATCAGTGTGAAAAATAGAGTTCCTTGCTTTTTGGAGCTAACACCCAGATCTTTTCTATAGTCAAACTTTTTCTATAAATGGTCAGATATTAAATATTTTTTGCTTTGCAGGTGTCTTTGTAACAAGTTCTCGGTTTTTCCATAGCTGTACAAAAGCAGCCATCAACCAAACATAAACAGATGAGTGTGGTTGTATTCCAGTGGACAAGGACATTGGAAAAGGATTAGAATTTCATATATAATTTTTACACATCATGAATGTTCTTTTGGTATTTTTCAAAATCGAAGAACCTGAAGACACCTCTTAACCTAGAACTGTTACGGTGCAGCAAGTAAGATTCGCACATGGTCTGTAGTTCTAGGACCCCTGACTTGCATCATTGTTTGCATATCCAACTCTTTCATCCCTAACAATGTTATTTCAAATATTCTCCACTTCACCCACCTTCTGCCCTAACTCACTCAATAGATGTGCTGGACCCCACTTCATAAAGAAATTAAAGCCCATCTCTTTGGAAGTTTTCTTCACCAAATCTTAAAAAAAAAAAAATCCCTTGTGGTACATCTATTCAATGGAATATTTACTCAGCCATAAAAAAGAATGAAATAACGTCATTTTCAGCAACATGGATGGACCTAGAGATTGTCATACTGAGTGAAGTAAGTCAGACAGAGGAAGACAAATACCATATGATATTGCTTATATGTGGAATCTAAAAATGGTACAAATGAATTTATCTACAAAACAGAAATAGAGTCACAGATATAGAAAACAAACTTCTGGTTACCAGCGGGTAAGGGGAGGGAGGGATAAATTGGGAGACTGGGATTGACATATACACACTACTGTATATAAAATAGGTAACTAATAAGGCCCTACTATATAGCACAGGGAACTCAGTACTCTGTAACGGCTTATATGGAAAAAGAGTCTAAAAAAGAGTGGATGTATGTATCTGTATAACTGATTCACTTTGCTGTACACCTGAAACTAACACAACATTGTAAATCAACTATACTCCAGTAAAATTTTTTTAAATAAAAATTATAAATAAGTACAGGTTTTTGGCTTTATGCTAGTAGCACTTTATTGAGGTATAATTTAAATACAGTAAAATACACTAATTGTTGCAAAAAAAACAAAAACAAAAAAACCTTTGTGTTCCTAACTTCCTTTACTCCTTCCATCATGTTATAATAAAAAATATACCCTTACAAGAGTCTTCCTTGACCATTCCAAGCTGAGAAAGTTGCTTTTACTTGCCCAGACTTTTCACCTGGGTATGTCTTGGTTTAACATTCCATCTAAGGACATGTCCATCTCTCACTTGGAATCTCCCTTTCTTCCCCTTCTACTTCCATCCAGAGAAAGCTTCTTTTTTTTTTTAATTAATTTTATTTATGGCTGTGTTGGGTCTTTGTTGCTGCGCGTGGGCTTTCTCTAGTTGTGGTGCATGGGCTTCTCATTGCGGTGACTTCTCTTGTTGCGGAGCACGGGCTCTAGGTGCACAGGCTTCAGTAGTTGTGGCTCGCAGGCTCTAGAGCGCAGGCTCAGTAGTTGTGGCGCACGGGCTTGGTTGGTCCGCGGCATGTGGGTTCTTCCCTGACCAGGGCTTGAACCCGTGTCCCCTGCATTGGCAGGCGGATTCTTAACCACTGCACCACCAGGGAAGCCCAGAGAAAGCTGCTTTTAAGGGTTCTTATAATTAGATTAGATCTAACTGCATAATCTTTCAAGTTCAACCGATAATGACCTTAATCACATCTGCCAGATCTCTTTTGCCTTGTAACATACCATAATCATGAGAGTAACATGAGGGGTGGTATCCTGGGGGCAGTTTTGGCCTAAAGCAACTTCTTGAAAATATGCAGACTGCTGGTATCCACCCCAGACCAGAGGGGAGTGACTGCTGAGTGATATTTCTCATTTCCACATTTCCCAAGGATTCCTAGCCTGTGGGGATTTGGTTGGTGTGAGTCAAGAGCCCCAAAGTCTGGGGCTATTGTTGGGATCTTCTTATCTCCCTTTCGATTGTGTTCTGGCTACTTTAATTGTGCCCAAGAGATTGTAGCATGGAATTCTCAGCACATTTTTTGTAAAATGTAAGGCAATTTTTTATTTGCTTTGCTTTCTTTATCTTAACAGTTTGGTGTTATTTTCTGGCACAGCTTCTCTAGGTGATACATCTAGTCAGGCAACTTAAGACAGGTTCAAATGGAGAGACCCACCCCCACAGAAGGCAACAGGGGTAACGAAATGGTCTTAGGGATCTGTGGAGATGGGTTCACCTTGAACTCTTGCCCTTCTCACTTATCACCTGCAAACTGCCCTTGTCACCCCATATGTAAATAAGAACAGCCATGACTCATAATCTTCCAGGTTTCAGCACTTTACACTCATGAAACCATTTCCACCCCTTAACAACCCTGTGAGGACAAGGGCCATCTCCGTTTGTGCATCGCCCAGCATGTGGGGATCCTGGCTGGAATCCAGGCAGGCTGAGTCCAGACTCTGGGCCATTGACTCCTGAGCCATCTGGGTTCAGTATTCTTCTGGCCTTGGGGGCCCCTGCCCTCCAGGATGATGGTGGTCACATGAATGACAAAGATGCCCATGGAGGTTGTGTGGATCCAGTAGGAAGAACAACTGCCGACACTGGTTGAGCCCTTGTTATGAGACAGCTCAGGCAGGCATGTATCAGATGAAATCATTTCAAGCCTGGGGAAGTGGTGCCTGGTCATGTGAGCTCCTCTGGATGTCCCAGACCCAGAACAATCTGGAGCGACGGAGAGAGAGGGCCTGCGCCTCAGATGTCGTTCCTGAAGGATAACTGTTCCTTGACCCTCTGGTCCCTATACCCCAGAAGAGGTTCAGAATTGTTCACAATTGAGAGATGAACAGGAATAGGGACGAGGAATGGAGAAGGGGCTGCGCTGTGGTGTGTAGTCGGCGGGGTGCAGGAGGGTGCGTTGACTCTGTCCGGAGCAGGCATGCTGTACTTTCTTAGTGTGCTGTGCATTGGGCATAAAGATGGCCATGAAGCCCTCTCCAAGCCACCCCTTGGTTTCCTCTGTTTAGCAGTCGGAGAATCCCGTAACCAGTGTCCTGGCTGAAGAGAAGTGTGTTTCACCTCATTGAATTCTGGGGTACACTGTATGGTGGGAATAGGGGCTGCTTGACTGTCATCAGCTCCAGATCCCCATAAAAGCCTGGAGAGATTAAGGTTTGGAAATGCAAGCTACAAGGGTACAGGCTTGGAATTTCCCTGTCTAGGCTTCTGGGAGGACCAGGAGGTGGATGGTATGTTGGGTGAATGGAGTACATGTCCAGGCTCAGAGGAGAGGAGGCTGTGAGGCCCACAGAAGGAGCTAGGTCTCCTTCCCTCCACTCCAGAGTCCTCCAGTCCCAGTCAGCACGCGGGAGCCCCGTGCGTATCCAGGACCTCTTCCCGGTAGTTTTCTTTTCCATCCTCCTACTTGTTCTCGTCCTCAGGGAACATGCCTCACCGTACAGACCTTGGTGTGGCTCCAGTCCACCCCTTGAGTGCTGATATGGTCACGTGGTTAGCGACTCTTAGAAGTCTTTTCTACCATCTCCTTGGGCCTATTATCATCCTCAGCCTCATTGTCATTGTTCTTGTTAATCATCAGTATTGAAGTTATTGCCACTGTTATTATTTATCATTCTTGTTATAAAACATTGCATGAAATTCTCTGCCCCCAGAGAGCTTCTGATTTACTAAAGAGGCTGACAGAGGGTCCCCAGAGTACCTCCCAGTAACTTCTAGGGAAGAGCATCTGGGAATTGTCAGAGGCTGGAAACAGTCCACGTGAGCAGGGATGGCGGTGGGAGCACATGCTCGTTCTGCCTGAGACCCTGAACATGTCCTAAGTGAGGAACAGCAACTGCTCGTGCCTGGCAAGAAAGGCTGGAGGGGTAGCCCCTGAACCCCAGAGCCTCTGTAATTTTCTGAATCCATGTGGAGGTGTTAATTAGATGTGTGTACATCTACCAAAATGTGGGTTCATACTCTGTAACAGTTTAAACTGCACAATTTACATTGTAAATCATGTAAATGTGGGAGGTCTCACATTTCTCTGTAAAACTTTTTTTTTCTTAAGATCCCACCCAGGTAAGAGATGACTAAATTATGCCACAATATAGACAAACATTCAGTTTCTCTTGCTTCAGGGAGTGTTTTCTTCACAAGCGTGCCATTTATGCACAGCACTAGCCTGGATTGTGGAAATCCACATTTAACCTGAAATTCTGTTCATGGCTTAAGGGGCCAGTATTCAGAGACCAAGTTTCAAAACAGGCAGGCTCTGAAGTAACATTTTTGAAGGAAGCTGGAAATTATTTTATACTTGATGTGATTTTTATTCCATATTAGAGAAAGAGGCATGTTGGTAACACTGCAATTTGTAGTGAATAAGGTTTCTGGAAGCACGTAAAGTTTAGGAAGGAAAGACCTAAAATCTCTGTCCGTCATGCTGAACACACAGAGGCCAAAAAATACATTCGCATTCTCCATGCCTTAGTCACTGACTGTGCTTCTGAGCCTTTTCACCATTCACCTGCAATGGAGGCTGAGATGACGTCTGTCATGGGCTGAATCTGTGACCCCAAAAAGATAAGCCCAAGTCATAACTCCAGGGATCTGTGAATGTGAACTTATTTGGAAATAGAGTGTCTGCAGATACTGTTAAAGATCTCAAGTTGAACAATGAGCTATCACCTCACACCAGTCAGAATGGCCATCATCAAAAAATCTACAAACAATAGATGCTGGAGAGGGTGTGGAGAAAAGGGAACCCTCTTGCACTGTTAGCGGGAATGTAAATTGATACAGCCACTATGGATAACAGTATGAAGTTTCCTTAAAAACTAAAAATAGAATTACCATATGACCCAGCAATCCCACTACTGGGCATATACCCTGAGAAAACCATAATTCAAAAAGAGTCATGTACCACAGTGTTCATTGCAGCTCTGTTTACAATAGCCAGGACATGGAAGCAACCTAAGTGTCCATCGACAGATGAATGGATAAAGAAGATGTGGCACATATATACAATGGAATATTACTCAGCCATAAAAAGAAATGAAATTGAGTTATTTGTAGTGAGGTGGATGGACCTAGAGTCTGTCCTACAGAGTGAAGTAAGAGGAAAAAAAATACCGTATGCTAACACATATATATGGAATCTAAAAAAAAAAAAAAAA